>NC_138140.1:25198345-25781079 GCF_964188305.1 Podarcis bocagei
GGGAGGACAGAAATTGAACCAACTATGGCTGAAACTAAAATAAAATTTAGGCAATAGTCAAAATTATGCAACATGTCCCATTATTTACTCCACCCACAGATCTCCATCAATTCCTCAATTTCACCTTTTGGGAAAACCACAGGTGACAAAGCTAAGCAGAGCTTACTCTCAAGGAAGTGTGCTGAGATTAAGGCAGCTGCTGCAATACTTTAACCATAGAAAGATTTACTCTTCCCTCTGTTTGTGTGCATATATGTACGCAAAACCCCCAAGAAGCAATATATGAGGTCTTTGTGAATGTAGCATTTCCCATGGGCCATCAAATACTACTACTACTACTACTACTACTACTACTACTAAGTGCTTTTAAAATTTCTTTTTTCCTTTTTAATTTTTTTGTGGGGGTGTATGGGATGGATGTTTAATCAGGTTCAGGAATTTGTTTAATTTTGGTGTGTTTGTAATTTTTACTGTTTTTAGTTTGTATCGTTTTATTGCTGTTTTTTTAAAAGGTTTTATTTTGTTCTTAAGGGGCTGCCTGGAAGTGGGTCCCAGCCAACAAAATGGCTGGGGCAAGTTCCACGGGGGGCGGGGGGGATGCACTGGGACGATCTCAGTGATCATGGGTAGGAAGAGGAGTTATGCTAAGACCAGACCATGTCATTACCAAGGAGGCAGGTGGCAGGTTTAGTTGTTGTTTGAGGACTGCCCCTGCCCCTGGGCCTGGTTCTGACCGGACGGATACTAGAATCAGCAAGGGATACCCACACGACCTGAAGATGCTGCTGTGCAATGCCAGGTCAATGATTCATAAGACCACTGCCATCCATGACGTGATCATGGATGGAGGACTTGACCTGGCATGTGTAACAGAGACTTGGTTGGATGAAGCAGATGGGCCTGTCCTTGCCGCTGCTTGTCCACCAGGTTTCTCTTACGCACAGCAACCCAGGTCATGTGGGCGGGGAGGGGGGGGTTGCAGTGATTTTTAGGAAGTCATTAGTTTGCACCAGGTGTCCTATTAGGAAGACCCAGTTCTCTGAGTGCATGTTCTGGAAGTTGGGCAATAGGAGCAGTACAGAATTCCTTTTGGTGTACTGACCTCCTCACTGCACCAAGGATTCCCTGCCCGAGCTGCTTCAGATTGTAGTTTGGTTGTCCTAGGGGATTTTAACATCCATGCTGACACGACCTTACAAGGGGCCGCTCAGGACTCCATGGCCTCCATGGGGCTGCCCCTGAATAAGTCTAGCCCAATCCATAGCCACGGACATGCCTTAGACTGGGTGTTCAGCCACCTCTATGGCTGTTTGTGATCTGCCACTAAGTAAAAGTGAAATGAAAGAAGTTCCATAGTCAGATCACTTCCGGGTGCAACTGGACTTCTCCGCGACCCTTCCCCTCTGCAGGGAGGTGGGACCGATTTGGATGGTCCACCCCCGCCACTTAGTGGATTCAAATGGTTTCCAGAGACTGGTAGGGGGTGCTTTATCCCATGCTGATGGCGCACTTGTGCTTGAATGGTAAACCGCTATGTACAGCACCTGCACCGCGTTACTATGCACAGCGCATGTGTGCGACACCGCACATGCGTTGTACATAGTGGTTTGCTGCCGGCACTGCATGGACAGTGGTGGGGTCCTCTGCTCGCGGCTGTAGTGGTGATGGAGGCGTCCCACCAACATCCGTATGGCGCTTGAATGGTAAACCACTATGTATAGCGCCTGCACTGTGTCACTATGGACAGCGCATGTGTGAAACGCCGCACATGTGTTGTACATAGTGGTCTGCTGCTGGCGCCGCATGGACAGTTGTGGGGTCCTCTGCTCACGGCTGTAGCAGCAATGGGGGCGTCCCACCACCGTCCGTATGGTGTTCGGGCTGTGCCTTTGGCAAACCACTATGTACAGCGAATGCACCGTGTCACTATGTACAGTGCATGTGTGCGACACCGCACATGTGTTGTACGTAACATATTGCTGTCAGCGCCACATGGACGGTGGTGGGGTCCTCTACTCGCGGCTGTAGCAGGGATGGAGACGTCCCACCACCATCCCTATGGCGCTTGGATGGTAAATCGCTATGTACAGTGCCCGCGCGGTGTCACTATGCACAGCGCATGTGTGCAACACTGCACATGTGTTGTACATAGCGGTTTGCTGCTGACGCCGCATGGACAGTGGTGGGGTCCTCTGCTCACGGTTGTAGCGGCGATGGAGGTGTCCCACCACCATCCGTACGGCGCTTGGATAGTAAACCACTATGTACAGCGCCTGCACGGTGTCACTATGCTCAGTGCATGTGTGAGACACTGCACATGCGTTGTACGTAGCGGTTTGCTGCTGGTGCCGCATGGACAGTTGTGGGGTCCTCTGCTCGCGGCTGTAGCAGCAATGGAGGCATCCCACCATTGTCTGTATGGTGCTTGGAAGATAAACCACTATGTACAGCGCATGCACAGTGTCAATATGCACAGCGCATGTGTGCGACATCGCAAAGGCGTTGTACTTGCGGTTTGCTGCTGGTGCCGCATGGACAGTTGTGGGGTCCTCTGCTCACGGCTGTAGCAGCAATGGAGGCATCCCACCACCGTCTGTACGGTGTTCGGGCTGTGCCTTTGGCAAACCACTATGTACAGCGAATGCACCGTGTCACTACGCACAGTGCATGTGTGCGACACCGCACATGTGTTGTACGTAACATATTGCTGCCAGTGCCACATGGACGGTGGTGGGGTCCTCTACTCGCGGCTGTAGCAGGGATGGAGACGTCCCACCACCATCCGTACGGCGCTTGGATGGTATATCGCTTTGTACAGTGCCTGCGCGGTGTCACTATGCATAGTGCATGTGTCCAACGCTGCACATGCATTGTACGTTGCGGTTTGCTGCCCACGCCGCATGGACGGTGGTGGGGTCCTCTGCTCACGGTTGTAGCGGCGATGGAGGCGTCCCACCACCATCCGTACAGCGCTTGGATAGTAAACCACTATGTACAGTGCCTGCACGGTGTCACTCTGCACAGCGCATGTGTGCGACACCGCACACGCATTGTACGTAGCAGTTTGATTGTACGTAGCAGTTTGACCTTTGGAGGCTAAGGCATTGAAGAAACTCAATATGGAGGCCGGATGGCCAAAGTATTGGGAAATTTTGGAACAAGATGGAGACAGATTGAAATTACAGAGTCATGAGAAATTGAAACCAAAAGTACAAGACTGGCTCCATTATTATCAAATAATGGCGGTTTACAAACAAGATAGGAAAATTGGCTTCCAGGTGGAAAAATCAAAATTAGAGACGGAATTGTTAGAACCCAATACTAAGAATCTGTCAAGAATGTATAATTTGCTGCTGAAATGGAATACACAAGATGAAACAGTTAAATCGGCTATGATCAAGTGGGCACAGGACATTGGTCATAACATTATGTTCGCTGACTGGGAATGGTTGTGGAACACCGGTATAAAATTCACGGCATGTAATGCCTTAAAGGAAAACATTATGAAAATGATCTACAGGTGGTACATGACCCCAGTCAAGCTAGCAAAAATTTACCATTTGCCTGACAATAAGTGTTGGAAGTGTAAGGAAACTGAAGGTACTTTCTATCACCTTTGGTGGACGTGCCCGAAGATTAAGGCTTTCTGGGAAATGATATATAATGAAATGAAAAAGGTACTTAAATGTACTTTTCCTAAGAAACGAGAGGCCTTTCTCTTGGGCATAGTCGGCCAATTGGTGTAAAAGAAAGACAGAATTTTCTTTATGTACGCCACGACAGCAGCAAGAATACTTATCGCAAAGTATTGGAAGACACAAGATTTACCCACCCTGGAAGAATGGCAGATGAAAGTGATGGACTACATGACACTGGCTGAGATAACTGGCAGAATCCGTGATCAGGGGAAGGAGACGGCGGAAGAAGAATGGAAGAAGTTTAAAATTTACCTTAAGGACTACTATAAACTGCATGAATGTTAGAATGTCGAGGTTTTGAGAAAGACAGGGTTACAGCGATATAAGATTAGAATGAAGGAAAGATTAAGAGGACAGAGGTTTGACAGAACTATTTAGAAGTTGCTGAAAAACTTTGGACGTTGGGATACAGAAAGGGGAGGTATGGGGGAGTCGAGAAACAAGGATTATGAAAAAAAGGGTACGAAACTATACATGTTTGTATGTCTTTTTATATGTTTGTATTGTTTTAAATTTTTTTTGTAAAACCAATAAAAATCTTTTTAAAAAAGGAAGGTAAACCACTATGTACAGCGCGTGCACAGTGTCAATATGCACAGCGCATGTATGCGACATCGCAAAGGTGTTGTACTTGTGGTTTGCTGCTGGCACTGCATGGACAGTTGTGGGGTCCTCTGCTCATGGCTGTAGCAGCAATGGGGGCGTCCCACCACCGTCCGTACGGTGTTCGGGCTGTGCCTTTGGCAAACCACTATGTACAGCGAATGCACGGTGTCACTATGCACAGTGCATGTGTACGACACCGCACATGTGTTGTACGTAACATATTGCTGTCAGTGCCACATGGACGGTGGTGGGGTCCTCTACTCGCGGCTGTAGCAGGGATGGAGACGTCCCACCACCATCCGTACGGCACTTGGATGGTAAATCGCTATGTACAGTGCCTGCACGTTGTCACTATGCACAGCGCATGTGTGCAACACTGTGCATGCGTTGTACGTAGCAGTTTGCTGCTGACACTGCATGGACGGTGGTGGGGTCCTCTGCTCACGGTTGTAGCGGCGATGGAGGCGTCCCACCACCATCCGTACAGCGCTTGGAAAGTATACCACTATGTACAGCACCTGCATGGTGTCACTATGCACAGCACATGTGTGCGACACCGCACATGCATTGTATGTAGCAGTCTGCTGCCGGCGCCGCATGGACAGTGGTGGGGTCCTCTGCTCACGGCTGCAGCGGCAATGGAGGCATCCCGCCACTGTCCGTATGGTGCTTGGGCAGTTCTGGTGGTAAACCACAATGTACAGCGCCTGCACAGTGTCACTATGCACAGCGCATGTGCGACACCGCACATGCGTTTTACGTAGCGGGGTGCCTCTGGGTTCTGTCCTGTCCCCCATGCTTTTCAACACCTATATGCAGCCACTGGGAGAAATCATCAGGGGGTTTGGACTGGGTGTCCATCAATATGCAGGTGATACCCAGCTCTACCTCTCTTTCAAACCAGAACCAGTGAAGTCGGTGAAGGTCCTGTGTGAGTGTCTGGAGGCGGTTGGAGGATGGATGGTGGCTAAGAGGTTAAAGTTGAATCCTGACAAGACAGAAGTACTGTTTTTGGAGGACAGGAGGCGGGCGGGTGTGGAGGAGTCCCTGGTCCTGAATGGGGTAACTGTGCCCCTGAAGGACCTGGTGCGCAGCCTGGGAATCATTCTGGACTCACAGCTGTCCATGGAGGTGCAGGTCAGTTCTGTGTCCAGGGCAGCTGTTTATCAGCTCCATCTGGTACTCAGGCTGAGACCCTACCTGCCCACAGATTGTCTCGCCAGAGTGGTGCATGCTCTAGTTATCTCCCGCTTGGACTACTGCAATGCACTCTACGTGGGGCTACCTTTGAAGGTGACCCAGAAACTACAACTAATCCAGAATGCGGCAGCTAGACTGGTGACTGGGAGCTGCCGCTGGGACCATATAACACTGGTCTTGAAAGACCTACACTAGCTCCCAGTACGTTTCCGAGCACAATTCAAAGTGCTGCCTTCATATGGCTTCGAAAAGTCAGATAGTTGTTTATTTCTTTGACATCTGATGGGAGGACATTCCACAGGGCAGGCACCACTACCAAGAAGGCCCTCTGCCTGGTTCCCTGTAACTTCACTTCTCGCAATGAGGGAACTGCCAGAAGGCCCTCAGAGCTGGACCTCAGTGTCCAGGCAGAACAATGGGGGTAGAGATGCTGCTTCAGGTATACTGGGCCGAGGCTGTTTAGGGCTTTAATGGTCAGCACCAACACTTTGAATTGTGCTTGGAAATATACTGGGAGCCAATGTATGTTCAGGACCAGTGTTATGGGGTCTCGGCAGCCACTCTTTTGTGCTAAGAGGGCCACTCCAGAATCAATGAGAAAGTGCCTCTTTCTCTCTGGAGGATATGACACTGGCCTGCTCTGTCCCCAGATGTTTTTGGCCTACAATTCCCATGATCCCTAGCTCACAGAACCAGTGGTCAGGGATGATGGGAGTTGTAGGCCAAAAACATCTGGGGACCCAAGGTTGAGAAAGGCTGGAAGGGAGAATGGTAGGTCAGGAATTCTGAAAGTTCCCATTTCAATCCAATCCTAGACAGAAACAAAAATGGGGACCCTGAAAAGCATCTCCAAACACGCATGTGCTAAAAATAAATCCAGTTTTAATAAAAAGTAAAGGAAAGTGCAGGAACCCCAAAGAACAGTGAAAGACTGTGGCTTTCCATGTCTTGGACTACAACTCCATTCTGTTTGAAGCAGAATAGGTAATGTTCAGTTATGGTGTGAGTTGGAGGTTCTAAGAGGTTTGGAGCAGAAGCATCATAGGTTCCTCATCCCTGCTTACACCTGATCTGCTCCACCTCAGAACACCTGGAAGGGAAGCAGCAAAGGTCTTCTCTCCCCGCTTTGCCTCAGACCAGGTGTGGGGATATAAGAACATATGAAGAGCCTGCTGGATCAGGCCAATGGCTCATCTAGTCTAGCATCCTGTACTCACAGTGGCCAACCAGATGCGTGTGGGAAACCAGAAATCAGGATTTGAACACAAGAGCGCAATCCGCTCCCGCGGTTTCCAGCAAGCGGTATTCAGAAGCATTGCTGCTTCTAACTGTGGCATCTGAGCCCAGCCATCATGGTTAGCAGCCATCAGCAGCCCTCTGCTCCATCAATTTGTCTAATCTTCTTTTAAAGCCATCCAAATTGGTGACCATCACTGCCTTCTGTGGGATAGAGTTCCATAGTTTAACTATACATTCTGTGAAGGCTTTTTTTTTTTTAAAGAATCTGTCCTGAATCTTCCAACATTCAGCTTTATTGGATGCCCATGGATTATAATGTTATGACAGAGGGAGAAAATTTGTTCTCAACCAACTTTCTTTATACCATGCATAAACTTCTATACTTGGACCCTCCAGGTGTTGCTGCCTACAAACTTGATCAGTCCCAGCAAGCATAACAAGCAGTCAGGCATGATGGGAGTTGTTCAGTAACATCAGGAGGGCCAAAAATTCCCCCCACCTGCCAAATAGGAGCATCCATGAGGTGCAAGACGCTCACACCTTGTCGTGTCAGATTAGAGAGTGGTTTGAAAAGTCTCCAGGGTAGTATGCAACATAAGCTAATGCCATTGTGTAGACCAGTGTTTCCCAAACACTGTTCCGCGGCACACTAGTGTGCCGCGAGATGTTGCCTGGTGTGACGCGGGAAAAATAAAAAAAATCGATTTTTTTTTAAAGTCAAATTTTCGATTGGGGCGCCGTCACTAGATGACCCCTGGGGTTCCCTCCCTCCCTCCCGCTCTGCGCCTCCCTCCTCCTCCTCCTCCTACGGGGAGGCCCTTCCTGGCTCTCGGCCAAGGCTTGGCGGCTGGCACTCACTCACTCGCTCGCCCACCCATCCCTCCATCCCTGCACCCAGCCTCTCCCCCTCCGTCCCTGGCGCGGGGGCTGCCGGGATCCGTAGTCCCCTCGCCCTTGGGCTCCGCGCCCGCGCGGGGTGCGTGAACTACGTTTCCCAGCGTGGCCTGGCGGGCCGGGCGTTTTGTTTGAAGCGCTCTTCTCCCGGCCATGGAATGAGCGCGGCGGCGGCGGCTGGGCGGGCAGGGGCTCTTCCGCGCAGACCCCGCGCAGCCTGCCTGCGCCCCCGCGGAGATCGGGCGGCAGGATGGAGCCCGAGGATCCTCGCGGAGGCGGAGGCTGCCCCCCAGGTAGGGCTGCGTCGGGGTTTTTTTATTTTTGCAATGCTGCATCCGCGCCGGAGGGGACGCATCGGACCGCGGGGAGACCCCTTGGCGGGCGTGCAAGGCAATGCATGCGTGCAGGCGTTGCATGGAGTGCAGTGCAATGCAATGGCAACGCGGCGCCCTGCATGCATGCATGCAACTTCCACCGGCGCTCCGGACTTGGCAGGTGAGGGGGTCCCCAGTGGGCGGCAGAGAGAGCCGGGAGGGCGAAGGGGAGCCGGGGGGGAGCAGTGCTGCTCCCCAAGCCGAGCCCGGGGGGAAACTTCGGCGTCGTTGCGCCGGGTGTTGGAAGCGGAGGCTGGCGGGGGCCCCTCACCTGCAAAACCTGGTCGCCTCTCATATATTTCGTGCATTGCATTCATCGCCCGCTTTCTCCTACAAGGAGCTCCCGGGGGCGCGCGTGGTTCTCCCCGTGTTATCCTCGCAACAACAGCCCTGCGAGGTGGGTCAGGCGAGTGGCCCAAGGGAGCACCCAGGGATTGTCCTGGCCAGGTGGGGTGATTTGAACCCTGCTCTCTGCCTGGTCTTCGTCCTCATTTAGCCCCCACATGTGCATGACTGAGGTTTTCCCCCCTCGTCTTGGCTATGGTGTGAGTCTGTCCTGTTAATTAATGGGGTTCTGCCTTCGGAGAATATGAGCCAGCCCTCAAGGAGGTGATTATGTAATTTGCTAGCAATTCATGTCCCTCCCGGCGTGACGCTGCACGCTGACGTCACGGGGCTGTAATGGTGGTGTGCCTCGAGATTTTTTTCATGAAACAAGTGTGCCTTTGCCCAAAAAAGGTTGGGAAACACTGGTGTAGACCCCTGTCAACAGGTAGAGGTCAAATCACAAATCAGAAAATGTGTGATACCAAATTATTCATAGATGAGATAGCCTAAATGTGGGGTGTGAAACATAGAGCAGTCAAATTCAACATTCCTAGAGTGGGCATGTTTAGACATGAAGAGGGATGTTTGTCCAGCCAGTAGATAAACTTCCTGTTTCCTCCTGGGCTGGGACAAACTTCCTCTACATGTGACTAGAGGTGGGCGTGACCTTACCTGTGCAGGTAACAAAAGCACAGGGCTGGCCACCACACCTCCTCTTCTCCATTTTGCTTTCGTTGAAGAAGCACCAGCCTGAGATGCTCTCTTGGCAGCCAAGAGAGGACAAAGGAACTATCTCCTTATGGGTAACTTAAGTCTGCCCTCTGGGATCCATCTGTGAACAGAATGTGTGAATAAACTATTTTATACCTTTTATACAAGGCTGTGTCATGTCTATTCCTTTTAGGAGGGAATAAAGGGGAATTACCATGAAATTTATTTTAGAGACTTAAGCAATCCTGGCAAACCTATCCGCTGTGTAAGTTTAAAAGGGGAATGTTACTCTGTTAAATTATAGAACTTGTTAACACAAATTGGAAAGGATATAATTAAACAATCTATCCTCTCCTGCCTCCCTGAACATTCCCACATACCTGCAGGAGTCAGCCACCCAAGGGTTTCACATGGGAGCTCAACAATGCTTTGTCCCTTCTTCACTGGCAATGTTCTCAGAGCTGCTTTCAGAGACAGCCTCCATGCTTTGCCTAGCCCAGGGGTCTGCAACCCGCGGCTCCGGAGCCGCATGCGGCTCTTTTACACCTTTGCCGCGGCTCCGGGGCAGATACTAGCGAGGGGAGGAGGCGCATTGTGCGCCCCGACACTCCCCACTGTGGCGGGCGCTGTACTGGCTGTGATGTCGCATGGGGGCGGTGCGTGCGTTAGTCACGCACCATCCCGTCACCTTCCCGCCCGCTGTCAGATCAGAGGGCAGCGGCGTGCATGCTTTAAATGTCACAATGGTTTTGCGGCTCCCAGGTTGTTGTTTTTTCTTCGGAAACGGGTCCAAGTGACTCTTTTTGTCTTAAAGGTTGCAGACCCCTGGCCTAGCCAGTGGTTTCTTTAGGGAGCTGTCAGTATCAGACTTGTTGACAGCATCAAAGAAAGGCTTAGTGGCTTTGCAGTGCCTTTGTCATGGTTCCTTCTCTCCCTTCAACCAACATTTTGAACACCACATTTGTTTTCTTATATGCCATCTAGTCAATATTCCAAATCAGAGGCAGAAAAGCCCCTTTAGGCTATCATTTGCTCATGGGAGTTGTCCTAATGGTGGACTTATTATTGAGGGCAAAACATTTAACATACTGCCATAAAGTCCAGGTAGGTGCGTAGCATGTGAAGATCCAGCATATGTATAAATGTATTCCTGCTATGCTCCCACTTTGTTCATGCACAAGTTCTACCCTTAAGAGAGCAATCACTGTGCTTTCCTCACTACTGTTTCCCCTGATGTATTAATTGGGGCAAGAGAGTGTAGTGAATATCCCATTCCATGCATATTATGACATACCAGCACATTTTTCACTAAAGGTGAAGGAAATACTTTGGACAAGGAGAGCACTGCTTGTCCGTGCAGTAGTGAATCTAGTTTATTCATAATCAGAAGCATAATCAATAATGCATTGTGCAAGACATATCACCCTTAATTATTATTGAAAACAGCATTGCGCTTCAGAGGCCTGCCCAGTCTGTCCATTAGAGAAGAAGATCCTAGAACATCACTGGCAGGTTCAGCTTCCAAGTTGGCTCCAAGCTGGAATCAGGAGCATGAGCTGCAAGAGCTGATGGGATAAAGGTGATTGCCTAGTCGTCAGAAGTCTCAGGAGATGGAATTGCAGAGTCAGAACTGCTTAATAGCCGCATGCCTATCATCTCCACATCACTTCCTCCACATTGCCAACGGGCTCTGCATTGCCTTGAAAAGAAGCAACGGGCAGTAACAGAGACACATGCAACAACATATGGTGAAAAGCAAAGCATAAGAAGGAGCACCCACGGGTAGTATTGTCGACCTGAGGAGGAAAAATAGAAGATACCTTGTCAGTCATGACTTTTTGCAGGCACCCCTACAGATCCAGGATCCTCAAAACCCACCCCTTCATGGAGATGGATTGAGGTTTAAACCTGTAAATTAAAATTTATTTATTTTTTTTATAAAATTTTTTTATTGCGTTTCTTTCCATAGGTGAACAAATTTGTTTGGACAACAATATACAAGAAACATTTTCCATATATATAAAGAAAAACATAGAAAAAAGAAAAGATCATTATAAAATTTTTTCAACATCTTTTTGGACCTCCTCGCATCCTCTCAGCATTGCGTTCATCATTCTAACCAATTCAGCAATTTATTATCTTATTTCCCAACTTATTATACCTTTGTATTTATTATGTTACCAATTTCAAAAATTTGTAATTTAATTTTAACACTCTTAATAAACATAATATTTTGTTTCTAGTTTGTCTCATTTTTTTTCCATCAATACTTACTTTATCATTTACTTAAAATAAATTGCAGAAGCATAACGTTTCTTAATCGTGCACAATCTTAACACTCAAACAACTTATAATGTTTTTGCAAATAGTCCTTAAATTTTTTCCAGTCCTCCTCCATTGTTTCTTCGCTCAGATCTCGAATTCTGCCGGTCATTTCTGCCAACTCCATATAGTCCATCAGCTGCGTCTGCCAGTCCTCCAGTGTGGGTAAATCTGGTGTCTTCCAGAACTTTGCGATAAGAATCCTAGCTGCTGTGGTTGCATACATAAACAAGGTTCTGTCCTTCTTTGGCACCTTCCGGTCCACCATGCCCAGAAGAAAGGCCTCTGGTTTCTTAGAAAAGGTATATCTGAATACCTTTTTCAACTCATTATGTATCATTTCCCAAAAGGCCTTTACTTTCGGGCAGGTCCACCAGAGGTGAAAGAATGTCCCTTCTGCCTCCTTGCATTTCCAACACTTATTATCAGAAAGATGGTATATTTTAGCCAACTTGACTGGGGTCATGTACCACCGGTATACCATTTTCATAATGTTCTCTTTCAAGGCACTACATGCCGTGAATTTCATACCGGTGTTCCATAACCTTTCCCAGTCCTCAGACATAATGTTGTGTCCTACATCCTGTGCCCATTTTATCATAGCAGATTTAACTGTCTCATCCTGTGTGTTCCATTTAAGCAGCAAGTCATACATCCTCGAAAGTACCTTAGTCTTTGGTTCTAGTAACTCCGTCTCCAGTTTCGATTTCTCCAACTGGAAACCCACTTTTTTGTCCATTTTGAATACCTCTTGAATTTGAGCATAATGTAACCAATCTCGCACCTTACCTTTTAATTTGTCCTGGCTTTGGAGCTTCCAATTGTCTCCAACTCTTTCAATCAGTTCCCAATATTTTGGCCAATAGGCCTCCATATTGGGCTTTTTTTTAGAAATCTTGGCTTCCACAGGTGATAACCACCTCGGGGTCTTGTTTTCTAATAAATCCTTATACTTCATCCAGACGGCAAAAATTGATTTTCTGACAATATGGTTTTTGAACAATTTATGAACCTTCGCCTTGTCATACCACAAGTATGCATGCCAACCATACACATTATCAAACCCCTCCAGATCTAGGACATCGGTGTTTTCCAACAGGAACCAATCCTTCAACCAGCAGAAGGCTGCAGCTTCATAGTACAACCTTAAGTCCGGCAGGGCAAACCCCCCTCTTTCTTTTGAGTCAGTTAGTATTTTAAATTTTATTCGGGGCTTTTTGCCCTGCCAGACAAACTTAGAAATATCCTTCTGCCATTTTCCAAAACATTCCATTCTGTCCACGACCTGAAGGGTTTGAAATAAGAATAGCATTTTTGGCAAAACACACATCTTTATAGCTGCGATTCGGCCTGACAAGGTAAGTTTCAATCTTGACCAGATATCCAAGTCTTTTTTAATTTCCAACCAACATTTTTCATAGTTATCTTTGAAAAGGTTTAAATTTTTGGTGGACAAGTATACCCCCAGGTATTTCACTTTTTTAACCACACTTAGCTCTGTCTCTTTCTGATACCCCTCTATCTCTGTAGGTGTCAAATTTTTGACCAAAACCTTAGTTTTTTGTTTGTTTAACTTGAATCCCGCCACCCGACCAAACTCCAAAATAAGTTCCAAAACTCTTTTTGTGCTAGATACTGGCTCCTGTACTGTCAAGACTAGGTCATCTGCAAAGGCTTTCAGTTTGTATTGTTTCGCTCCGACCTCTATACCTTGCACCAACTGGTCCTCCCTAATCATATTCAGCAATACCTCCAGAACAGAAATAAATAGCAGAGGGGATAAAGGGCACCCCTGTCGTGTCCCTTTTTCAATTAGAAGTTCATCCGACACCACATTGTTCACTATCAACTTGGCTTTTTGCTCTGAATAAATTGCTTCTAGTCCATTTTCAAACCCCCGTCCCACTCCCATCCCCTTCAGATTTTTCTTCATAAACATCCAAGAAATGTTGTCAAATGCTTTCTCCGCATCAATAAAGATTAAAGCAGCCCTTGTGTTTCTAATTCGCAACAGCTCCAATATATCAATAATATTCCTGGTGTTATCAGACATGTGTCTACCAGGGAGAAAGCCTGCTTGGTCCTTGTGAATTACTTCGTTTAAAACGTTTTTAAGTCTACTTGCTAAAATGTCTGCAAATATTTTGTAATCCACATTCAGGAGTGAGATGGGACGGTAGTTCTTAAGCTGAGTCTTTTCCTTCTCTGACTTGGGAATCAATGTGATGAATGCTTCTTTCCACGTTTCCGGTGCCCTTCTCCCCTCCATAATCTGGTTGCAAACCTCCAACAACGGTTGTATCAAACAATCCTTCAGAGTCTTATAATATTTGGAGGTGAGACCATCTGGGCCTGGAGATTTGCCAAGTTGCATATTTTGGATGGCACCTTCAATTTCCTGTTGAGTTATTTTACTGTTGAGAATTGATCTTTTATCTTGACTTATTTTAGATAGTCCATTTGTCCTCAAGAATTGGTCTATTTCCGATTCTTTCTGAGGCCCCTGTGCATAAAGTTCCTTGAAGTATCTGTGGAAGCACTTTCTTATTTCTTCTGGTTTCTGAACTATTTTTCCTTGAATCTCCAGGTTTGTGACTGTGTTTAGCTTTTGTCTTTTTTTCAATTGCCAAGCTAACAACTTTCCACATTTATTTGCTGATTCAAACGATCTCTGCTTCATTTGTTTAATTTTCCACTCAATCTCTTGATTAATCAATTTCGAATATTGTGCTTGATGGAATTTGATCTCTCTTAGCACCTCTTTTGACTTCGGATTAGTTCTCAGCTTTTTCTCTCCTTCACTTATTTTCTCTAGAATTTTTTCCTTTTTTCCATTCCAAAATTTTTTCTTTATTGTATTCTGTTGTATCAGAAACCCTCTCATTACAGCTTTGCTTGCGTCCCAGATTATTCTTTTCTCCACCGTAGTGTTCAAATTTATTTCAAAGTAGTCCTTTAGCGTTTTTTGGGCCTTCTTAACGATCTCTTGATCTCTTAGCAAGGTGTCATTCATTCTCCATCTGAAGGATCCAGTTGGGAAAAGTCTCAATTCCATTTTTAAGGCATTATGGTCGGAGCAGGTTTTTGGGCAGATTTCCACTTTTCTCGTTTTCGGGGCCAGTCCTCTAGATATCCAAATTTGGTCGATTCGTGTCCATGACAAGTGGGCCTCAGAAAAGAAGGTTCCTTCTTTACCCAGGGGGTTCCTTGTCCTCCAAATGTCAATCAAGTCCATATTGTCTGTCATTTCAAAAAAGGTTTTAGGGAGTCTGCCGTCTGTTGTTAAATTTTGATTTTGGGATTTGTCCATATTTGTAGACACCACCCCATTCATATCTCCCATCACGATAATATTAGAATAGTCCAAATAGTCCATCATTGTCTCATGCAGCTTCTTATAGAATTCTGATTTTCCATCATTTGGCGCATAAACTCCTAATATCAAAATCTTTTCCCCTTGTGTTTGGATTTCAATTGCGAGAATTCTTCCATGATCATCTTTAAATAAGAATTTTGGTGATAGGTTCTCCTTTGCATAAATTACAACACCTCTTTTTTTGACTTTATCTGATGAAATAAATTCTTGGCCAAGTCTTTTATTAATTAATACTTTCCTGTGGAGCCTAGTCACATGTGTTTCTTGAAGGCATATTACATCCAATTGTTCTTTTTTCAAAATATGGAATATCCTCCTTCTTTTTTCCGGAGAATTCCCGCCATTTATGTTCCAGCTAAGTAGCTGCAGAGACATCCTGTTCTATTTTAAACGTTCTTAAGATGGGGTGCCTTCCTTTTGCTCAGATCCCGAGGGTGCAGGCGTTGGCCCGCTTTCAGGCAATATTGGTGCTGGTACAGCTGGAAGCCAATCCACTCCTTTTTGGAGATCTTCTCCGTGGTCGTGAAGGAACTTTTGGTTATCTTCAGGTGTTCTAATTTTAACCTTCCTTTCTTTGTAGGTGAAGGATAGTCCTTGTGGAAACTCCCACCTATAGGGAATTGCGTTGTATCTCAGCAATTTTGCTAGTTCTGAATAGGTGGCTCTAAGATCCAACAGCTGTCTCGGAATATCTCTATAGATTTCCACCCTTTTGTCTTGTATTTCAATTGCTTTTTTGAAATGAAGACCTAGGATCTTATCCCTCTCTTCCTTTGATCTTAAAATTATCAAACAGTCTCTGGATCTATCTTTCTTTACCACTCTTCCCAGTCTATATGCCGAGACAATCTTAAAATCTGTGTCTTCCTTTAAACCCCAGAACTTCGAAAATTCTTGTGTTAAGTATCCAATCAAATCTCCTTGCTCTAGTTCCGGGATGCCTCTCAATTTGATGTTATTCTCGCGATTTTTCAATTCCACCATTGACAGATAAACTTGTTGTTCACCCACCTGTTTGTGCAGGGGCTTAACTTCTCCTTTTATTTCTTCCACTTCTTTTTGTAGAGCTCCCACTTTCTGAATTGCTTCTCCAGCCAATTCCCGATTTTCCGCTGTTGCTCCTTGCAAATTCTCTATGGCTTGTGTGTGCTGGGAAACTTGATCAGTCAATTTTTGAATCGAGGAAGTTGCTTTATCTATCTTCAAAGACTGGTCGTCCACCTTCTGGTTTAAACTTGATAGTTGCTCCAATATTTGTTTAAGTAGTGTATCTGACCCACCTGCTGCCATATCTTCCTCAGTGGACTTCTCAGTTGTTTCCCCTTGTTCCCTTTGGGTCACCAGTACAGCTGGAACCGACGATCGGCGTCCTTGGGTCAGTGTTGTTTGTACAAATTGTGTTGGTTTTCTTTCCTTTTCTTTCTCCTTGGCCTCTTTAGATTCCTTAGCTTTAGATGCTCTTGTTCTCCCTGCACCACTCATTACACATCTGTCAGTGTTCAAGGTCAAATTGTCTATTGTTCCATGGGAAAGACAAATTCAATTATAAACAACCGGTAAAGTGGAATTCAAAACAAAAGTCAGTTCCCAGGATTTTATAATCCGAAAGCCCTGTAGGGGGAGTGCCACCAAGTTTCAAAGACAAAGAAGGAAGTAGTCCGCCATTAAAGTTCCAAAATTTTTTTTTTTTTGACTCAGTAAGTTCAATATCCAACAGTCCCTTCAAAGATTCAAAATTCCCCAGAGCACCTTTTAAAGTTCAACAAAGTTTCACAGGGGGTGCTTGCAACAATATCACATCCAAACTTTCCTGCTCAAATGTATCAATTATACTCCAACAAAGTTTTTACAAAGTTTGCAACTGTTTCCGCAGTTTAGCACAGTCTCTCTCTCCGGCAGCCCGACGATCTGGCTCTTTAAAGATCACCCCAAAGGGAGGGGGAGGTAAGAGGAGACCCCCCGTTACTCGTTCTAATAATCAAAGTCCCTTTCCACCTTCAGTTCAGCAGAAAAAAGAGCAGATTTAATAGCACGAAAAAGTTAAAGCTTCCCAAAGTCCCGTTTCAAGCGCTTCCGCTTTTTAAAGCTTTGCTTTGATCTTGTCAGCAATGTCGGAAGACGGACTTCCCTTTTTTCGTCTCCCGCTTTCAGCCAAATTTACGAAATTCTTTGCCAAATTTTAGTCCCCTTTACTCACGGGTATGTTACTTGCAGTTTGGTGTTGATTTTAGGAAGAAGGATCAGCGCTCATCTGTAACAGCCGCGCGGCTTCACTTCCGCGGAAAGAGCGATGAACTCACAGCACCGCTACCCCTCCTTCACTCCGGGTCTCCTTACGGGGTCCCTTCTGTGTTTTCGGAGCAGCTTCTGGTGCCCGCCGAGTCCCACGGCCACGGGCTCACTCTACCCGTGGTTTATCTTGATGGGTCGTCGCTATGCCGCAGCGAACGACCCTTTTCCGCGGAGCCCCTCTTCAGAGCTCGAAGAGGACCGCCATTACAGTTTCGCGCCGCCCCCGGAAGTCTAAACCTGTAAATTAAAATTTAAACCTCCTGTCCCATGTGTGCAGGAGAAACAGAGTAAACAGGCTGCGGAGCACTTTTAGCAGAGTAAAAGCACACTTCTTATCCTGCTAACCTTTCTCTTCTTTGTCCCCATTGATGAGTCACATATTTTAGTAAAAAAAAAAAGTTTACTTATATTTCAATGGAGACAGCAAATGTATCAAAGCAGTATTCATGTACAAATACTTTTTAGTTACAAAATACAAAACTAGTTTCAAAAATGGAGTCTGGACTCTAAGAAAAGCCCAAGCAATCACTGGCTTGAAAGAAGAGAGAGACAGAAGTAGGAAGAAGAAAATATTAAGATCCTTTGTCCTATTCCTGTCTGTCTTCTCTAGGAATAAAGAAACTATGTCAGCCTTAACCCCCTTCATATGCTTATTTAGCAATCATAATCGTAATTTTGATTGCAGGTTTTCCCACACACCTTTGGAATACCTGTCCTTCAATAGTTCATCTTACAGTGTCAAAGTTCCAAAAATACCTTATGATGCCAGGCTAAGGCAGCCATGCAGTATCTCACTGCTCTCCAAGCAAAACAAGGAGAGATAATTTATTTAGGAGTCTTATTTTATTCATCACTCAAGCTCTCTCGGCAGTTTACAAAATGTAGCAGTAAGATAAAGAAGCTGTAATACACAGGTCATCCAAGAATGGGAGGTGGACCAGAAAATCATACCAACTCCCATTCTGGTACTGAGAAACCAATAATTTAATATGGGGGTGCAGTCTAGTGGTTAAGAGGATGCTTGACTCTCCTTACAAGTTCCACTCCCTCTAACTCAAGTAGAAGGGCTGAGAAAGGCACACCCCCACAGTCCAAAATAGACAGGAATGGGGAAAGCTGACCAAATGTTGAACCTACACAAATTTTGGTTTCACACATCTAAATTACTGAGAGAAAACTTTCAGTATCGTGGCTCCCAGCTATTAACTCTGCAGGCAGAGGATCTTGAAAGATGGTGGCAGAACAAGGAGGGCAGACTGAAGGGAACCAAAATCAAATTCTGAAAGTAGTCCTGAAGCTCCATGGCAAGCTTAGGCCATGCACCAGACAAGAGAGCAGAAGGGAAGGGAGGCAACCCTGGGCTCAGTCCGGAGCACTACCCAGGATCCTGTGGTATATCAAAACCACTAGTTAGCTATATTCCTTTTGGCAGCCTGCTGTCCCCCAGCGGATGCTTAGGACTACAAAAGAGCTGTGTGACGTGCGGCTTCTGGGACCACAGCCATGCTTGGTGGGGCTGATGGGAATTGTAGTGCAAGGCATGTTCTGGATTCCGCCACCTGGAGACCCTGGGTTAAAAGGAAAGTTGCCTGAAGTGAAACTATTGTAAACACGTGTTGGATGTTGAGAGGAGGAAAGGCAATTGCATAGGGGGAAAGAGGAGTCAGGGTTTCCACAGAAAGGTCGAAGAGAAAGTAAAGTGGCTTTCGGGGTTCCAGAAAGTCCTCTTCGCAACTACTAGGCCAGGGGGTGGAGACAACTTACGTTCCTTTTTAAGCGGAAGGAACGTTGTGTTCGGCTGCAACTCTCCATCGGTGGGGCTCTCCGTCTGATTTAGTCCGACTTCTGCGGTGCTGCCAGAAAAGTTGGGGTCGGATGTGCCACGCCCCTCCGTCCCCTCCGAAACTGTCGCCGGAGGCTCCGTCGCACCCATGGAGGCGGTGGACAACTGGCTCTCCTTTTCTTCAGGCGCCCCTCCATAAATCAGCAGCAGAAACACAACGCAAAGAAAAGCCTTCTCCATGCCACTAGGGAAAAAACGCATTTCTCCTCAGTATCCTGTAGTATCTCTGAATGTTTACAGTGGGGTAACTCATTCAGCAGGGCTTAGTGCTAGAAAAGTTTTCTAAGACTGGGGGCTTGTATGTAGGTATGCAGGTATGCAGGAGCCAATAGGCTTCTCTGTGCCCTGTATACTATGCCTCGATTGGTAAGTGCAACAGGGCATCCAAAAACGTCACAAATTTGCATAAAGTTTGCAAACAGTTTACATGGCACGCAAATTTGTAGCCGTTTTTGTAGGTGGGCTGGAGCACCCAAAATGATTTAGGGGGCACACGCAAGTAATAAAATGTCAAACAAAATATCAGTAGGTGAAGCTTTCTTCATAAGTGTAGCTGCAGACTAGAAAACCCTTAGTTTGTCTGCTATATGGCTTTAAAGGCATAGGAGCCCTCCTCTCCTCCAGTACCAGTCCCAAACCGTGCAAAGAACTCAAACCCTACTCAGCTACAACACTCACTTTGAACACTTGGATCACTGTCTCTTAGCCTAGCCTACCTCGCAGGCTTGTTTTGAGAATAATATGGCAAGTGAGGAAAGCCATGTACACCATCTTGAGCTCTTCCATTCACAACAAAAACCCATTTAAGAGAGGTGATGAAACACTAGAAATTTAAAAAAAACCCACACTGAGAGCACATTTCTGAACATGTCTACTCAGAAGTTAGTTCTATTGAACTCAATGGGGCTTACTCCCAGGTAAGTGTAGTTAGGATTGTAGCAAAAGCCAGGAAATAAGTCATCTGACTACCCTCTATGCTTTGATTGCTCCATTTCACTCCTGGTGTTTTACAGGAAACAAACAAAAATTAGTTTGCCAAATTTGAATCTTATTTTTTAATACTCTGAGAGTGCACAGTTTCACACTTTAAACTCGCTTAATTCATCATTGTTTTTGTTCACTTCCTGCCTTGGTCCCACCACCAAATCTCAGCCTACCCTACTTCATATACAGGTGAAACTCAGAAAATTAGAATATCGTGGAAAAGTTCATTTATTTCAGTAATTCAACTTAAAAGGTGAAACTAATATATGAGATAGACTCATGACATACAAAGCAAGATATGTCAAGCCTTTATTTGTTATAATTGTGATGATTATGGGGTACAGCTGATGAAAACCCCAGATTAACAATCTCAGAAAATTAGAATATTGTGAAAAGGTGCAGTAGCTATTCAATCCATAACACCTGCAATGGGTTCAGTAGGAAGCACAATCATGGGGAAGGCTGCTGACCTGACAGTTGTGCAGAAAGCCATCATTGAGACCCTCCATAAGGATGGAAAGCCTCAAATGGTAATTGCAGAAGAAGTTGGATGTTCCCAAAGTGCTATATTGAAGCACATTAATGGAAAGTTATGCGGAAGGGGAAAGTGTGGAAGAAAAAGGTGCACAAACAGCAGGAATGACCACAGCCTGGAGAGGATTGTCAGGAAAAGACCATTCAAATGTGTTGGGGACTTTCACAAGAAGTGGACTGAGGCTGGAGTTAGTGCATCAAGAACCACCACACACAGACGGAACATGGAGATGGGCTTCAAATGTTGTATTCCTCTTGTCAAGCTGCTCCTGAACAAGAAACAACGTCAGAAGCATCTTGCCTGGGCTAAAGAAAAAAAAAGAACTGGTTTGTTGCTCAGTGGTCCCAAGTCCTCTTTTCTGATGAGAGCAGCTTTTGCATCTAATTAGGAAGAATGGGGAGGCACACAATGCCAGATGCTTGAAGTCCAGCGTGAAGTGCTGATTTGGGGAGCCATGCCATCAGCTGGTGTTGGTCCACTGTGCTTCATTAAGTCCAGAGTCAACGCAGCCGTCTGCCAGGAGATTTTGGAGCACTTCATGCTTCCTTCCACAGATGAGCTTTATGGGGATGCTGACTTCATTTTCCAGCAGGACTTGGCACCTGCCCACACTGCCAAAAGTACCAAAACCTGGTTCAATGCCCATGGGATTACTGTGCTTGATTGGCCTGCAAACTTGCCTGACCTGACCGCATAGAGAATCTATGGGGCATTGCTAAGAGAAAGATGAGAGACATGAGACCGAACAATGCAGAAGAGCTAAAGGCTGCTATTGAAGCATCCTGGTCTTCCATAACACCTCAGCAGTGTCACAGGCTGATAGCATCCATGCCACACCGCACTGAGGCAGTAATTGATGCAAAAGGGGCCCAAACCAAATACTGAGTACATATGCACGCTTCTACTTCTCAGAGGTCCAGTATTGCTCTATTTGCAATCCTTGTTTTGCTGATTTCATTTAATGTTCCAATTTTCCGAGATTGTTAATTTGGGGTTTTCATCAGCTGTACGCCATAATATCACAATTATAACAAATAAAGGCTTGACATACCTCACTTCGCATGTCATGAGTCTATCTCATATATTAGTTTCACCTTTTAAGTTGAATTACTGAAATAAATGAAGTTTTCCACAATATTCTAATTTTCCGAGTTTCACCTGTAGCTGTTGTGAAGACACAGAAAGAGATATAAAGGGGGAGAGTGACCTTGTTCCTGCTTTTTTATCTCTCTTGGGCTTTTTGCTTACCATTGACCATGGTATCCTCCTGGACCAGCTCTGTGGAATGGGAATTGAAGGCACTGTACTGCAGTGGTTCCACTCTTACCTTTGGGGCTGTGTCCAGAGAGTAGCATGGGGAGACTGTTTTTTGACCCCTTGGCACTTACATTACGTGGTACTGCAGGACATAATATTATCTCCAATGTTACTGAATATTCATATGAAGCCACTGGGAGCAGTCATTAGGAGTTTTGTCTCAAGGTGCCATCAGTATGCTGGTGACACTCAGCTCTATTTCTCTATAACATCTGAATCAGGAGAGGCCATGCAGTCCCTGGCCTGAGTGCAAGGGCGGGAAATATAAGGAAAAACAAGCCGAGCCTGAACCCTGGCAACATGGAGGCACTGTGGATGAGCTGCTCCCATGGATGGAAACTTGGTCAACTGCCTACCCTGGATAGGGTCGCGCTGCCCCTGAATAAGCAGGCTTGCAGTTTGGCATGCTTCTAGATACACCATTGTCAATGGAGACTCTGGTAGTGTCAATGACTAGAAGCACCTTTTACCAATGCAGTTGGTTCAACAGCTTGCCATTATACGTGGATCAGAAAAGCTTTGCCACAGTAGTTCATACATTAGTTACTTCAATACTGAATTAAGTACTGTAATTCTCTTTATGTGGGGCTTCCCTTGTATTTGATATGGAGACTTCTGAAATACATTTTCTGATGGGGTGAGATATTGTCAGCAAATAACACCTGGGCTCAGAGATCTGCACTGGTTTTGGGTTTGCTACCAGGCCAGGTTCAACGTGTTACAATTGCTATACAAAGGCCTTAATAACTCAGGACCAGTCTACCTTACTTCATATATGCCCTCTTGACCAATTTAATCTGCAGAACTGGCACAGTTACAGGTGCCAGTTCTGTATTTGTAAAGATCTGATATTTTCCTGTGGCAGCACCTACAGTTTGGAACTCCCTGCCTATTGACATTAGGCAGGAGCTTTAGGCACCTGATACAAACATTTTTGTTCAGACAAGAATGCTGATGTGTTTTTAGTTTATTGCTGGTTTTAATTTTTGCTTCCTTTAACCAAAATGATCTATCTTTGTAAAGGGAGATATTCCACCCCCACCAAAAAAAAAATACAGTATACCTCAAGGCTAAGATGCAATCTTAATCTGTCTTGATTAGTGTGTGTTTAGATGCAAAAATCCCAATTGGTCTACTGAGTGGGATTAATCGCATAGCCTATGTCGTCTTCCCATTGTTTTTTGATTGCGTCTAGGGGGTTCATGGGGTTTTGGAGTAGTATTTTGTATATTGCAGATACCATCCCTTTGCCGTGTCCCTTTATTGTTAGGAGGAGGTTTTCGAAGGTTGTCAGGGGCCTAGTTGCTGCTGATTTTACTACTGGGTTGTTTAAGAGGGCATGTAATTGGTGATGTGTTAACCAGGGCACTTGGGTGTCCTCTAGTCTGTCTTGTATTTCTTGTGTTGACAAGGGTTTGTTATTTTTATAGAAGTCTGTTATGCGATATAGGCCTTTGGTTTGCATGTTTATATCTGGAGGTTTTGTGTTGCGTGATGGAATAGTGGGTGGTGTGCCAGGGGAATTAGTGGGGATGGGGTTGGGGACAGTTCATCTATTTCTGTTTTCCATGCATGGTCAGTGTGTACCTGGTAAGTGTTGTGGGAATTTTCCTAAGTTTGTTTGGAAGGAATGGGTATGCTGTGGTGCAGGTATTTTCAATTGTGTCTCTCTCCAGATGTACCCATTGTTTTGTCTCATCTCCTAGTATGTATGGGATTATGTGGCGTATTTGGTTGGCAATGTATTATGTTTCTATGTTGGGGATTCCCCATCCTCCCTCTGAGGAGGGGAGGTGCAGATATGTGAGGCTTATTCCTGTTTTTTTGTGTGAGAAGATGAATAAGTGTAGTTTTTCTGCCATTTTTGGAGTTGGGTTGGGGGGATCCAGATTGGGAAGGTTTGGAATAGGTAGGCTAGTTTTGGTAGGGTGATCATTTTGATCATGGCTATTTTGTCTGAGAGAGTGAAGTTCATGTTGTTCCATCTCTTTAGGTCTTTGTTAATTTGCTGCCACAGGGGCTTGTAGTTGTGGAGGTATAATTTATTGAGGTTTCTGGTCATTTGTACCCCTAGATATCTGAACTTAGTGTGGCAAAGTTTTATCTTGGTGACGTTAGCTAGTTCTTTTTGCGTGTGGGGAGGGGTGTTGAAGCACATAGCTTCTGACTTTGCACAATTTACCTGTAGGCCTGACACCATTGTAAATGTGTTGAGATGGATGCCATACTTATGAAAATTTTGATACCTCATTGGTAATTTTTGTTATGTGAGTGGTGGCACATACTCCCTGGGGCCCTGGGGTCCATGGACCACTTCTTCTTCCTGTTGTTGTTGTTGCTGCTGCTGTGGTTGTTGTTGTTGCTGCTGCTGCTAATAAAAGTGGAGAGTCTGCAGTCCCTGCTGGCTTGAGGCCTGGTGCATATGCATTGCCTGCACCCATGTGAATAAAGTCATCTGACTGTAGTGGATCTTATTTTTGAGTAAACCTTTATAAATTTGGACTGGAATAAGGATGTGGTAGCAAAGAGTGGCAAGTCCCTGCACACACCCTAAATTATCCAACTAGAACAAGATGGGTTATTTATTTAGGAGAGCCACACTATTCAACTGGGCAATTTGCAAAGCATATCAGTAAATAATTTCTTATCACACCCTCAATGCATTAATATGCACCACACCAATACCAGGTTCAACATTCTATTTCCTTTTCCATCATCCTCACGGATGAGGATTATTACGAGGCACATTGGGATGTCTGTCCAATCTAGAAACAGTTCACTAGGAGCCTCATGTAAGATCTACCTGTTGGCATTTCTTGGGAACAAGCCAGTCACTAGCAGTTGGGAGTCTCACAATGCTACAGTGTACAAGCTATGTGTCATTCATGTTGTTTCACAAGAGGAACAAGCTATTCCCCATTACACACCGGTTGCCTTACATACAGAAAAGCATCATTGAACCTGTGTGTCCTAACAATAGCTGTTCAATGATGATTTTCTGGGATTCAGAATATTTTTTTTTCTTGTTTTCCTCCTCCAAAAACTAGGTGCATCTTATGGTCTGGTGCATCTTATAGAGCAAAAAATATGATAATACAGCATTCTAACATCATTTCATTATACAATCAGTTCAAATCAAATTAATGGCAACCATTGGGCTAGAGTTCTGTGAGGATTACCAAAGGAGGGGGTCAGGCTGTGCCCTGGCCAAAGGCCTGGTGGAACAGCTCTGTCTTGCAGGCCCTGAGGAAAGATGTCAAGCAAATTTGGACAATTGCATTGATGGAAAGATGGCCAAAAAAAGGTTAAACACAGGAACAATTAAAAAACACACATGAAGGAACAGTTTTGAATGCTATGGTATCTCTTTATTAAGCATGCATCATAAAAGCAAAATAGCTGGCAACCACCAGCCTCAAATGGTCTTTTGCAGACTGACTGCACAAGATAATTAAAGGAAAAAAAGGAAACTTCATATCCTAAGAAAAAATGTTTTATGGTCCAAGAAAGATTTATCAAATGCTTTAAAAGCATTACAGAAATAAAACAAACATGCAGCGTAACTGTGAAAAGCATTTTTAAAGAATATACAAGTTTGAGGGTTTTACACAACATAACCTCAACAAACTTCAGACATACTCTTTGCCCATCTCAGCAGGTAGAGGTCAATAAATCAGAAAGAATGGGAAAATTAGTTATCCCACAAGTGAGGAAAAAGAGAAAAAGCCAATTATTCATAGTTGATAAAACCCTAAGTACCTCCCACTACCCTGAGTCACCCACCCAAGTATTTCAAATGGCAGCTCAAGATTATTTTGCAAACATTGGCAGTAAAGGAGCAAAGTTGGCTTCGGGGACAACCACCAAGCTTTGTCCATTTAGTGATATCTTTACAGCACTGAGGACATCAAACAAGCTCTATCCATCTTGCAAAGACTCAGTGGCTGTGGCCAGAAAGATTAATGGGTTCTCCCCACTTTGCTTGAGGCAAAGGGGTGTATTGCACCCTTCATTGTTGGGCCTTATTGTGATAAACACCAGCGTATTTCAAAAACAGGGGAAGGGCCAAGGAGGGACTGTGCAAGTGGTATGATGCAGGGATACCAAAGAAGGATAACAAAATTGTTGGAATGGTCAGTTCAAGTGCTTTATTAAGGGAAGGTGTAAACTTACAATACAGCTGCAGAGTCTCACTGCGTTTACAGAAGAGGTGCAGACACTGCAATGGTGACAGGCTGTCAGGACATGTTTGTAGAGGTAGCAAGGCTCTGCACACAGTGTTCTAGAACTGGCCATGCTGGCATTTTTTATATCCTCTGCATCAAAACACTTGCTCAGGCCCTCTTTTGGGTCTGGAGTTCAGAACAAAGGGCAAACTTTGGGCAGATGTTCACTGCATGTCTAAAGCAGGGTAAGCAATGTGGTACCCTTCTGTTGTTGGACTTTCATAATATGTGGCCATTAACCATGCTGGCTTGGCCTAATGAAAGTTGTAGTTCAACAACATCTAGATGACAAACACAATGCCTACCCCTAGAGCAGTTGGTCTAGTAAAAGCACAACTAAACATCACTGGCTAAACAGAAGATTCTGCTTCCATGGTTTCATCCACTGCATCTTGGGGAATAGCACATGGATTTGCTGGAGACAAGGGCAGATCCCTGTCTTCCCCAGTGCTGCAGTCTGGATTACTGAAATCCAGAGCAGGTGGTTCACACAAGGCAGAGGGTGAGTCGCAGATCTCTTGAGGGTCCTCAGCAACTGCAGATTGTAGCTCTGTTTCATCAGTGGCTTCAGAATCTGAAGGAAGGGTAACTTCGTTCAGCTCCATATTACAGCTATGGCTCCCTGAATTGCGTCGTTTCATCACATCACAGAGAACATAAGTGACCCAGGCAAAACAGATAAAGATGGAACCAGCGGTAGCCGCTATCAAGATAATATGAAGAAACGTCTTGCGGGCTGGAAAAAAAAGGAGGGATACAAGTTAGTCACCACAGGTACCTTTACATACTCCATGCCTCCCTCTTATTGCTTTGTCTTACCCTGTCAAAACCCAAAATGCCTCCTATTAGGAGGGCAAGTCTGCATATGAAAGTCCCACATATATTCATCCACGTTTAATGTAGCCCAGTATACTGCTCTCCAACTCTAATAACAAGGGATACATTTATGATTCTCTCTATCCATCACTAGTTTCTCTGGGCAGTTTAGAAGACACATCAGTGACATACCATAGAACCACTTACTGCACCCCCATGTATTAATACGTACCACACAATAATAATAATAATAATAATCCTACCTTCATCACTATTTATTTCTTTTCCCCATCCTCATAGTTGAGGAGCATTAGAGGCACATCAGGTCAAGCACAGAGGCCATCCAAGAACTGGAGTGGGGTGGACCAAGAATTTAGACAGGGGTGTTGCCAAGTCATTTAGGACATGCTCAGTAGGCTGAACGTCTCAGGTTACTAGTTCCAAACACTTTCTAACCCAAATAGTAGAACTGAGACAGGCAAATAGTACAGTCAAGATAGAGGAAACTGATCTAGACTGTCTAACATCCAGCCTCCACAAACTGTAGCTTCATAGGGTCTGAATTACTAAATGGAACATTTCTGTGATGGAGTCCCAAACTATTAACTCTAACTGTGGGTAGAGGATCTGGACACGACTATCCCAAATTAGTAGGAGGGGGTGCAATAGATAACCAGATATACACTGCTTTCAGACAACAATCTTAAAGGGCAATTTCTTGGTTATGTGCACTTGCCCAGAAAACTTGGACACCAGATCTTAAGGATGGCAATGACCTTTGCAGCTGTTGCAGCTGTAATTCCTAGTTTTAGCTGCTTAAAAATGTAGAGAGGCCACAATAAACTGTGAATGTTAAAAGTAACTAATTTCTTCCACACAGTCACCGTGGGATCTCATTCTCATGTAATTAAAAAATGAGGCCATCTGACCCAGATGAAGACCAGCTTTGGGAGTTTCTTTAGAATGGAGAGCTTGCATGAATAGGAAACTCCAGAACTAAACCAGGCATAAAAGAATCAGCATAATGCAGTAATTAAGAAGGCAGAGTGAAGAGTCCCAGGTTCAAATCCTGAGCCAATGATGAAACTCACAGGTGAGTTTGGACCAGCCACCATCTCTCAACCTAGCCTGCCTCAAGGGGTTGTTGGGTGAGTGGGAAGACATACATTGCCTTGAGAGCCTTAATGGACAGCTCTGTAGTAGCAAGCCCTGGATTTAATCCCAAGAGGCAATTGTGGCCAGTGCCTATTAGCAGTGGTAGGGCAGAAGCCAAGGAGACCAGCAGTAGGTGAGTGTACAGGCAATGAGAGACAGCTGATGCTGCTAAAACCCCAATGGTTGTTAGTAAGAGCACAGGCAGAGTGGGCAGAGAAAGGCAACTGCCCCCTCAACAATAAAAACCAATAAAAATAGATAGCTAACTGAGGTTCTCCCCCCACCAACAAAAGGCCAGTTCCCCCTAACAAAAATCCATTCCTAACGACACCCATGAGTAAGAGGGCAGCTGGCAAGAGAGGGCCAGGTAAGTTGCAGGTTGAGATTGGTGGGGCAGCACCACATTCCCCCTACTGGACCACCTTCTACTCCCAAAATGTGCTCAGGATCCTGTGCAGGGTCATACCCCTTGGGAATCATGGCCCAGAGAAAGTTGCAGGAAGAGCCCTGCCTGTAAACAAATGTCGTGATGTATAAAAGAGTGGAAAAAACACAAAGCGTATTTAGGTGACCCATTAGAGGGGGGGTGTGCGCGCGCGCGCGCGAGCATTAATTCTATTACAGGCTTGACTTTCTTCCAGAAACCCTCCAGACCTCACTAGATTTAACACATCTTACTGCGTTTTTTCCCGCGGACAGTTAGGTCTCTCTCTGGGCACAGCGTCTGGTTCAGCCGGTCCTCTTCAGACGAGCAGCAGTAAGAGTCGGTGCAAGTGCCGCAGCAGAACCCGTCGGCTGGGTTGCCGTTCTTCTGTGGGCACAAGAAGAAATGGCCAGGCCACTTCGCTCCCTCATCCCAGAGGCGGCACCACTCGCTTTTCGTCGGCCCAGACGCGGTCCCAACAACCGACAGCAGGATTAGGAGGCACAGCAGAAGGCGACCCATGCTCAGATGATGCCCTAGGCGGAAGAACACTTCTATGAACGTATTACTTTTAAACGGTCATCAGCAGTCCTGACCCACATGGGCCCGCTTATACGAGCTTCTTCCGACGACCGAGGAGAGGGCAGGCGGTGAAACCCTCCACAAGGCTGGATCTCGTCCTGGTCGTCGATCTCCAGTACAAACTTGACGTTTTTCAGTATGTACTGGATCTCGCCTATCAGGATTTTGTATTCCAGTTCCCCGCCTTTATCAGAGACACCGACTACGATCAACAACAGGACCAGGCAGCGCAACAGATCCCTCCTCATTTGGCAGACCCACCCTGAACGGGTGTTAGCTTAGTACAAAATGCCTTCTTTCCCGTACCCCCCAGAGCCTCTGACCCATACCCGCTACCCCGTCGGAAGTTTTGCTAGGAACCAAACATGCTATAAAAGATCAAGGCCTCTCAATAAACCTGCGCCTTCACTAATGAGGCTGGGAAGCGCAACTCGCCTCACCTGAGCAAGCCCCCATCCCAGCTGCCCATAAAGAACGACCTCTCCAACCACCCCCACCTCCCTCACCAGGCAACAGAGCAGAATGACTCGCTCCAAATGGCCACTTGGTGATTGTTACTCAAGGGCTGATTACAATCCTGTGTCTGGGCTTACCTTTGCTCGGGACCAAATTCCTCTGAGCTAGCAAAATGTCTGCCACTAACTTAGAATTGGTTAGAAGAAGAGGAGGAGATTGGATTTGATACCCCGCTTTATCACTACCGGAAGGAGTCTCAAAGCAGCCAACTTTTTCCTTTCCCTTCCTCCCTCACATCAAACACTCTGTGAGCTGAGTGGGGCTGAGAGACTTCAAGGAAGAGTGAATAGTTCAAGGTCATCCAGCAGCTGCATGTGGAGGAGCGGAAACGCGAACCCGGTTGCCCAAATCGGGAGTCTGCCGCTCTTAATGGCTACACCACACTGGTACTGTGGCCCTCTGAGGCATGTCTCCTCAGAAGTCTCAGTTCAATGGGACTTACTCACATAGAGCATTTAGGAAGAAGCCCTACAGAAGCGGATCAGCCATACCTCCAATAAAGCAGGCTCCTTTTATGAATCGAAGTGATGTACATGGTCCTCCCGCTCCTCATTTAATCCTCGCTGAGGTAGGTTAGGCTGAGAGGCAGTGACTGGCCCAAAGTCACCCAGTGAGCTTCATGGTGGAGTTGCAATTTGTACTCTGGTCTCCCAGGTCCTAACCACTACACCACACTGTCATACACAGCCTGACCTAAGCATGTTTACATGGGAACAACTTATTTTGGGGAGGCTCACTGCTAGAAAAGTATCCCAAGACTGAAGGCTTGCATGTAAATAAACCCCATTAACCCCTTAGCTTACATCTGAGGAAGCATACATAAAATTGGACTGGAACAAGAGCCATGTAATGCAGAGTGTCAGCCTTGCACACACCTTAAATTTCTGACAAATCCATTTAACAATTACTATAATTTCTAAATTCATTTTTAAACCTTATTTTATTAAGGCCTGATCTTGATGCTATGGTTTCTGGGAGAAACCAAACACAAACGGATCTCTTGGCTCCACTGAACGGAATGTTTGGTGTTCCTTCTTATCATTGTACAAAATGTTATGTTCTGAAAGAAGCCACTCTTCTGCCTGAACTTCTGGTTGAATTAAAAAGGAGTGGAACTGCTGTGAACTTGACAAGCCACTCTAAAGGAAGGTTGTAGAGAAGTTTCATAACAACATTGTGCCGTGCAGACAAGGAGAATTAAACATGGATCCACCTATAACTGAAACAGAGGTTAAATCTAAAAGCGATTCTGATTCTGTAACTTGTTCCATTTTTAAAACTCCAGGTTCTATGAATCCTGACTCCATACTTTCTCCCTCCCCCCGATTATTTGAGGATACACACAATTTTACCTCCCGGAGGAAACAGCTGGTGACAAAAGCAAATGGGGCTTTCTCACAGTTAAGTGCGCCAAGACTGTTATCTTATGTGGGTGTAAATCCCCTTTTAATGTTCTTGGGTTTGCTTTTTTATAAGAATGTATTGGTTGGGTGCACAACAAATGCCTTATCGTGTGACAAAGCTAAATTAGAGAAAGCCAGCTCATATATTAAGAACAGTCCTTCCCCACTAAAGCGCAGGTGCAAAAAAAAAGGGGGGGGGAGGAGGCAGAATGTCTACTCCTCTGAAGCTGATACAGGAGAAGAAATCTCATCAGGTGTAGCCAATTATTGGGTTAGATAGTAGCAGTGTGTCTGGAGCACATACCATTCAGAACTTTAATGATTAAAACCAGGATCCTGAATTAAGTCAAACGAGCTGAAAGTAACTGGGACACAATGCAGCCTTTTTTTTTTTTCATGTGGCAGTTGCCATATCTTAGGTTGCCTTCATTAGTAGAACATGAAAGTATAACTCAGTTGCTATGCTTATTTGGGCTGCTGTATCATTATTATTACTGTATTTTTTAAAATATAAATTTAATTTTTAAAATTTTCAGAGATATTTTATAATATAATATATATATTGACTTCCCCCACTCCTTTTGCAGTTTCTTATTTTTTTAAATTTGTAACACTGATTCTCCTTCATTACTCCAGTTAATAATTTATTCCTAATTATCTTTTAACAATAATTTAAACTGTTTGGTTTAAGTTAATCCTGCTGGTGAGCTTATATGTGCACAATGACATTTCAAATCATCCACACATTTCCCCAATCTTTTGTAAAGTTTTTTCTTCATCTTGGTTCCTTGTTGCTCCTGTAAGTTTTGCCATTTTGGCATAGTCTATTAATTTAGTCTGTCACTCCTCCTTGGTTGGTACAAAATCTTCTTTCCATTTGGGAGCATAAATCATCCTGGCTGCAGTTATGGCGTACATAAACAGGTTTTGCTTTTTGTTTTTTGGTCTTTTTGTACCAATTATCCCTAAAAGATAAGCTTCTAGGTTTTTTTTTTTAGTAAAAGCTATTTTAAACATAATCTTCAATTCATTATAAATCATTTTCCAGAAAGTTTCCCCCTTCTTACAAGCCCTTCTTTCTCCTTACATTTCCAGCATATATTTGATTTTGATTTATACATTTTTGCTAACTTTTTGCTAACTCACTAGGTGATCTGCACATCATTTTCAGATAGTTCTCTTTCAATGTATAGCACGTTGTGAATTTCATATCTACGTTCCACAGTTTTCCCCACACAGCCATTTCTATATAGTATCCTATAGCTCTTGCCCCGTGTATCATCACAGATTTCACCTGCTTGTCTTTCGTTTTCATTTTCCAATATAATTTTTACATTTTGGAAATCACTTTGACATTATTTTCTAATAGGTCACTTTCAAATTGTGAAGCTTGATTTGAAAAACCATTCTTTTTATCAATTTTACAAAATTTATTAAGTTGATGATATTTTAACCAATCGGTTCCATGTTGGTCTAACTCTTCAAACATCTTTAATTGATAGTCAAAATCTTTCCCTGTTAATAAATCTCTATACGTTGCCCAATCACCTCTCATATTCTTTTCCCCCACTGAAATTGCTTCAAGTGGGGAGAGCCACCACAGCATCTTTATTTCTAGCAAATTTTTATATTTATCCCAAACTGTATATAGATTCTTTCTTATGATATGATTTGTAAAACCTTTGTGTGCTCATTAATGGCCCATTCACACAAAAGACTGACAACACCTTTGGATGGTATCTGCTATGATCTTCTTTGGTCCTCATCACCCATCTGAGTCAAATCCAGATGTGCGGCACTGCATTTGATACCATCTGGACCTTATTAGCTATTGCTTCTCCCATCCCTGGTGATATTGAGTACAGGTTTCTTAGCAGAGATCTAGACAGGTTGTCTACCTCTTTCATATTCATTATAAACACAGCTCTACATACATGCAACAGTTAAGTCATAGGGCACACAGATGCAAAAATGAGCACCACCTGCAATACTCCAAGCCCTCTCAGCCCCCTAACCCTCCTACCTAATTACAGACTAGTTAGACTGGGCAGCAGCTGCAATACTTTAACCACAGGTAAAATAATAGAACTGTAAAACTTTAGGGATGGAAGGTACATCCAATGGTCATCTAGTCCAAACCCATGCACTGCAGGAATTACAGCTCAAGTATCTCTGACAAATTACTACTCTTCCTATTTAAAACTTCCAGTGAAGGAGAGTACACCTTCCACAGTAGTCCATTCCACTGTTGAACAATGTGAGTGTTTCCCAATGTTTAGTTTGAATCTCCTTTCCTGTAATTTGAATCCACTGGTTTGGGTCCTGGCCTCTGGAGCAGGAGAAAACAAGCATCTTCCATTCCCCATGTGACAACCCTTTAGATATTTGAAGATGGCTAACATATCTCCCTCTGTCTCCTTCTACCCAAGCTAAACATACCCAGCTCCCTTAACTGTTCCTCATAAGGCTTGGTTTCCAGACCCCTTATCATATTGGTCACCCTCCTCTGCACACATCGCAGCTTGTCAATATCCTTTTGAAACTGTGGTGCTCAGAACTGGACACATGACTCCAGGTGGGGTCTGACCAAAGCAGAATAGAGCAGTAATGACCAGTGGGCAGGAGGTGTAGCTTTCTCATCCCTGCCCTAGACGTTAGCCAACTGGGAGGGAGGGAGCAGGCCAGTGAATGCAACACAGACACCCCACCTCAGGAGGAACATCAGCTATGCACCCTAGGCACAGGATGGACTGGGAACAATGACTTCAAAGAATCCTGGTATCTAAAATGTTAACCCAAGATGCTTGTTGGGAGAACTAAAGCCACATACCTAAAACCATGAGCCACAACATATCTAGTAGCAGTTAAAGCAGGATCTCATCAGAAGTTGAGCAAACCACAACAAGAAATCAGTATCAAAATACTACACATATTTTTTAAAATTGTTGATTAGAAACACATTTTAAAAGCATGCAACTGGCAACCCAGAAGCATTTCACTCTAAAGGAGCATACTTGCTTATCTTCTTCACCTAAGCGGTCAATACACCTAAGCGATCATACAATACTCAAGTTTTAAAAGCCTTGGGATACCATGCAACGTGCAGCCTCCATACTTTGCCTAGTCAGTGGCCTCCCTACATAGCTGACAGCATCACATGGGCTCTGCTTATCACAGAATGTCCCAGTGGTTTTACAGTACTTTTGTATGATCTTGCTACCAGTTGCTGTAGTGGCCATCCCACCAGATGTCAAAAAGAAAAACAGCTACCGGTACTTAAGAACTTAATTCGTTCTGGAGGTCCATTCTTAACCTGAAACTGTTCATAACCTGAAGCACCACTTTCGCTAATGGGGTCTCCCACTGCTCCCGTGCCGCCGGAGCACAATTTCTGTTCTCATCCTGAAGCAAAGTTCTTAACCCAAGGTAATATTTCTGGGTTAGCGGAGTCTGTAACCTGAAACATCTGTAACCTGAAGCATCTGTAATCGTAGGTACCACTGTACCAGACTTTTAGAAGACATCTGAAGGCAGCCCTGTTTAGGGCAGCTTTTAATGTTTGACAGACTATTGTATTTTAATATTTTGTTGGAAGCCACCCAGACTGGCTGGGGAAAACCAGCCAGATGGGTGGGGTATAAATGATGATGATGATTAATCAGTCCAACCAACATTTTGGACTCCATATGTCATTCTATATGCACAGGTATAAGGTTATAAGAACAGCCCTGCTGGATCCAGACAATGTCCCAACCAAATGCCAGTGGGAAACCAGCAAGCAGGATTCAAGCATAAGAGGACTCTCCCTTCCGGTGGTCTCCAGCAACTGGTATTCAGAAGCATTGCTGCCTCCAGCTGTGGAGGCAGAGCATAGCCATTCTAGCTAGCAACTGTAGATAGCTCTTTCCTCCATGAATTTGTCTAATCCTCTTTTAAAGCCATCCAAGTTGGTGACCACCACCAAGTTCTATAGTTTTACTATGTGCTGCATGAATAAGTTTTTTTTTAACCTGTCCTGGAGTGGGAGACCAAAGATGAGGTGGCAAAGGCGACAATAACAAAATGGGCTATAGATATTGGTTACAACATAGAACTGTCTGCATGGGGGAAAGTATGAGGGTGACAATCATGGATTTCTCTGCCTGCTATCTTATTAAGATGATGTACCTGTGGTACTTGACACCCAACAAATTAGTGAAAATATACCAAAAAAAAAAAAAAAGGTATAATTTTTGCTGGAAGTGCCATGAGGCAGAAGGAACCCTAATTCACATGTGGTGGTCATGCAAGTACACTAGAGAGAATTGGAAAATGATTCATACAGAATTAAAAAAGATTCTTAAACTCACATTTCCCAAAAGACCAGAGGCCTTTCTATTAGGGATAATAAGTGATAACATTCAAAAAAAGGCACTCAACATCTTTTTGTATGTGACTGCTGCAGCTAGAGTAGTATATGCTAAAAAGTGGGGTGGGGGTGGGGAGAGAGAAGAGGTATCCATGAAGGACATTTGGCAGAACAAAGTGATAGAATACATAGAACTAATAACTATGACCACAAAACTAAGGAATAAGTATGAGTAGAAGAGAAGAGAAGAGAAGAGAAGAGAAGAGAAGAGAAGAGAAGAGAAGAGAAGAGTGGAGGTGTGTGTGTGTGTGTGTGTGAGGGGGTAACTTAGAGGGTGCAATATACAATTTAACCTACAAGTAGGAGTTAACATATGAGCAGCCTATAACATCAAATAAAAAAGAAGACAAGATAATAATGGGTGGAATCTCAGGATACGCAAGAGATCAAGATTTCCCAAGAATGCCATGGAAAGATGGACTGGGAAGCCTTAGGAAAAGAGAAAAGTGTTGGATACCGTATGTTGTATGTATAAAAGTTGCTAAAATTACATAAATAAAAGTTTTTTTAAAAGTACTTTTTTCACCTGTCCTGAATCTTCCAGCATCAACAAAAAGGACATAGTCAGGCCATTGGCCCATCTAGTTCAGTGCTGGCAGTGTCTGGCAGTGTGTCTCCAGGGTTTCAGACAGGAAGTCTCTCCCAGCCCTACCTGGAGGTGCCAGAGATTGAACCTGGGACCCTCTGTATGCAAAGCAGATGCTCTACCATTGAGCTATGGCAGATTCCCAATCTCAGTCAACCCACCAAGGTAGGGAGCTGCCCCTTCAAGCTCTCACTGTCTCCAGAGGGTTGTCTTAATGATGGATTTATTATGGAAAGCAAAACATTTAACATACTGCCATGCAGTCGCGCTACATCAGCAGCACATGAGGATCCAGCCCAGCTTGGAATATATCGATATTATCCTTCAATTTGTTTTAAAAGCAAATGCTGCTCTTTAAGAAAATGGAACAGTAAGGAGAATGATGTGCTTTCCCACTTATATGCTCCCCTGAACTACTGCATCAGTTGGTGGCAAGCAGGTGTTGTGAACACTCCAGATTATGACACAATGTATTGTTCACACCTAGATTAAGGAAACCTTGAGAAAGCAGGGAACACTCTTCCCTGGTTCATCAAATACATGGGTAGGCAAACTAAGGCCCACAGGCCAGATCAGGCCCAATTGCCTTCTGGATCCGGCCCACAGACGGTCCAGGAATCACTGCATGGATCACCAGCACGCACATTATTTCCCTCTCCCTCCCTCTCCCTCACGTGGCAGCGGCACCACAGCCTCCTCCCTCCCTCCTCCTGGCTTCTACCCTCCCTGCCTAGAGGAGGAAGGGGGCTGGGCTTTGTTGGTGCCAGCAGCAGCAGTGCCCGAGCAACCGCCATTTTAAACAACCCCTCTACAGAGCCCTTTCGCGTGCTGCTTATTATCCCTCTACCACTGCTATTGCCAGCCCCTTCCACTTGAAAGACACAGGTAAGCAGCCATGGGGGCTCGTGGTGCTCTTGCATCATTTATTCTTTTTCAAAATATAGTCCGCCCCCCCCCACAAGGTCTGAGGGACAGTGGCCTGGCCTCTGCTTAAAAAGTTTGCTGACCCCTGATCTAATAGATATACAAAGCATTATTAGAGGGCTTGTCCATTTCCTTGATCCTAATAGGAAGTTACTGCTATATATCGCAGCATTGTACTGTAGAGGGATACTCAATCTGTATATTAGAAGATGACGTCTTAACACATCCTTGGCTAGATTGAGCTTCCAAGGCTGGCTCCAAGCTTGTTCAGCATCTCATGAAAACAAGATAAGAAGACGAGCTCCGAGTCCTTGGAAGTTCTAGAACATAGAGTGCTGACCTACAGAGCAGGCGGCTTTTCTAAGGCAGGGGGCATGCGACTGGTACCTTGAGGGCCTTCAGAACTAGGGGCTGGTGGGTGGGAGTTCACAGAAACACCATACAAATGTGGAACTGGGTCAGAAAGTCATTTACCAACTCCCATTCTGCTGCTGAGGAACAAACAAACAAACTAGATATATATATTTTTATAAAAAAAAATTATGGGCCTAGCTTCCATCTTCTCTATCCTGGCCAGTAAAGTCCAAAAAAGAGGTTATTAGCAGACCCATTGTCCACACTCTATGTCAGGCTTTGTTAGCCCCAGCTATAAGTTCAAATAATAAAATAAAATCCATGTGCTTGGAAGTTGTGCTTACTTGAGCAGTGTTTCTCTGCATCTGCAAAAGGGTAGAGAAACCCATATAATATGTGAGATAGAAAAACGGTCTCTTCCTCTACAGAATGAGGTATCAGCCCCCAACTCAGATATTTATTTACAGTGCAGTCCTAACTAGGTCTACTCAGAAATAAATCATGTTGAAATAAATGGGCCATTGCTGTTAGTTGGCATAACTAATTGAGGTCCATTAATTTCAATGTACCTGTAAGCCTTGTTATCACCCATGGATGTAGCCTGGATTTTTGTTGGTGGGGGGAGCAGAACCCCAGTTAGTTAAGTATTTGTGTTGGTTTTTATTGATGTAGGAGGGACAGCTGTCCCCTGCCCTCCCCCCTTGGCTATGCCCATGTTTTCACCTGATTTGTTTGCCAGTGTATGGAAGCATCACTAATTACCCCAGCATCCTGGCAGCTGTTGTAATCATTCCTGTTCTAAACAAAAGAACAAAAAAACCTCCAAGCTTTGCTCCATCCCCAAGCAGAACACTGATGGATTGGCTCGGGGTGGCATTTAAGTCAGCCACAGTCTCTCAGCCCAACCTACCTGGCAGGGTTGTTGTGAGGATAAAAGGCAGAGAGAACCATGTATGCCACTTTGGTCTCCTCAGATTAATGGTGAGATATAAATGCAATAAATGAAAATAAATATTATGCCACCACAATCATTAAAACAAACCAAAGCCGCTCTTCCCAGTGCACTGTCTCTGTGGTGTTCTTGTTGGTGATGATGTTGTTGTTGGCCCCTTTATACAATTAAAATATTCAAACCAACTTGACAACACAAAATAAAAGCACTTTAAAACTAGAAAAAATGTAAAACAATGAACAATCCCAAATGCATAAAATGCTCATCCAGCAGCATTTTAATATGGACAAGTCTTACCCACCATACTAAAAGGTTAGCACTACTGTAGGAGGTGCCTGGGGAGACGGGTGGTGCTGTGGGTTAAACCAAAGAGCCTCGGACTTGCCGATCAGAAGGTCGGCGGTTCAAATCCCCGCGACAGGGTGAGCTCCCATTGCTCGGTCCCTGCTCCTGCCAACCTAGCAATTCGAAAGCATGTCAAAGTGCAAGTAGATAAATAGGTACCGCTCCAGTGGGAAGGTAAATGGCGTTTCCGTGCGCTGCTCTGGTTCGCCAGAAGCGGCTTAGTCATGCTGGCCACATGACCCGGAAGCTGTATACCGGCTCCCTTGGCCAATAAAGCGAGATGAGCACCGCAACCCCAGAGTCGGCCACGACTAGACCTAATGGTCAGGAGTCCCTTTACCTTTAGGAGGTGCATGGGTAAACATACAAGGTTTTAGCCTGGCACCTAAAGGCTGACAAGGATGGTGCCAGGTGCATCTCCCTAGGGAGAGCATTCCATGAATGGGAGCCACCACTGCAAAGGCCCATTCTTATCTGGCCATCCTCTGCAGTTCCTCTGATAAAGACCTCAGAGTCCAGGTTGTGGGGAGAGGCAATATTGCATGTACATGGCCTTCCATAATGTGGTGGTTATTATGTTTGCCTAGCACACTAAAGGTCACCGGTTCAAAACCATGCAGAAATAGATAAGTGTTTTTAACGGCCCAGTGTTGCATAGTGGTTAGAGTGTTGGACTAGGATCTGGGAGTCCAGGGTACAAATCCCCATTCTGTCACAAAGCTTACTGGGTGATCTTGGGCCAGTCACTGCCTCTAAGCCTAATCTACATTGCAGGGTTGTTGTGATGAAAAAATGGGAAGCAGGGAACCTTGTATGTCACCACATTGAAGTATTTGGAGGAAAAGTGGGATAGAAATGTAACAAATAAACATAAAATACTGCGGTGCTCGACTGCAATGCTTTGCATAACCAGAGCTTTGCAGTTCCTGTTTTCTATAAAAGAAAATCTTTAATAAAAAATATTTTTAAAAATAAAATAAATGTGAACTTCCCCATGTTCAAAAAAATACCTTGCCCCGTGTAGCATCTCTCTGGACAAGTATGGCTTCCCATACCTGAACTAACCTAAAAGCTGCCCCCTGCTGCTGAACTAGATGGTAGGCAGGGTTCCTTCAAAAGATTTACCCTTCAGTGCTACGATGCTAAAGAAATAAAAATGTTAAGTTGTAAGAAATCATTTCATATGTATGCAAAACATAGATGTTTAAAAAACACATATTTGTGTGTGATGCTCTGTCTGAACATCTAGCCTCTTGAAGCAGGAATCCCTGAACTCAAAATTTAAGGGATAACAGGACAAACAGAAAGACTCATTTTCAACTGGCAAAAAATAATTATGTCTGTATGTCTGTCTGTATGTATGTATGTAATGTAATATCCTGTGCCTCCTGTGAAATATGCTACTGTTTTGAATCCTTAGTAAGTTTTCAGATTTGTGAGAATATCATAAGACCCCAAGTAAAATATATTGATATTTTGATATTGTGTGTTCTTAACCAACTGAGGAGGAAGAGACATCTCTGGCACCTATAGGGTCCCAATCCCCTTCTTCCACTGCTGAAAAAAGAAGAATTTTTTAGTCAATAGGAGGCTGTTTTCAAGCCTAATTGTGCTGTGGGGAGCAACTGGGTGGAAGTTAAAGGTGTGGAGCGGAGAGTTTCAGGACATTTGCATTACCTACAGCAATTTCTCTAGCCTGCAAGGTGTGTCCATAAACTCCAAAAGTTTGGTGACCCCTGCTATGACAAAAAATGCTCAATTTTTATGTATTTTGCACTATGTATGCTTTTGTAATTGTCACTCTGAGCCATGTCTGTATTAAGCATCAAACAAATGTAATAGAAATTAATAAATGTAATAAAATAATAAATATGCACACTTAAAACTGAATAGTAGTTCTTAGCTATTAGCAGACTAACACAGGATGGGGCTGTACCAATGTTCAGAACTTCACAAAAGCATCAAATGGATATTGTTATGCCGTGTATTTTTCCTTTACAAGATGCAATGTAGATTATGTTCATTGTGTTGAGAAATGAAGTATTTATAACCTAACCAGATACACTGCAAGCCCAGGTAGTTCAAAGGCTGCATAACAGGGAGTAGGTACCAGCTACAATGAAATCAGAAGGTGAACAAATAATCTCAAGATATCTGCATCAGAAATTTACCAATTTTATTAATGCTTCACTACGTATGCCTGCAAACATTCATTTTGAAAGTGTCCATGACAGGTGTAATCTAAAAAGAATTTCTTGCACCGTACAAAAACTTTACAAAGGCAGCGTACATTCCTGTTTTCCCTCAATATGCAAGAAGTGGTCAAACAATTCACAAGTTCAAGAGAACTATTGGGGTTTCACGTGTCAACCCACTGACAGTAAACAATTAGCACAAAACTGTCCCCACAACATGTCAGTATCCTGTCTTTAAGAATGTTAAGCAAAAGTATTGGGATGAAAAATCACCACATTTAGAAGGGGCCTAGTCAAAACACACAGCTAAAAGTATGAATCTCATAAAGCTTAATCCCTTCCCTGATCTTGAAAGAGGTGTGTTCTGCTTTGGTAGGTGCACCAAAAATCTATATGAGAAGATGGCCAAGTACACAATTGTCTAGACTATGTTGTCTCCTAAGTTGTCTATGATGTAGCGAGAAGGACGGCGAGCTCTGTCTTCAATGGTCACTGGAGACAAGCGACCCGCTTCTTCCAGTGGAGGTCCATCACTTGCAGCATCTGAGGAAGGGGGGGTAACCACGATGATCGGAATAACTGCAGCTGCAGAGGGTGGTGGTGAAGCTCTGCGTTTGCAGACGTAGCAAGGCAGAGGAATATCGAGGACACGGGTCACCGAAGGAACGCAAAGGTACTGACACCACCACTGATGGCATCGCACGCAGCAGGACCTCAAGAAACGTCGTGATTTGGGGTAGTACAAGCAGAGCCCCAAACAAAAAATTTCAGCAGCAACGAGCATGATGATGAAAATATTCAGGTCCCAGTCAACTAGGAAGAGAAAGGGAGTGGCACATTGTCACAATCACAATCACAGCTAAAAGTCCAGGCCTTTTTCCTCCCCTCCAAAAACATATTTTCTCTGCTTAAATCCTCATTTCTTGACCTACTAGCAAGCTGCACAATTCCCTTCTCTCCTAACCTTTCCAGGGACACCTTTTTTTTTGGCCACTGTAATAGGCTTACATCACCCACTTGCCACGTATACCCTAGGAAGCATTATACCACACTGACACTCTAAACCCGTTTTCCTATACTTATAGGTGACAGGAAGCTGTAATTTGCTAAGGGTGCAGGGACTTGTTGCACATTGGGGGTAAACTAAAATTCTCAAAATTCTTTGTGGGAAGTAGTGTACAGTTACAGACGCTTCAGGTTACAGACTCCGCTAACCCAGAAATAGTAGCTCAGGTTAAGAACTTTGCTTCAGGATGAGAACAGAAATGGTGCGGCGGCGGCAGCGGGAGGCCCTATTAGCTGAAGTGGTGCTCCAGGTTAAGAACAGTTTCAGGTTAAGAACGGACCTCCGGAACGAATCAAGTTCTTAACCTGAGGTACCACTGTACTTCAAACGCACGGCGTGTATATGCGGTCTTAGGGATGACTACCCACATTAGTAACTAAAGCAAGTCCGGCCAACACATCTCTTTATAGTTTTAGGCAGCTGGTTAATACACACTCCCCCCCGAGGCGTCTGGAGAAAGGAGGAATCGATTAGACAAATGCGTTAGTTGCTACTGCGACAGAGATTAGAAATTACTACTTAGTTATTAGTTACCACTTGTGTTAATGATTGTGCCGTTTTATGTCTTTTTTTTGGTGCCATCTTACTCGGTCTTGTTCACAACAGTCCAAGAACTGCGCTAAAGGATGGTGGTACATAAAATCATTTCGATAGATAATGCGTAACTTCATGCACAAGCAAGGAAACTCAGGAGATAGTTTGACCGATAAGCAACGCTGTTAGCGCAAAGCGGGTTCTTTGCGGGGATGCGCCTCCATGAACTACCCTCCCGCAACAAATGCGACCTATTTCCAAGTCCCGCAACCAGTTTACTTAGTTCTTAACTCCCGACTGCTCACGCAACTGCCGCCCTTACTGCGGTACTCCGTAAAGTCACAGAATGCCCCCAAAGCATAGCTGTCAACGTTTCCCCCCCCTTTTAAGGGATATTCCCTTATTCCGAATAGGATTCCTCGCAAGAAAAGGGAAAAGTTGACAGCTATGCCCCAAAGCCCCCAGTAAACGGACGGACTCCACAACGCTCCAGACAATCACTGTGAATGGAAATAGGAGACGACTTTGCATAAAGAAGAACCCAGGATCAGTCTCTGCCATCTCCACATGGCACCCGGAGGAGAACCACCCCACTTGTCTAAAACCCTGCCAGCATACGATACTGAGTTAGATGGACCAAGGAACTTAAAAAAGCCGCTTCCCGTGTTCCTTTACTCCCATTAATAGCCCACCCGGCCACCCTAAAACCAAGAGTAGATGCTTTACCTCGGTTCACGGGTCCGGACCAGTCTATCCCTCCAACTTCGTCGTTGTCAAGGTACGCCATCAGCGGGTTATCAGAGGGGGAAAGTTCGTCGTCCAGCCAGATGATGTCTGGAGAGAATAAATCCTCCTCTGCCAGGAGTTGCTCCAGGCTCTGAAAGGTGTCGCTCCTCGGTACCTTTTCGGTCCCCAAGGCCACTCCCCCTAAAGCCACCTGCAGAACGAGGGCGCAAATCAGACCCCGCATCGTGACGCAAAAGCCGGCAAATGTGAGCTCCGTCTGAGGACACGTCCTTGTCTCGGCCCACACTCTCTGCTTCTAACTAGTCTTCCAAAGAAGCAGCCGGATGTAATCCAGTTAAGCCCTCCCAACTCTCCTTGATTCAGGGCCACTGCTCTCATTGTGCCAGTTAAGCAAAAACGAAACCTACAAACCCCAGAAAGGCGCAGTAATCATCTTTGAGGGCCACAGTTTTATACAGATTAGTTTTTTGTTGTATCTTATAAATTTCTGATAATGTTTTACCGTTTATATTTTATATTGATGCTTTGAAACCATTTTAGTAGCAGATGCCGGTGCTTTAATAAAGATATTTGATGACACAAGCCTAAAAGGTTTATTTGGAAATATTTCCCAAACTAAAGCTAAGGTGCTCACTGACGCAATTTGTTAAGTTCAAGTTTGCCGCATCTCTTGTTGCATGGTACAACATCCCATTTTGAAGTCGATCTTACAAGAAAGCTACTACAGAATAAGGAAACTGATTTAAATTCAGATGCAAGCCAACTGCAAGTGAACAATAATTACTGTGTGGAGGATTTTAAACAAGTTTTGATAGGTACAGTGGTACCTTGGTTCTCAAATTGACTCCCGAAACCGTTCGAAAACCAAGGCGCGGCTTCCGATTGTCTGCAGGAGCTTCCTGCACTCGAGAGGAAGCTGTGTCAGACATTCGGCTTCCAAAAAACATTCGCAAACTGAAACACTTACTTCCAGGTTTGCAGGGAGCCGATTTTTTCGGCAACTAAGCCGTTTGAGAACCAAGGTTCCATTGTATTACTGAAATTGCAAAGGAGCTAGAAACACTACCAAACTTCAAGACAGAACAAATTAGAAAAAGGAGAAAGAAATGGCAGTTTGTGCATGAGGCCCAAGATCCAAAGCAGAAATTCTAAGTAGGTTTCTACTATGCCATACCATCTGCTGAAGAGAGATTCCAACAGCTACAACAATATTATTCTCTGTTTCACCTCCTGTATGATATATACAGTACAGTGGTACCTCGGGTTACAGATGCTTCAGGTTACAGATGCTGCAGGTTATAGACGCTTCAGGTTACAGACTCGGCTAACCCAGAAATAGTTCCTCGGGTTAAGAACTTTGCTTCAGGATGAGAACAGAAATCGCGTGGCGGCTGCAGCAGGAGGCCCATTAACTAAAGTGGTACCTCAGGTTAAGAACAGTTTCAGGTTAAGAACGGACCTCTGGAACGAATTAAGTTCTTAACCTGAGGTACCACTGTATCAACAAAAAAATCTACTGAAGATGTACCGTATTTTCCGCTCCATAAGGCGCACCGGACCATAAGGTGCACCTAGTTTTTAGAGGGGGAAATAAAGAAAAAAAAAACTTATTCCCTCTCCCAGCTCCAAAGAGCAGCGGACAGGCTGCGTGCAGCCTGTCTGCTTCTCTCAGAGCTTCTGGGGCTGCCGGGGGAAGCCCGGGTCCCCCCCGCCGCAAAGAGCAAAGAAGCCAAGACAGCGAGCTTGCCTTCTCCTAGCCGGAGGGGCTGTGCTCAGCTAAAGAAGCCAAGACAGCGAGCAGGATCCATCTGTAGTGGCTTCCTCTTTAGCCGCATGCAACCTTTCCAGCCGGGAGAGGCTGCGCGCAGCTATGGCTTCTTTAGCCACATACAACCTCTCCAGGGATGGATCCCGCTCGCTGTCTTGGCTTCTTTAGCCACCGGAGGGGCTGCACGTGGCTATGGCAATACCCCCACCTCCCGCAAAAGCTCCTTTAAGGAGCGTGCGGCTCCTCTGGGCTTTTCTATGAGGAGAGAGAAGGGACTGACTGGCCGCATCAGTCCCTTCTCCCTCCTGGGGAAAAGACCCCAAGAGCTGCACGGAGCTTGTGTATGGCTCTTGGGGGCTTTTCCCGCCTGCCTCCCCCCTGCATTCACTCCATAAGACGCACACACATTTCCCCTTTCTTTTTATGAGGGAAAAAGTGCGTCTTATGAAGCGAAATATACAGTACTTAAAGCCTGCAAGATTTTGTGCTTACAACTTACAACAATAACACAAAGGCTTCCAAAGTCTATGCTCCAACATGGAATATTTCTCTTTATGCTACAACAAAAACTCCTGGATAATGTACCTAATGTTGCTGTTGCATTAAGGATCCTTCTCAGTGACAGCAGCATGTGGTGAATACAGTTTATCAAATCTCCAACTTACAAAAACTTTACATATGCTCAACAATGTTGCAAAAGAGACTAGGTGGTTTTGAAACTACATCAACTGAGCATGCCCAAACCTCAGCACTTGAGTTAAAGGAATTGGTGACAAAATTTGCAAAAAAAAAGACATGGAAATGAGATTTTGATGTGCCTGAAATTGAAACTTTAAAGAGACTTGCAATTTAATATCACAATTCACAAGATTATTCAAAATGATTTGTGTGCTAAAACATTTTCTTTATAATTTTAGAAGATAAGCAAATATTGGCCCTCCAGATGTTTTTTGCCTACAACTCCCATGACCCCTAGTTAGCACGACCAGTGGTCAGGGATGCTGGGAATTGTAGTCTCAAAACATCTGGAGGGCCGAGGTTGAGAAAGCCTGGTTTATATCATTCCAGAAACATTTTCTTGTTGTGGCTGGAAAGGGCAACCAGACTCAGCTGGCTTGGCCCTGATTCTTGCTCATCCATCAACAAGGAGTCTCATACCATTCTCTTCTCCCTGCTCAGGAACAGGCCAAAATGCCTCCTGCTCCAGATGGGCAATGGACAGGGATGGGGGATGCCATCTGAGGGTTCCACAGCCCTGCAAGTAGTGGGATCTACTCCTTTGTAATACGTGGCTCTAGGCCATGGATAGGCAAACTAAGGCCTGGGGGCTGTATCCAGCCCAATTACCTTCTAAATCTGGCCCTCGGACAGTCCGGGAATCAGCATGTTTTTACAGGAGTAGAATGTGTTCTTTTATTTAAAATGCATCTCTGGGTTATTCATGGGGCCTGCCTGGTGTTTTTACACGAGTAGAATGTGTGCTTTTATTTAAAATGCACCTCTGGGTTATTTGTGGGGCACAGGAATTCATTCCCTCCCCCCCAAAAAAATGTAGTCCAGCCCCCCACAAGGTCTGAGGGACAGTGGACCGGCCCCCTGCTGAAAAAGTTTGCTGACCCCTGCTACTAGGCTATGTCCTGAGTAGTAAGCCCTGCCAAGTTCAGTAGAGTGCTCTTCCTCCTAAGTAAAGATAAAAGGGTCCCCTGACCATTAGGTTCAGTCGTGACTGACTTTGGGGTTGTGGCGCTCATCTCACTCTATAGGCCGAGGGAGCTGACATACAGCTTCAGGGTCATGTGGCCAGCATGACTAAGCCGCTTGTGGCGAACCAGAGTGGCACACGGAAACGCCGTTTACCTTCCCGCTGGAACAGTACCTATTTATCTATTTGCACTTTGATGTGCTTCGAACTGCTAGGTTGGCAGGATCCTCCTAAGTAAGTGTTCCTAAAATAGGAATATAGGAAACTGTCAGACCATGCTTCCATCTAGCTCAGGATTGTCTGCATTGACTGGCAGCAGCTCTGCAACAGGGTTTTTTGTTTTAATCCTGGAGATTTAATCCTGGAGATGCCCAGGATTGAATGTGGGATGTTCTGCATGTAAAGCAAATGCTCTTTCACTGAGCTGCAGCCCTGCCCAAATAGCAACCTTACATATCTAGCTTTTGAAAGTCCTTCTGGGTTGAAGGGATCCTACTCCTTTTTGACAGGCTAAGTTACAGTTTGGTCAAAGGTGCTTCCTTCTGAGTAAGTGACCTTAGAACTGCCTTGAGTGAACTGCCTATGCTGCAGGGGTAGGCAGCCTAAGGCCCTGGGGCCAGATGTGGCCCAACTGCCTTCTCAATCCGGCCCGCAGACAGTCCTGGAATCAGTGTGTTTTTACACGAGTAGAATGTGTCCTTTTATTTAAAATGCATCTCTGGGTTATTTGTGGGGCCTACCTGGTGTTTTTATATGAGTAGAATGTGTGATTTTATTTAAAATGCATCTCTGAGTTATTTGTGGGGCATAGGAATTCGTTCATTCCCCCCCCCCAAAAAAAACCAAAAGTCCGGCCCACCACATGGTCTGAGGGACAGTGGACTGGCCCATGGCTGAAAAAGGTTGTTGACTCTTGGCCTATGGCATGCATGGAATTGGCATCACCAGATCAGGAAACCTTAGTGGGCCCAGGTTATGGTCTGAAGACATGGAAGGCAACATATTTCCCTACATATTCCCACAACCCTCATAAACACCAGCTTGAGTTTCATGATGGGATAAAAATGCATGAAAATACATAGAAAATAGATTTCAAAAATAAAGTAGTGTAGAAAGCAAGTTGCTTTTTGTGACTTTCCCTCTGCTATCAAACTTGGTTGAAGCTTCCCACTCCTTCATATGAAGTCAGCAAAGCCAGCAATACTGGAGACCACCAGATCCCATAAAACTGCAACATTTGTGAAAAAGATCTGATTCTCTTATACTGCCATTGTACACATGTCTATTCAGAAGTAAGCCCTTCATCCTTGAGCTGTCACAGCTTGAACCATTAGGGTAAACAACTGGGGATATAGGCTACGCTTCCAGAGGCTTATCTGTGTTTGGTTCATGTCTAGTCACGTCTCTTTTCATTTTGCTTCCTTGTTTTATTAAAGTAAACAAAAGAGACATAATAACAAATGAAACACACAAGACATAACTGTGAATTTAGTCTCAGTGTTATTTGTGAATGCACAGGAAAAAGACAGAACTCAAGCAATCATGAAGAAAACATACAGATGGCAATACAGTGGTACCTCAGTTACATACGCTTCAGGTTACATACTCCGCTAACCCAGAAATAGTACCTCGGGTTAAGAACTTTGCTTCAGGATGAGAACAGAAATCGCGCAGCGGCAGTGCAGTGGCAGCAGGAGGCCCCATTAGCTAAAGTGGTACCTCAGGTTAAGAACAGTTTCAGGTTAAGAACAGACCTCCAGAACAAATTAAGTTCTTAACCCGAGGTACCACTGTACAGAAAGCCAACAAAGATAATGTATAGATTTTAAGCTAAGGAGCAAAACAGTTCATTTATAATATCTGTCCATAATGGGTGATGGAGTTCTGAGGGAAGGGCTGCTCCCTGCGGTCTCAAAACAAATTCAGCAAATGAAGATCAAGTAACTGAGAATGCTATTTTAGTTTAGTTCCTCTAAGTTGTCCGTTACTCTCTTTAACTTTTTCTGCCATACCATATTCCACTATCACATTAAGGTGAGGTGGGAATGATATCTCCAATTCTAGCTGCTGTTTCAAATCACAGTTGTTGATGTCTTCTTGCAACTGATATGTAACAGTCTCAAAAGCAAGATGGCTGAGGGCACTGGTTCAGTTTCCAAAATATCCCCACTATCACCAAAAAAGGACCACAAAGTATATCCTGTGGTATTTTAAATAAAGAACTTACACATTTATTAGGCAGAAGATTTCATGGACCACACACACACACAAACACATCCTGAGCATGTACAACTTCACAATTCTCAGCAAAACAAACACATGGAAAAAACACACTTGATATGCAAAAGGTAAATGTACAATTTTACATTTAAAACTAATAAAAATTTGCCCGGCTGCATCAAGACATTGGCCCACCTACTCCACCATCCTGTTCTCACACTGGCCAACCAACTGCCCCAAAGCGAATTTCACTCAACTCGTCATTATTTTTTATACCTTCGGCCAGTCATCAATACTCAGTGTAACCTACATAATACAGTGGTACCTCGAGTTAAGTACTTAATTCGTTCTGGAGGTCCGTTCTTAACCTGAAACTGTTCTTAACCCGAAGTACCGCTTTAGCTAATGGGGCCTCCCGCTGCCACGTGATTTCTGTTCTCATCCTGAAGCAAAGTTCTTAACCCGAGGTACTATTTCTGGGTTAGCGGAGTCTGTAACCTGAAGCGTATGTAACCCGAGGTACCACTGTAGCAGAATAATAATCTGCTGGATCAGGTCAATGGCCCGTTTAGTCCAGCATCCTGGTCTCACACTTGTTAACTGTGCAGGTAAATTTATCTGACCCTTTTGACTTTGTATTTCAACTTCCTTTTTAACAATCCCCTCATTTTGGGGAAGTTTCCTATTTTGAAATCAAATGTGACTGTTGGATTTCCTTGGCAAATGATCATTTACATATATATTTAATTTAACAGCACTAAAGTATGTTTGCCCATTATGATTTAAAGGAGCAAATTGAAGGCTCTGTTTCTGAGGCCTCAGACACTGATATGGCAACAGTCTCTTACAAAATGCTGGGAAAGCAGCACTGGGGCTTTCCTTTCAAACTTAATTGCGTGTTCAGACCCAGACCCACCCCCTTAATAAATTCACACAAGACTCAAATTTTGGTTTTGGGCAGAATTTAAGCCACAACCTTATTGATCACAGAAAGTGACTGGTTGCATAGGCTCTGGTTCGACTAGTTCCCTGCCATGCAGGTAGCACTGACCCAGGGTTCCAGCATAGGTCAGCCAAGGGTGAACACCTGGATACAGGCTAACTCCACCACCCAACGTCCCCCTGGACTCAGGTACGGGCACAACCCCCTCTCAGGGGTTGACCAAACCATCAAGTCCCTGGATTCCTTTAACTTAATACCCTTCACATAGGGATGGCAAAAGCGTTCTCCCATCCCTATCACCTGAACCAGAGCCTATCCACCACACGAGCACCCGCACTCACCGCCAACCAATCACACATGTACACACCTGTCACACCTGTAACCAGTCCCTTAACCCTGCTGACATGGCAGTCAGCCATAAATCATTCCGAATCACAGACAGATGAACCCCATCAAGCCTATAAAGGGATGCATCTCAGAAGGTATGAACCTTTTTGGCCACAGCCCTCTGGGCGCATCCTGGCCCTCTCAGTGGCAGCTGGGCATTGGCTACCTCACCACACACGTCACTGTTTGAGTCCAGGAAGAGATGCCTTCAACTCTTCAAAGTCCTCCTGCATGCGGGACCGCAAGCTCAGCTGGGGGCTTCTGGCAATTGTGCCCAGCTGCTCACCACCACTGCAGGCATGCCTCTACAGACACCTTCACCCACACCACTTGAGAGAAGCACCTCCCAAGGCATTCCCCATCTGGACACCCATGAGATGCGCACGTGGTCGGGAAATCCGAGCCTGCATCCAAATCCAGACTCCACAGCCCTCTTGCTGGTCCAGTGGACAATGCTGTGCCTGACTATCCAGACGTGCAGGGCAGGCAGACCTAGGAATGAACAAAACCACATTAATAGCTGCACCTCAGTGCTGCATCCAAACATAACCCCTGCATGCATCAGATTTCCAGCGGCCCAGATCCTTAATCCTGTCAACGGACAGGCCCCAATGCGCAGCGGTAATAGCTGCCCCAATACGGAAGGAATGAGGTGCAAACTTACTAGTCAGCAGGCCACATGCTGCAATTGCCTTATGCATCACTGCAGCAAACTGATCCCTCTTTATCATGGACCCATCCTCGTGGACCAGGAAGGGGCCATACCCAGGCGAGCAAAGTGACAAATGTCTCTTGGCATCCCTCACTGTACAAGGGCTGGACCTACCAGCGGCAGGCAGCCTCATCGAGGCACCTCTGCCCAACTGGTCCGTTTTGGAATTCCAAATAGTGAGCACCAGCTCATCATCAGACAGCTGAACGTCCTGCAAAAGCGAGCCCTTGGAAGCCCTTCCTTTGTGCTGACTCCAGCACCACTCTGCCCACACGCAGTGCAGCAAAAGTTCTATAGAAAAAGCTGCCGAAAAGAGTCTTGCCTCATAAATAGACCAGCAAAGTAGTCTCCACTTGCAGCGCACAGCACTTAAAACGTCAAGATGCAACCGGCCTCCTACTTGGCGACTTTGGTGGCTGCAACCTGGCCCAACCTTCAAGAGCCTTGTGCACCACAAACTTTGTACAAGGGTCTCTAGAATAAAGGGACTTACAGAAAAAATGACATGGGAGAAGACTGAGTTCAGATGGAGATCACAGCATGACCCATAAACTGCAGGTGAGCCAATTACTGCAACACCTGATGTATGAATGGTGAGTTTGTACTGTTGCTTGTCAAATGCTGTTCTCTAAAGCTAAAAAGTCCATCCAGGCCTTCTTATAAGACCTCAATGTGGAAGGAGAAACAGATGCTACTACTACCTACCGGACTAGGCGTTGCCAAGGTTCCAAAGGTGAACCAGGAAATATTCTGCAAACTGCTGAGCATCCTGAGCCAGGGATCTGAAGCGCTCCATCTGAAAATGGGATAGGGCGTCAGCAATATCATTATTAGCGCCAGGAATAAAATGGACAGAAAATACAATATTAAACCTGAGGCACCGCAGCACAAACGTACTAGGCAGAGACTCTGCTGGATCGGGATGACCGCCTTGCCAAGACGCTCACCATGGCTTAGTTATCGGACCAGAAGTAGACCCGCCGGTCCTTGAACTCCATGGTCCAGATGTGCACTGCCACTACAATGGGGAAAAACTCAAGAAAGGTTAAGTCACGGGTAATGGCTGTACCCTGCCAATGCTCAGTCCACTGCTGAGTGCACCAATGACCATGGAAATAAAGCCCAAAACCCAAGGATCCAGCAGCGTCCGAATGTACCTGGAAATCAAATTGCAGATTCAAAGTATCCTGCCACAAGGATACGCCATTGTACTCCCTCACGATTTCAAGCCACATCTCGAGATCCGCCCTGACCTCTCTGGGCAACCGGATGCGGTGATGGGGTGACCACAGGCCAGCTGAGAGTCTCGCTAAGCGTGTGCAAAAGGGGCGACCAGGCACCACCACCCTGCACGCGAAGTTCAAGTGGCCCAATAGGGACTGAATCTGCCTCAAGGTAACTTTCTCCCGTGGCAAGAATTCCAAAATGATGTCACGCAAAGCCATCAACTTTACTTCAGGCAGAGCGGAAGTTAATGCCACCGTATCCAACTGAATCCTGAGGTAAGACAACTTCGTGACTGGGCCTTCTGTTCATCAACCGCTAAAGGAACCCCTAACTCCTGAGTTAGGTCATTAAAAGCCTGCAAAAGCAGCAGGCATTCCTCCGAATCTGCTGCAGAACTTAATAAAAAAATCATTGAGGTAATGGGTCACACCCCTAAAACCTGTCTTGGTATGCAAAGCCCAGTCCAAAAACGTACTGAAGGGCTTGAAAGCTGCACAGAATATAGAGCAGCCCATAGGCATAGCCTTATTCACATAATAAGCTCCATCCAACTGGAACCCCAGCAGCTTAAAACCGTGTGGATGAACAGAAAGCCAACCAAAGGCAGCTTCTACATCACACTTTGCCAAAACAAAGTGTTGCCACACTTCCTGAAACTCCTGATTACCTTGAACACTTGGTCAAAGGTGGCATACTTAAGGGAACACAACTCAGGAAGGATAGCATCATTTACTGATGAACCCGGCGGGTAAGATAAATTGTGAATTAATCAAAATTCACCTGGGTCCTTTTTAGGCACCATGACCAAAGGAGAAAGGTGCAGATCTGGGTAGGGAGGGCACACAAATGGGCCAGCCATCCTACCCAATGCTGTGGTGTTCCGAATGCATGCGCCAAAAGAGGAAGCTCTGGGTCACGTACATGGGTATAAATAGGTCCCTCAAACCGTTTAGACTGCTTCCCATTGGCCAGATTGTACCCAGCTTCGAGGGACCTACCAATCAGGTGTTGTGGCTGACCCATTGTACCCACCCACAACACAGGGTGTTGGTTGTCCAGGTCTCACCGCAATATGTGCCCTCTATAAGGGAGGACCCGATTTGCAAGATACTTGGAACACAAGGGGAAGGGCCTTCATTCTCTTATGCCACTTAAGTCTCTATGTAACAAATCAAAATATGACATAAAAGGAGCTGCATCTTTAATTTATAGCATTCTTTTAGAACAATATGCAGGTGATACAGGACACCTCCGGACAATATGGGGAAGAGACTTAGGGATTACAATTGCAGATAATAAATGGAAATCTGTTTGACACAACCCATCACTATGAACAATCTCTGATCATTTGCAGGAGGCTTCTCTTAAAATTATCTTTCTCTGGCACAGGGCTCCATCACGTCTAGCCAAAATGAACACTAGCATCTCTCCCTTATGCTGGAAAGGCTGTGGAGAGGTAGGCTCATATTTTCATGCATGGTGGAGTTGAAAGATTTGGAAAAAGGTGCTTCCCATTATTTCCAAAATTGTACAGCAATCCCTTCCACCCAGTCCAGCTTTTGCCTTGTTATCATCATTCTCAAATTTAAACAATAACCATAAATGCAGAGACTTAGCATTTTTTCTATTAAAAATAGCTCAATACTGAAAAAAACCCTATAGAAATTCCCATTGAATTCTGGGTAAATAATATTTGGAATGTGGCTCTAGCAGAATGCCTTACTTGCCACAGAAGGGTAATTAAAGGCATTTCAAAGATAGACACTTTGGGTGAGACTTTTCCTATATAAACGAGACAGAAGATAATTTTATTCCACCCACAACACAAGACTCTCTGTGGAGAGGATGCTTGAATTGATAATCCATAAATAAACATATTGCTTGTATACAGCATATGTACAGTAACTTAATAAGAATGCACCACTGAACAAGTTACTGTAGTTATATGTTGTTCTTGTATTACATGAAAACCAATAAAAATATTATTTTATTCTTTTAAAAAACGGAATGCAAACCCAGACCTTGACTTATGCCACCCACCTTCCTTTTGCAGCGCAGGATTATGATTGCTTAGAGACAACATAGATTGAGAACACAGATTGCTGCTTGACTACTCCGGTACACATGCATGGATACAAAACAATATTGCCACACTGAATGTCAAGGCTGGAAATCCTCTTTATAAGTGAACTGCATTGAACAGTTCTGAGTGAAGCTCAGGCTATAACTAAATACCCAGAACTTGCAGGAGTCAGCAATGGTCAGAATGAGAAAACAGTGAAAACAAGAAATAAAGCAGAATAAAATTTCTTCTTCTTCATTTTTAGCTCTGTAAACTTATAAATCCAATAAAACATTTTAATTTTTTTAAAGGGGGTGGGAAGGAACAACTGAGAGAAACTGCCTTTCTATGCGATGTGTCCCTGCTGTAGGTTTTTATTGAATTGCTTTGGGATTTTTTCCTAGGCCATTTAATGAAGATAAATAAATACAGTGGTACCTCGGGTTACATACGCTTCAGGTTACAGACGCCGCCAACCCAGAAATAGTGCTTCAGGTTAAGAACTTTGCTTCAGGATGAGAACAGAAATCATGCTCCAGCGGCGTGGCAGCAGCGGGAGGCCCCATTAGCTAAAGGGGTGCTTCAGGTTAAGAACAGTTTCAGGTTAAGTACATATCTCCGGAACAAATTAAGTACTTAACCCGAGGTACCACTTTGGCGTTCTCTTGTAGCCGAGTAAGATTGTCTTCCATGGACACGGTCTTAACAGTGAGTCCGTAAGTGACTGTGGAGGTCGATTCTGGATCCACACATCCTTCCACAGTTGGGACATGGGGTTTTGTGAGGGACTTGATTACGGTGAAGGTTTGCCAAGCGTGCCTTCCTCTTAGTGTGTTTCTCCCTTGTGTCCTGAGTTTGAGTGTCTTCAAAGCCCATGACACCTTTGGTCAAGGCTGTTCTCCAGTTGAAGCGCTTGCAGGCTAGTGTTTCCCAATTGTTGGTGTTTATACTACATTTTAAAAGATTTGCCTTGAGACAGTCTTTAAACCTCTTTTGTTGACCACCAGCATTACGCTTTCCATTTTTAAGTTTGCTTTGGAAGATGATAATCAGGCATCCACACAACATGACCAGTCTAACAAAGTCGATGTTGAAGAATCATTGCTTCGACACTCAGTGGCGTAGCGTGGGGGGTGCAGGGGGGGCCGGCTGCACCGGGCGCAACATCTGGGGGGGGGCCTGAAGAGACTTGAGTGCTAAAATCCACGGGTTAGGGGGCGCAAATTACTTGCCATGCCCCGGGTGCTGACAACCCACACTACGCCACTGTCGACACTGGTGATCTTTGCTTCTTCCAGTACACTGGTATGAGTTCACCTGTCTTCCCAAATGATGTGTAAAAATTTTCAGAGACACCATTGATGGAATCTTTCGAGGAGTTGGAGATGGCATTTATAAGTTGTCTATGTTTCACAAACATACAGTATGGCTGGTAGTACAATAGCTTTGTAAACAAGAATTTTGGTTTCCCTGCGAATGTCCTGGTCCTCAAACACTCTGCACTTCAATCGGGAGAAAGCTGCATGTGCAGAACTCAGGCGATGCTGGATTTTGGCATCAGTGTCGGCCCTTGTAGAAAGATAACTGCCCTGGTAGGAGAATTGATTGACACTTTCCAATGTTACACCAATGAGTTGGATTTGTGGCGCTGCAGAGGGGTTGTTTTATGCTTGTTGGTGGAGCACTTTGGTTTTTTGGATGTTGAACAACAGGCCAAGTTTTTCGTAAGCTTCTGCAAAGATATTAAAGAGCTTTCTATCTGTTTGATGTATGATTTCTACTCTGGTGGGGAGTTTCCCTTCAACAAGGTGTAGGATCATGGCAATGAAAATAATGGATAGAGTTGGGGCGATAACACAACCCTGTTTAACACCTGGTCCTACTGTGAATGGTTCACTTTGAGAGCCATTGTTATCTGTGATTGCTGCTGTTATATTATCATTGAGGAGCCGAATGATGTTCACAAATTTATCCGGGCAGCCAATTTTCAGAAGGACAGTCCACAGGGCATTACGATTTACAGTGCTGAAGGCTTTAGTCAGGTCAACAAACGTCATATATAGGGGTTAGGTTTGCTCTCTGCATTTTTCTTGAAGCTGTCGAGAGGTGAAAATCATGTCCGCTGTCCCTCTAGAACAGGGGGCAGCAAACTTTTCAGCAGGGGGTCGATCCACTGTCCCTCAGACCTTGTGGAGGGGGGCTATATTTTTTTGGCGGTGGGGGGGGGGAGATGAACGAATTCCTATGCCCCACAAATAAGCCAGAGATGCATTTTAAATAAAAGCACACATTCTACTCATGTAAAAATATGCTGATTCCCGGACCGTCTGTGGGCTGGATTTAGAAGGTGATTCGGCCAAATCCAGCCCCCAGTCCATTGTTTGCCTACCCATGCTCTAGAAGGTCTAAAACCCCATATTGTCTCGGCAAAGTGTTTGATGAGAGGCAAGGATCAGAAAGGCACCATTCCACTTCTGATTTGCTATTCTCTGGCTCTGTAGGAAGCCCACAGTAGTGCCATGAGTGCCTTATTCTGGTCATTCATGGTGCTTAATATGAGAATCGAGATATGTTTCCCCTTCCCATGTTTTCTCTTTAAAAGAGAAAGAATCAGTGTGGCATGATGGTTAGAGTGCTGAACTAAGATCTGGGACACCAGGGTTCAAACCTCATTTGGCTATGAAACTCTTTGTGTGACTTTGGGCCAGTCACTGTCTCTCAGCCTAACCTGCCTCACTTGGTTGTCGTGAGGATAAAATGGCATGGGGAAGAGACCTATGTATGTCACCTTGAGCTCCTTGAAAGAAATGTCAGCAGGGGGATTTAGTTTGCTCATGACCAGCCCCACTATGAAATACTAACCTCAGGTGGAAGATACTATAGGGTGAGAAGTGATGGAGAGCAGTCCTATAATTGCCAGAAGGCCTCCCTCTCATTCTTAATAAAACCTGATGTCCCTAAGTGTGGTGGAAGGCAATGCTCTCTGGTCAGCACTGAAGGAAGGTTCCACTGCCAGTTTATTATTACCCACCTTTCATTCAAGAATCTCAATGCAGCCTACATGGTTCTCTCCCCTCACCATCTTATTCTCCCAACAACAACCCTGTGAGGTTGGTTAGGCTGAGAGGCATTGAGTGTCCCAAGGTCACCCTTGGCTGCCAGGACCATATAACACCAGTCCTAAAGGATCTTCACTGGCTCCCAGTGAACATCAAAGTGTTGATGCTGACCTTTAAAGTCCTAAATAGCCTCGGCCCTGTATACCGAAAGGAGTATCTCATCATTCAGCCCGGACACTGAGGTCCTCCTCCTAGGGTCTTCTGCTGGCTCTCTCACTGAGAGAAGTGAGGTTACAGGGAAGCAGGCAGAGGGCCTTCTCAGTAGTGGCTCCAGCCCTGTGGAATGACCTCCCTTCAGATGTCAAGGAAATAAACAACTATATGACTTTTAGGAGACATCTGAAGGCAGCAATGTTTTGGGAAGTTTTTAATGTTTGATGTTTGATGCCGTGAGCCACCCAGAGTGGCTGGGGAAACCCAGCCAGATGGACGGGGAATAAATAATAAAATAATTGTTATTTATTATTTTTATCATCATCATCATCATCATCATCATCATCATAGAATTGTAGAGTGGGAAGGGATCCTAACATGATAATAATGTTTGCTAAATAAGCATATGACAGGGCTAAGGCTCACAGAGTTTTTGTATTCCTAGAGAAGATAGGTCTGTGTGATGTCATATCCTATACTTTTTGCTGCAGGAAATGGGACAAAAGATCTTTATCTTCTCCTTCCTCCTTACCTCAGTCTCTCTCTTCTTTCAAGCCAGTTATGCGAGCACACGTAGATGCCTAGGCTCTTCTCAGAGCCCAGACCCTATTTTTGAAACTAGTTTTATATTTTGTAACTTAGAAGTATTTTTTACCTGAATAATACTTTGATATATTTCCTGCTTTCATTGAAATGTAAGTAAACCTTTATGTTTTTAGTAAAATGTGAATGTGAACAAAAGCTGCAAAAGTGCATAAGTGTTTTTACTCTGTTAAAAGGGCTTCACAGCCTGTTTACTCTGATAGAAGGTTTAAATTTTAATTTACAGATTTAATCCTCAACCCATATCTATCATGAATCCCTTAACCATTCCTCATAAGATGTGGTTTCCAGACTGTTGATCATTTTGGTCACCCTCCTTTGCACATGTTCCAACTTGTCAATAAACTTGAATTGCGGCAACAAGAACTGGACACAGGACTACAGGTGTGTTTTGACCATGGCAGAATAGATCAGGACTATTCCTTTCCTTGAACACGACACTAAACTTCTGTTGATGCAGCCTGGAATAGCATTAGCTTTTCTTGCTGCTGCATCACACTGTTGGCTTATGTTAAGCTTGTGGTCTATTAAGACTCCTAGATCCTTTTCACATGTACTGCTGTCAAGGCATTTATCCCCCATGACTTTATGTTATTAAATGTTTATTCACAACTTTATACATTTTCAATACCCTAGTTTTTAATAGTTACAGATTCCCCAAAGTTATTACATACAAGTATTACAACTAAAGGGACGTGGGTGGCGCTGTGGGTTAAACCACAGAGCCTAGGACTTGCCGATCAGAAGGTTGGCGGTTCAAATCCCCACGTCGGGGTGAGCTCCCGTTGTTCGGTCCCTGCTCTTACTCACCTAGCAGTTCGAAAGCACGTCAAATAGGTACCACTCCGGCGGGAAGGTAAACAGCGGTTCCGTGCGCTGCTCTGGTTCACCAGAAGCAGCTTAGTTATCCTGGCCACATGACCCAGAAGCTGTACGCCAGCTCCCTCGGCCCATAAAGCAAGATGAGTGCCGCAACCCCAGAGTCGGCCACAACTGGACCTAATGGTCAGGGGTCCCTTTACCTTTTATTACAACTAAATCACATCTGAGAATAAGGGACAATCTGAACCCTGGTCTCCTAAGTCCTAGCTGAGCCCTCTGAGGGACAATCTGAACCCTGGTCTCCTAAGTCCTAGCTGAGCCCTCTGACCACTATGCCACACTGTTGCTGTGGTCTAAACCACTGAGCCTCTTGGGCTTGCCAATCAGAAGGTTGATGGTTGGGATCCCCGTGACGAGGTGAGCTCCTGTTGGTCTGTCCCAGCTCCTGCCAACCTAAGAGATCGAAAGCACGCCAGTGCAAGTAGATAAATAGGTACCACTGCAGTGGGAAGGTAAATGGCGCTTCCATGCGTTCTGGTTTCCATCAGGTGTCCCTTTGCACCAGAAGCAGTTTAGTCATCCTGGCCACAAGACCCGGAAAGCTGTCAGCTCCCTTGGCCTGAATGCTAGCTTCCTTGGCCTGAAAGCTAGATGAGCACCGCAACCCCATAGTCACCTTTGATTGGACTTAAACATCCAGGGGTCTTTTACCTTTACCTTATGCCACACAGTCTCCTGCATATGAAACAGGAGTGGGATACAATCTCTTCCTCTACCTCCAGCCACAAAATATATTGGACTGGCCCTGGCCCAGCAAGATCTCTGGGGCTGGTACCCTTTTTTTTAAAAAAAAAGATTCAGATGTGTGTTCTAAAAATCCAAATCCAGATTGAGATGCTGACCATAACTGGTAGTTTAAGGTATTTTCTTTTCTTTCTTTTTACACCACTCAATCCAGTTTACAACCATAGCTGAGGGGAACAAGCAGGGCTTTCCCTAAAATAGGGCAGAGTGAGGCAGCTGCCACAGGCACCAGATGCTGAGATTGTGGGATGTATCATCACTGAAGCAGTCAAGTACAACATTTTCCTGTTGCCTAGAGCGGACACACAGGGGAATGTGACTCCAGACAGGGAAGACTTCCTGTCATACCTGCTCTGGAGTCTCCTCTCCCTGTGTGTGAACAGGTAGATGGGCGTGACCCTAGGTGACCATGTAAAGGGCTAGCCACGCAGCCATCTTCTCTTTTTTCCATTTTCTCCTTTTGGACTTCTCTCTTGGACCTCCTCTTCTGGCTCTTAGCCACCACATAGCTCATCCTTACAGAGGATGGAAGCCACAAGGTAGAAAGTCTGAGGCCTAGATCAGACTTCCTTTCTCTACAAATATAACTGTAACCACAAAATAAAGCCTGCCTTCAGAGCATTGCTGTGAACTGATTGTAAGTAAAAATTTACTCTTTCTTTTAAAGAAAACTGTCGTGCCATTATTATTTTGGGCAAGGTGATTGAGTGGGTGGTTGTGGAACAACTCCAGGCACGCCTGGAGGATGCAGACCATTTGGATCCCTTCCAATCAGGGTTCAGGCCTCATCATGGGACTGAAACTGCCTTGGTCACGGTGGTCGATGATCTCCAGTAGGCTAGGGACAAAGGTGAGAGCTGTTTCCTAGTTCTGCTGGATCTCTCAGCGGCCTTTGATACAATCGACCATAACATCCTTCTGGACCGTCTAGAGGGACTGGGAACTGGGGGCACTGTCATACAGTGGTTCCGCTCCTTCCTCCTGGGCCGCGTCCAGAAAGTGGTGTTGGGGGATGAGTGTTCAGACCCCTGGGCTCTCACTTGTGGGATGCCTCAGTGTTCCGTCCTCTCCCCCATGCTTTTTAATATCTATATGAAGCCGCTGGGAGAGATCATCAGGGGGTTTGGACAGGGTGTTCATCAGTATGCAGATGACACCCAGCTCTACCTCTCTTTTAAATCAGAACCAGTGAAGGCAGTGAAGGTCCTGTGTGAGTGCCTGGAGGCGGTTGGAGGATGGATGGTGGCTAACAGATTGAGGTTGAATCCTGACAAGACAGAAGTACTGTTTTGGCGGGACAGGGGGCGGGCGGGTGGGGGGGATTCCCTAGTCCTGAATGGGGTAACTGTGCCCCTGAAGGACCAGGTGTGCAGCCTGGGAGTCATTTTGGACTCACAGCTTTCCATGGAGGCACAGGTTAATTCTGTGTCCAGGGTGGCTGTCTACCAGCTCCACCTGGTACCTAGGCTGAGACCCTACCTGCCTGCAGACTGTCTTGCCAGAGTGGTGCATGCTCTGGTTATCTCCCACTTGGACTACTGCAATGCGCTCTATGTGAGGCTATCTTTGAAGGTGACCCGGAAACTGCAATTAATCCAGAATTCGGCAGCTAGACTGGTGACTGGGAGTGGCCGCCAGGACCACAAAACACCGGTCCTGAGATATCTGCATTAGCTCCCAGTACGTTTCTCAGTACAATTCAAAGTGTTGGTGCTGACCTTTAAAGCCCTAAACGGCCTTGGCCCTGTATACCTGAAGGAGCGTGTCCACCCCCATCGTTCAGCCTGGACACTGAGATCCAGCGCCGAGGGCCTTCTGGCGGTTCCCTCATTGCAAGAAGTGAAGTTACAGGGAACCAGATAGAGGGCCTTCTCAGTAGTGGCACCCGCCCTGTGGAACACCCTCCCTTCAGATGTGAAGGAAATAAGCAACTATCTTATCTTTAAAAGACACCTGAAGGCAGCCCTGTTTAGGGAAGTTTTTAATATTTAATGCTGCATTGTTTTTAACACTCGATTGGAAGTTACCCAGAGTGGCTGGGGAAACTCAGCCAGATGGGCGGGGTATAAATAATAAATTATTATTATTATTATTATTATTATTATTATTATTATTATTAGGGAAATAAAGGGGAAATTTACCAGGAACAATCCAGACCGGACAAGCCAAACTAGAGTGCTTAATTTAAAGGATTCTAACGAAACATCAACTTGCTTCCAGCAATCTGCAAGGGAATGTGCTCTGCCGCTTGCTCACTAGCTGAGTGAGGAGGGATAATATTTATTCAATATATCCTCTCCTACCTTCCTCAACATTCCCACGGAGGTGTAGGGAGGGAACTGAGCTATTAAGTGTCACATGGGTGCTGCCCTGTACCTGCTATGCTAGCTTGCTGCCCTCAAGCACTTTTGACGACACTGTCCTTTCACCACTATTGGAGGAGTTTCAACTACCAGTCAAATTGGTTTATTCCTGTGCCTTGGGGAAGGACACCATTTTGTTATTTGCTTCAGGCAGCAAAGATCTTATCCTGGTCCTTGAAACAAGTTAACAGTTAAACCCTTCTGCCCACCTGTTCCACTGTGCAAAAAACCCTGACCTTTTCCGTTAGAGATACATGAACCAGAATTTCAATACAAAGTCCTTGATTGCTAAGCTGCAACCTGCTTTCTCCTGGAGATGAATCATCTCCTGTTAATCAAGCGAAAGCAGCTACTGGCTACAGCCTTTGGAGAGAGCATCGCATGACTGCCCCCCTTCCCACCAGAAGCTTCAACAAAACATTTCAGAAAACCTGGATGAAAATACACATTGATATTTTTAATGAATTTTATTAAATTAATACATATGTCAAGAGCTTTGACAAAGGTCAGTGTGACATCTATCTGTCTATTCATCTATATCTTCTTCAAGCATCCCAGAAGCAATTGACTCAGGAGGCATACTTTGCTGCCTGCTTGCCTTCTTCCTTTGCCTCTTCAGGATCTATCAAGAAGTAGTCATATAACCCTAAAAGTCAAACAACAAATCTTGGGGCCATTATGTGGCATATACTCCCATGCTTATGCAGATATATAGAGATTAAAGCAAGTAATGTAGAACAGTCACTAAACAGAATTATTCACTGGTTAAAAACATTTTTAGGTGTAAATATAGCATGCCAAGGTGTTCACTAATCAAGTGTTACACACAAAAGTTCAACAGTATTTTCCTGTGTCGTCACTGACAATGTTTAATTCTTTTAAGACACAGCCTCTATGCAAATTGGGGGGGAAAGTAAAATATGAACATGAAAGGTAAAGGTAAAGGGACCCCTAACCATTAGGTCCAGTCGTGGCTGACTCTGGGGTTGCGGCGCTCATCTCGCTTTATGGGCTGAGGGAGCTGGCGTACAGCTTCCGGGTCATGTGGCCAGCATGACTAAGCCGCTTCTGGCTAACCAGAGCACGGAAACGCCGTTTACCTTCCCGCCAGAGTGGTACCTATTTATCTACTTGCACTTTGACATGCTTTCGAACTGCTAGGTTGGCAGGAGCAGGGACCGAACAATGGGAGCTCACCCCGTTGTGGGGATTTGAACTGCCGACCTTCTGATCAGCAAGTCCTAGGCTCTGTGGTTTAACCCACAGCGCCACCCGCGGCCCTAAAAATATGAACATAATAGTGAGCAAATAGAATGGCATCTGTAGGGGCTAATCAAGGCTACTGATCTAATGGAGGCAGCTAAACCCTTGGGCAGGGGTAAAACGAGGCTTTATTTTACCCTGGTCAAATGACACCACCATCGCACATTTGCGTGCACAAAAACACACATAGGCTGGGAGTCTCAATGGTGCCCTCTTGATGCTTCAAAAAAACCCCCAGGCTAGCCATCCACCATACCACACCCAAACACCCCGTAGCTACAGCTCTGCCTTGGGCCACATCATATGAAGCCCCGGCTGCAGTGGAATTTAGTCAGAAGATAAAAAACGTGAATTTAGGAAACCAGGCTGAGAAACATACATTTTTACAGATAATTTGCAGATACATATGACAAGCATACTGTGAAAGCCTAACCCCTTGAATAAGAGGAGATGCTAATGGGTGGACCTAGCCCGGGGTCTTCTGCCGCCCCGGTTCGGCAGAAAGGGAGAAGGCTCAATTCGGAGTGGGATTCTCTCATTCCCAGACCCCCCATCTTGGGGCTGGACACTCGGTGCGTTCCTGGATGCAGCAGCAGGACGGCCACGCGAACCTGGAAGACCCGCTGCACCAGCAGGCGACGGTGGAGCCGATCTGGAGGAGACAGTGGAGGAGCCACGATGCTCACGGGGTCTCAGAGAAGAGCCGACCTCTGGGTCGCTCTCATCCTCTCTTTCACGGGTGTTTGTCTTCCTCTGCCAAAATCTTCCGCGAGTGCGGGGGAAACCCCAGTGGACTACCAAAGTAACAAAAATGCCTGCAGAGAACCAGAGCATCCTCACCCAGACTGAAAAAGAAGAAAGACAATGATAAGTGCTGGTTCTGTTACCCATTTGCTGGATTGTTCTGCTCAAGGGTACAAACTGGACACCCCAGGAATGGAGTGGGGGATTTTAACCAAAAAGCCGGGGCGGGGCGAATATGGTTAGCATCTGAGGTAGAGTATCTCAGGCTGCAACCATTTCCCCCCCCCCGCGTCTCACACGGGAGCGGCCTAGAAACTAGGACTCCCCGGATTTCGTCGAGAGAAGTCGCCTGCCCCCACCCCGTGTACAAATCTTGCCCAAGCCTTTCAGAGCTACTTGCAGAGTCGTCAGCAAGCTAGTCCGCCCGTGGCAACCCTCTGGGTTACGTCTTCTGACACGTAAAGACTTAGCGTAGCCTAAGACTGGGCCCACACTACCCCTTTGAAGCACCTTCGAAGGCCTTCTTGCCCCCCCCCCCCAGGTTTTCGGCCAGCTGGGCTTCACCCTAAGAGAGTTCCCGTTCCCAGCCTCCCAACGAAAGCGCGCAGCCTTCTTGGAGAGGCGAAAGGGGCTTCGAAGGTGCCCTCCCCGTCGAGTGGAGCCTCTGAGCCGCATCCCCAGTTCAAGGGCGGGGAAGAGAGCGATAGACCGAAAGGGAAGCCGACAGGGAGCGGGGGACCCGTGTCTAAGAGAGGGGGTACGGCAGGCGTGCGTGCAGACCGAGTCCCAGGTACATAGCTGTCAACATTTCCCTTTTCTTGCGAGGAATCCTATTCAGAATAAGGGGATTTCCCTTAAAAAAAGGAAAACGTTGACAGCTATGCCCAGGTAGTGACCACTCCAGGTGCTAAGAAATGCCGAGAGGTGGCCGCCTTACATGTCAGTGTAGATAAAGGAGGGCACGGCTTTGGGCCGCGGTCGGTGGGGCGGGCAGTGGAGCTCTCGGTGAGCTCTTCGAAGGAGCAATTGCGCGTCTGGTCGCAGGTCCCGCAGCAGAACTTGACTTCGGCGCCGTCGGGTTGCCCCGCGCGCTGGAAAGCTTCCACCTGCGGCGGCTCCGTCCCGTACAGCCACTGGGCGCACATCGATCCGTTGGTCTCGTTCAGGAGCAAGGGGTCTTCGGTGGGAGCAGGGGCCGTGCTCTGGGTCTCAACCCAAGGCAGAAGGCGCAGCAGCAGCAAGAGGATGAATAACAGAGCCCACTTCATGGCGGCGCAACTCCCAGCTGGGCTCACCTCGAGGAACCGACCGACTCTTTCCAGCAAGCGGGAGACGTCTTTGTGGCTAATCTACCCCACCCCACACGCGTACAGATCCGCCCCACTCAAGCGCAGCCAGTCAAAGACAATGTACCGGTATCACCTTTCATATGACAGGGGCTGCAAGGCCGTAGTCTCCGCTGGGTCAGCCGCGATTCCAGTTCCACAAGCGCCCCCTGCAGAAAGCAAGATAACACTGAGGGTCCTCTCCGCTATGAGGTAGCGCTTCTCTGAACTTTCAAACGGGGTGTGTGTGGGTGCGGTACTCCCGTCCCTGCGCGGGGACTGATCCCGGGACGTTGCACCTTCAAAGCGCATGCTCTCATACTGATAGGTGGGGTTTTAAATAGTATGTGAATAGTTCATACAATATCAATAGTACAGTAGCAATGGGGAAATGTTGCAAAAGGAGTAAAAAAGTCAAATTATGTGCAGAGGTTCCATCTTTGTCTAATTTTAGACACCAGTGAAAGATTTGCCTTTCTCCCTGTGGCTTTTGGTCCTTAGTTCAGAGGATTTAAAAATATTTGTAGACTCTTTGGTTGGGCATAATCTGCTAGACCTGTATGTGATTTGTGTAGATGCAGAGGGTTTTAATTAATTAATTATTAATTAATTAATTATTTTAATTAATTAATAATTTTTATTAGAATTGGTTTTAGTATTTCTAAAAAGTTTGCAAGTCACTTTGTATAGTTTTTTTATGAACAAAGTGAGTGATAAAACCCACCATCACTACCCTGGGACATATAAGGTTAAGTAAAGATATAAGAAGAACCCAAACGGATCACCTTGATTTTTTAAAAAATTATTTATTGCATTACTAACAACCCAAAAGTGCATTAACAGGGTATTACATCATACCATAAAAAAGCAAGCAAACAAACAATAGATAATGAGAAAAAGAAATGGTTACACACCAATGAAAATCAAGATGTCCACCTCCTTGTCTTGGGCAAGGTTCTTTAGTAGGTGGTCATGGGCCAGATCCAGGTGCTTTTGGAGAAAACTGGTTTTCTTGACCCATTTCAATTGGGGTTTAGGCCCAGTTTTGGCACAGAAACTGATTTGATTGTCCTGAATCATTAATGATGCCAATTTTGTGAAAACAGTGTCTGTGAAACTGACTGTTTCATGATTGCTGTCAGCTGGCAACCTTAATTTACAATTCATGGTACCTTTAAGATAGGAGACCACCATTTTCACACCCACCCAGTAATGTTCAGTGGGAGCATTTACAATTCTGCACACAATTCCCACTGCATTGGCTATGTCCAGTCTGCAGCTTGTGGCCAGGTATATTGGTGACCTGTATTTACTGTTGTCAGGCAAAGATTTGAATCCTCTTGATTCTTTGAGAAGTCAGTGTTAATGGGTGTGGCGACTAGATGTGCTTCTTGCATCTTGAGATTGCCAATCAGTTCAGCAACCTTCTGCTTTTGACTTACAAGAAAAGGACCACCTTCTCTTTCAACATTGATTCCGAGATAGTACTAGATCTTTCCTAGTTCCTTGACCTCCACATCCTTGCTTAAATGTTTCACAACCTGTGTGCAATCTTTGTCATCGACCACGGCAACAATAAAGTCCTCAACAGAGGCAAGAACGTAAGAAAATTGTCCAAATTTGCACTTGGTGTACAAACAAACACTTTGTGGGATGTATTATTACTTGATCAGTCAAGTACAACATTTTCATTTTGCCTAGAATGGACACACAGGGGGAATGTGGCTGCAGACAGGGAGGACTTCCTGTCATACCTGCTCTGGAGCTTCCTCCCCCTGTGTGTGACCAGGTAGATGGGCATGACCCTAGCTGACCAGATAAAAGGGCCGGCCACACAACCATCTCTCTCTTGGACTCTTGGGCTCTTACTCTTGCTCTTGGACTCTCCTGGTTCTTAGCCAGCGCATGGCTCAACCTTCACATAGGATGGAGACCACAAGCAGAAAGCCTGTGATTGGTAGCTCAGCCTTCTTTTCACTGTAACCACAAGATAAAGCTTGCCTTCAGATGACTGCTGTGAACTGAACGTGAGTAAAACTTTGTTCTTACTTTTAAAGAAGACTGTGTTGTGTTATTATTATAAGACTGGATTGCTTAATTAAAGGATTCTAATGAATCATCAACTTTCTTACAATAAATTACAAAGGAAACATGCTCTGCTGTTTACTCGCTAGCATGAGTGAGGAGGGAGAATATCACAACATATCCTCTCCTACCTTCCTTAACATTCTCACACAACTCCCTCACTCATTATAAGGCTGTTTTCCAGACAGTTGATCATTTTGGTTGCCCTCCTCTGCACATGTGGACCCAGAACTGGACACAGTATTCCAGATGTGGTCTGATCAATGCAGAACAGAGTAGTACTACTACCTCCCTTGCTCTTCTGTTGATGCAGAACAGAATGGCATTTGCCTTTTTTGCTGCTGCACCACATTGTTGACTCATGCTAACCATGCAATCTACTAAGATCCCAAATCCTTTTCATACATACTACTGGTAAGTCTGGTGTCCCCATCATATATTTGTGCAGTTGGTTCTTCCTGCCAAAGTGTAGAAACTGACATTTGTCCCTAATGAAATTCATTTTGTTAGTCTGGACTCAGTTCTCCAATCTGCTAAGGTCACCTTAAATCCTGAGTGCGTCTTCTGTGGCATTGGCTACCCCTCCCAGTTTGGTGTCATCTGCAAATTGGATGAGTATCCCCACAATTCCTTCATCACAGCCTTTTAGAAAGACTTTCAACAACAATGGGTCTAGGATAGAACCCCTCAACACCCCTTTTGTCACTTTTTTCAGGATGAAGATGAACCATTAGTGAGCACTCTGAGTTGGATCTGTCAACCAGATACAAATCCATCTAGCAGGTACAGTACCTCATCCACCTCCCATAACATTACAGTGGTACCTCTGGTTACGTACTTTATTCGTTTCAGAGGTCCGTTCTTAACCTGAAACTGTTCTTAACCTGAAGCACCACTTTAGCTAATGGGGCCTCCCGCTGCCGCTGTGCCGCCGGAGCATGATTTCTGTTCTCATCCTGGAGCAAAGTTCTTAACCTGAAGCACTATTTCTGGGTAAGCGGTGTCTCTAACCTGAAGCGTATGTAACCTGAAGCATCTGTAACCTGTGGTACCACTGTACTTATAACAAAAGTAAAAAAGAAGAAGAAGACGTTAGCATTTTTTTTTTTACAGTATTAGCAGATAACAACAACAACTTTATTATTTGTACCCCACCCCTCTGACTTGAGTTGCCACAGCCATTCTGGAAAGCTTCCAGCAGATACAAAACACACACAATAAAACACCAAAAATTAAAAACTTCCCTCTACAGGGCTGCCTTCAGATGTCCTGTAAAATTTGTGTAGATATTTATCTCCTTGACATCTGATAGGAGGGCATTCCACAGGGTATTGCATATCAACCTACAGTATTATAATTTTAATGCTGGTATCACTGGATCAAGTTAATCAATTTTGTTGAATAATTTAAATCAATTTGATTAGATTTTTGAATAAATATGAAATGAATTTTATTGTATTGTTATTATCCTTACTAGATTGTGCAAACTGCCATCCTGAACTGAATCTGAGTAAAATGTTGTTCTTACTTTTAAAGAAGACTGTGTTGTGTTACTATTATTTTAAGAGGGAAATAAATGGGAATCTTATCAGGGAAAAGCCAGACTGGACAAGACAGACTGGACTGCTTAATTAAAGGATTCTAATGAATCATCTGGTGCTGGAGGAGACTCTTGAGAGTCCCATGGACTGCAAGAAGATCATACCTATCCATTCTTAAGGAAATCAGCCCTGCTCACTGGAAGGACTGATCCTGAAGCTGAGGCTCCAATACTTTGGCCACCTCATGAGAAGAGAAGACTCCCTGGAAAAGACTGTGATGTTGGGAAAGATAGAGGGCACAAGGAGAAGGGGACGACAGAGGATGAGATGGTTGGACAGTGTTCTCGAAGCTATGAACATGAGTTTGACCAAACTGTGGGAGGCAGTGGAAGACAGGAGTGCCTGGCATGCTCTGGTCCATGGGGGCACGAAGAGTCAGACACGCATAAACTACTAAACAACAAAACGTATCATCAGCTTTCTTCCAATAAGTTGCAAAGAGAACGTGTGTGAGTGAGGAAGGATAATATCAAAACAATATATTATCTCCTCCCTTCCTTAACATTCCCACAAATTAGTTCCCTAGGTGCAATTCAAAGCATAGGAGGCAACTCCAGGGGGCTATGGGTGCCTGGGCACCCAGAATAATATAACTGTGGGGGATGGGCATCCACAAAGTCAATGTGAAAAGCTGGCAGGTGGCAGCAGTGCTGCCTCCAAGAGAGAAGCAGTTCACCTCCGCACTCTGCAGCGAGGCACCTTTTCTGTGGGGGTGGAGGGAGAGACAGACACAGAGTCAACATCTCTGCCTCTGTGTCCAAGCCCCTGTCCATAGAAAAGGTGTCTCACTGGCAGCAGAGAGGAGAAGGAAGAGGAGCCACTGCTCCCAGCCACTGCAAAGCGGACGTGCGACGTCACATGCACACTGTGTGTAGGCATATGTGTGTGATGTCGCACATCCGCATTGTGGCAGCAGGCACCATAGCTGTCAACTTTCAGATTTGAAAATAAGGGATCAGCAGCCTCACCTGTCCCGAGGACAGTCTACAGGATATCTAATAATCCGGGATAGCAGTGGGAAGCAGCGGGAAATGGACCTGGAATAAGGGAATTTCCCACAAAAAAAGGGAAGGTTGACAGCTATGGCAGGCACCCACAATCCTGAAGGCGAGATGGCACCCCTGATTCAAAATCCTAATTTTGACATATAAAGCCTTAGATGACTCAGGACCTCAATACCGCAAGGACCGCCACTCTGCATATAAACTGATGCAGACCTGCGACCACTATCTGAGGCCCTTTTTTATGTGTCCACTCCATGAGAGGTCTGGAGGGTGGCAACGTGAGAACGGGTCTTTTCTGTGATGGATCCAGTAGCGGAGCTTCATGCTGCAGCACCGGGGGCGGGGTGGGGGTGGAGAGCAGTTGGGGGTGGCTGGCGTGCATCCAAGGGGCATGGCGCACGTCCCAGGGGCGTGGCGCACCGCCTGCGGGGGCATGGCACCCAGCACAGGTGGGGGAGCAGCTGTGATGGCACCCCACCAAGATCACGCTGCCAGGGGTGGTGCGCTCCCCCCGCATCCCTCTTCCTCCGCCAGTGGGTGGATCCCCACTTCTGGAAATGCTCTCCCAAGGGAGGCTGTACTTACGTCATTATTATATACCGTATTTTTCGCTCTATAACATGCACCAGACCATAACACGCACGTAGTTTTTAGAGGAGGAAAACAAGGGGAAAAAATATTCTAAACGAAATAGTGGATATATGATTTTTGTGGTTCATGCTGTGGCCACAGAAATGTGATCTGACAGTGAGTTTGGAGTAGCCCAATGCAAAAATCCTGAGGATCCATGTGGATCCATGCTTTGTAACCATGGAGGAGGGAAGGAAGGGGAACCATGGATCCTCAGCTCATGACTGCAGCAGATCTCCCCGCCACCCGCAGACATTCGCTCCATAACACGCACAGACATTTCCCCTTACTTTCTAGGAGGAAAAAAGTGAGTGTTATGGTGCAAAAAATACGGTAATTTTAAGTGCCAGGCAAAAACCTCTCCTCTAATGGCGGCAGGCTAGTTATGTGGGAGGTGCAAGTGAGGTCATGTGATACAGTCATGGGGCTCAGGAAGAACAGCCAGGAGTCTGCTGCCAGCAACCCCAACATCTGCTGCCTGACTTCTTGTCTCCGTCTGCCTTAGGGTAGGTCCAGCTCTGTTACAGATGTACCAGGACCATGTCTTTTTAGGATTCCATATCACCTTTCCCATCCTGCACCATTTTGGTATTGGCATTTTGTTTGTGGCACTGTGTAGCAGCATGTCCACATAAAGCTTTCACATGCCCTTGGGAATTTAACTTCTCCTCTTGATAGAAATGCAATATGGCAAAAGCTACATTTCCCAGAAACCCATGAACCCATAAATCTTGCTGTGCTGATAGATATGTGCCACAGATGCGAGGAAGAGCATCCTGAGGCTGGAGTACTTCACTTGGTGCTACAACTAGCCCAACTTATTAATAGGATTTGTGGGATGTGAAACATAAGTAGCAGTCAAGTACAACATTCCTTTTTTTCTTAGAGTGGACATGTAAGGATGTTTGTTCCAGCCAGTCAAAAACTTCCTGTTTCCTCTTGGGCTGGAGCATCCTTCCTCTTGCATGTGATGAGGTGGGCATGACCTTACCTGTCCTGGTGACAAAAGGACCAGGACCGCAGCCCCCTCCCTCTCTCTGATTCCATCCGTTGTAGAAGCAATATCTTTTTTTAGCTAGAGATAAAGAGACTATCTCCATATGGGATAGACTCAGATGTACCGTATTTTTTGCCCTATGGGGCGCACCGGCCCATAGGGCGCACCTCATTTTCTCGGGGGGAAATAAATAAATAAATAATATTCCCTCCCCCCCCCCCAGCCGCGGGGCTGGGGCAGGGGAAACCCGAGCTTCCCCTGACCCCAGCCGCCAGAACAGGCTGCTATCCGCAAGCCTTGCGAGCCCATGGAAACTACCGCCAGGCGCGCAAGGCTTGCGGACATCTGCCCGAAGCACAGGGCGAGCTCTGGAGCGCGCCCCATGCTTCGGGCTGCAAGCTGCTGCCTGCAAGCCTTGCGAGCCCGCGGGAACTCCTGCCGGGCACACAAGGCTTGCGGACAGCTTCCTGAAGCCTGGACGCCTCTCACTCTCCAGGCTTCAGCGAAAGCCTGCATTCGCCCCATAGGACGCACACACATTTCCCCTTCATTTTTGGAGGGGGAAAAGTGCGTCCTATAGGGCGAAAAATACGGTATATACTTTGTAACCAAGTTTGCCTTCAGGGATCCATCTGTGAACTGAATGTGTTAGTAAACTTCTTTTATATACAGTGGTACCTTGGATTAAGAACTTAATTTGTTCTGGAGGTCTGTTCTTAACCTGAAACTGTTCTTAACCTGAGGTACCACTTTAGCTAATTGGGCCTCCTGCTGCCGCCACACCGCCAGAGCCCGATTTCTGTTCTCATCCTGGAGCAAAGTTCTTAACCCGAGGTACTATTTCTGCGTTAGTGGAGTCTGTAACCTGAAGCATCTGTAACCTGAAGCGTCTGTAACCCGAGGTACCACTGTACTTTATACAAGATTGTGGGGTGTTTATTCTTTTAAGAAGGAAATAAGGGGACTTACCAGGAATCTATATTGAGATGCTTAAACAAGCTTGCAACCAGCTACCCACTGTGTGTTTAAAAGGGGAATGTTAAAAGTCTGCTAAGTTATAGAACTTGCTAGCGCAAGTTAGGAAGGATATTAATAAACAATATATCCTCTCCTGCCTCCCTGAACATTCCCACAGGATTGTAAAGGGAAGTGCTTTGGAGGAGTGAGGGGTTTAGGCTCTGGGACTTATTTGGGGGTGAGCCAAGAATAGTAGCCCTTTGGAAGGCACAACAAATGTAAGACACCCTTGCAGATTGTGGTGTAGTTGTAATTGTAGGGATGTGTATAGAAACCAGGAGAGGATATATTAGCTAGATACTATTCCTTCCTTTTACAGTGGTACCTGTAAGTTAAGTACTTAATTCGTTCCTGGGGTCCATACTTAACCTGAAACTGTTCTTAACCTGAAGCACCACTTTAGATAATAGGGCCTCCCGCTGCTGCCGTGCCGCTGCTGCACAATTTCTGTTCTCATCCTGAAGCAAAGTTCTTAACCTGAGGTAATATTTCTGGGTTAGCGGAGTCTGTAACCTGAAGAGTATGTAACCTGAAGCATATGTAACCTGAGGTACCACTGTACTTGTTTGTGAATTTAGTAGAGTATACCCCTTTGGAGGGAAACTGTTGATTCGGCTGGTTACAGCCTTTTTGATGAAGCAGTCCAGGATACCTTGGTGCAGCCTGGATCTTCCTGGTATTTATCCCCCTCAAAACAATAATAACACAAAAAAGTATTGTTATAATAAAGCAGAGCTTACTCACAGTTCACATACAGTAGCAATCTGGTGGCAGGCTTAGGTTGCGGTTACAGGTGTGTGTGTGTAAAATATGTATGTATGTATGTATGTATGTATGTATGTATGTATGTATATGGATGATGGAGTCTGAGTCTTTTAACCTCAGATTCAACAAGTCACTACATCTCTGCAGAGATGCAGTGGTAGACGATGGCAAGCAAGCAAGATGGAGTAAGAGACAGGGCTAGGAATGTGACCAGCCTTTTATATGTTATGCCCAGTGCTATTTTTCTAGAAAAAGAGGTGCCAGAACTCACCATGAATATCTCCCATGTTCTCTCAAAATGGCAAAGTCACTCTTTGCTGTATGGGAAAAATATAAAGACCTGATGGAGCCTAAAGTCCCGTGGTGGACATCTCCAATAGAAGCCATAGCAGTAAAACAGAAAAATACTCAGGAAAGCTGGTCAACATATAAAACACTTCTAAAAAATGAAGATAACCAAATAAAATTAAAAAACATTGAGGAAATAAGAGAACACATCTCAGACTGGTTCAAATAACACCTGTTATTTGAAAAATTTAAATTTGACAAACAAAAGGGGTTCTCAACAGAAATTTCCCGATTCGAATCTGATCTTGTAAATTCTAAAAGAAAAACTCTTTCCAAAACTTATCGACTTCTCCTTGACTGGACAGTCAAGGAGGAGGAGGTAACAGTGGCAATGGTGAGGTGGTCCCAGGATTTTGGCCATTCAGTAACCATGGCCCAATGGGAAAACTTATGGAAGATCAATTGGAAATTCACAAATAGTTACACGATTAGAGAGAACTTTCAAAAAATGCAACATCGATGGTATCTAACACCATGGAAAACTTTCAAAGATGTATAAAAATGTGTCAAGTAACTGCTGGAGATGCGGAGACTCAGGAACTTTCTACCATATGTGGTGGATATGTAGGAAAATACAGGTATTTTGGGAGAGTATCCATGCAGAACTGCAAAAAATGCTAAAGATCTCTTTCAATAAAAAACGAGAGGCCTACCTCCTGGGAATAACAGATTTGGATATTCCACAAAAGAGGAAGGGTATCTTTTTATATGCAACGGCGGCAGCAAGAGTTTTGATCGCAGCAAAATGGAAGAGTAATGAAATCCCCTCTATACAACATTGGATCCAAATCTGACAGAATATGCCGAATTAGATGGTCTATCAGAAAAAATAAAGAATAAATCAAAACAGGATTTTTTTCCCAAAATGGGAGGTTTTCAAAGAATATCTGAAAGAATATCTGAAAAATAAATATAGCAGTTTAAATTCTGTTGCAGCATTCGGGGAACTTCAGTAATAGTTGTAAGGTAGATATAAGAAATTAGATTTATTAAGAATAAGTTTAATTATGATAAAAGTGTGTATTGGCAATAAGTAATATGAAATTGAAATATGGAATAGACAGGAGGTTGGGTCTTTAGTGTTAAGACCAATATATGTCTTATTGTTTGCTAAGAAAATTATTTGTCTAAGGTTATTCTTGTGTGTAATTTGGTATTTGTGTATTTTTTCTTGTTTCTTAAAAAAAATTTAAAAGTAAAAAAAAATGGCAATGGCTACTAGCTGAGAGGGGCTGGAAATGAATGTGAGTTCTGGATGGAAAAAAAAGCCCTTGTTATGCCCATCTCGACCTGGCTGCACCCAGGAGGAAGTGGCTTCCATAGTTTGACAGTAAGTCCTCCCTGTTGGATCCACATTCTGCGAGTGCCCATTCTAGCAAACAGGAAATGTTGGACTTGCCTGCTCTTTCTGGGTATCTCACACTAGTTCTAAAACTAAACATCAGGCACTGTGACTTTGTTCATATAGACATGTGGTGTCTTTCATTGCAACACAGCAGATTCTGGACTATTGGAAAATGTAGGAAACCAGCGCAGCCCCCACCCAAAGGATCTTGCAGTTTATATTATTAAACTTTGGTATATAGAGTGTGTGGCTTTTGCATTTCTCTGCAGAGTGAACTCAGCCAGTTGCAATCACACAGAGAGACGTATTGCATAGCTATCAACGTTTCCCTTTTTTTAAAAGGGAAATTCCTTTATTCCGAATAGGGTTCCCAGCAAGAAAAGGGAAAAGTTGACAGCTATGCATATTGATCAACAAAAAAACCACACCCCTCTTTATTATAGGAAGTACATAACTTGAATAGAGAAGTGTCTGGTTCTAAGTTAACTGATTGGTCTAGAGAAAATCAAGGTGGCCATGTTTTCTCCTTTGTTCTCAGAGAAGACATCCAAGATGACCTCTGATCCTGAAGTGTGAGAGGGAGGAATTTGTAATCCGGATCCAAGCTAAGACTGAATTAGTCTAAACTTGAAAGGACAGAGAGGTGAGCATAGAAGTCAGTGATGCTTAGGGATCTGGAGGTCCTTTATCTGTTACAACCTTATGCAGATCCCTTTCTGCAAGGTGAGTTGCACCTGTGCCTTTAACAGAAATGTCAGCAGAGGTGAGACAGATGAGGTTAACAAAGGTTGATTGTGATCAAATGCAGAGCCCCACAGTTGAGTTTCTTTCAGGTGGGAGGGAAGGACTGTAAAAGTGGCAGTAATTTGCTCCCCACCAGAAAGCAACATGGGTTAATGAGGGAGGGGCCATCCAGAAAATGGCAGCATGGATGAGAACTGTCATAGATAGAACTGTAGAGTTGGAAGAAAAGCCCAATGGTCATCTCATCCAACTCCCTGCAATGCAGGAATCACAGCTAAAAAAACACCCGTGACAAGATGGCCACCCAAACTCTTTAAAACTTCCAATGAAGGAGAGTCCACCACCTTCTTAGATTATTTGCTCCACTCTAACAGCTCCTCCCGTGACAAAGTTATTTCTACCGTTTACGTGTAATTTGAATCCATACTTGTAATTTGGATCCTATCCTCTGGAGAAGCAGAAAACAAGCTTGCACCATCCTGCATGTGACATTCCTTCAGATATTTGAGGACAGCCCAAGTACCGGTAATTGCCAAAGATTTGAATGCTGGTTATTACCCAGTAAGCATAAGATGTGCAAGAACGAGATCAGGAGCCCGTCCTATTTGGTTCACTACTGATTTCTATGTGCTCAAAGCAAGTATTTATTTTACTTTACGTATTTGCTACATTTATATACTGCGTTACTTCAAAGATTTAAAGGCAGAGTTCATGCTTTTCAGGGGGTTGGACTAGATGACCCTCTTGATCCTTTCCAACTACAGTTCTATGAGTCTACGTAGTTCTCTCTGCTTCAATTCTACCCGCACAACAACCCTGCAGGGTAGGTTAGATTGAGAGAAACTGACTTTCTCAAGGTCCCCTAGTGAGCTTCATGACCGAGCAGGGATTTGAACCTGTTCTTCCTAGGACAACAAGCTGACCATTACACCACACTGCTCCTTCAGAAGCCCCACAGAACAACCGTGACTTATAAGTGGTCCTGCATCGGAGCCAGCTGTTTCTATAAAGCGATGCGTCAAGACGGAGCAGTGCTTGCGAGTAAATATCTGCCAGCTCCGTTTGTTTGTAACTCAAACGCGGGCTACGGCTGTTACTCATGAGTAAGCCATAGCTGTCAACGTTTTCCTTTTTTTAAGGGAAATTCCCTTATTCCGAATAGGATTCCTCGCAAGAAAAGGGAAAAGTTGATAGCTATGGAGTAAGCTCGTGCGGATAGCTCCCCAGAAATCGCGGCAGGAGATTGGGGAATCGTTCGAGAGGCGCAAGAGCCGTTTCAGTCCACTTCGGGAGCTATTGGCGCTCATTTCGATCGAGGGAGAGAACATTTCGATGCCCCTAAGCCCCACCTCTCCGCTCGAGAGCATATGCTTTAAAGGCGCAAGGTCCCTGGTTCAATCCCTCTGCTGGGAGCGGAATGCCCCGCCCACCCCCCTTTTGAAAAGCTCGGAGAAGCGCTGCCGGATATCCGAGAGGACTCTGAGCTGTGTAGGGTTGTTTTCTGCGCGGTATGCAGCCCTTATTAGAGGAAGTTTGATACGGGTTCATCGTAATTGACTGGCTGCGCTTGCGTGGAGAGGACCTGTCCGCGTGTGGGGCGGGTTAGACTAGCCGGCCAGACGCCGTTCGCTTGCTGGAGAGAGTGGGTTGGTTCCTCGAGGTGAGCCCAGCTGGGAGTTGCGCCGCCATGAAGTGGACTCTGCTCTTCGCTGCTCTTCTGCTGCTGCGCCTTCTGCCTTGGGGCGAGACCCAGAGCACGGCCCCTGCTCCCACTGAATACCCCTTGATGCTGAACGAGACCAATGGATCGATGTGCGCCCAGTGGCTGTACGGGATGGAGCCGCCGCAGGTGGAAGCTTTCCAGTGCGCGGGGCAACCCGACGGCGCCGAAGTCAAGTTCTGCTGCGGCACCTGCGAGCAGACGCGCAATTGCTCATTCGAAGAGCTCACCGAGGACTCCCCACCGCGCCCCACCGACGGCTGCCCAGCGTGCCCCACCGACGGCGGACCAAAGACGTGTCCTCCTTCGCCTAAAGTGTCACGTAAGGCGGCTATCTCCCTTGGCATTTATTAGCTCCACGGGCGGATACTACCTGGGGCTAGGTCTGCACGCACGCCTGCCGTACCCCCTCTCTTAGACACGGGTCCCCCGCTCCCTGTCGGCTTCCCTTTCGGTCTATCGCTCTCTTCCCCGCCCTTGAACTGGGGATGCGGCTCAGAGGCTCCACTCGACGGGGAGGGCACCTTCGAAGCCCCTTTCGCCTCTCCAAGAAGGCTGCGCGCTTTCGGTTGGGAGGCTGGGAACGGGAACTCTCTTAGGGTGAAGCCCAGCGGGCAGAAAACGTGGGGGGAGGGCAAGAAGGCCTTCGAAGGTGCTTCAAAGGGGTCGTGTGGGCCCAGTCTTAGGCTACGCTAAGTCTTTACGTGTCAGAAGACGTAACCCAGAGGGTTGCCACGGGCGGACTAGCTTGCTGACGACTCTGCAAGTAGCTCTGAAAGGCTTGGGCAAGATTTGTACACGGGGTGGGGGCAGGCGACTTCTCTCGACGAAATCCGGGGAGTCCTAGTTTCTAGGCCGCTCCCGTGTAGGGACATTTATCACAGGGAGTCTTCTCAGCTGAGGACAGTCAGGCTCCAGTTACTATGGCGCCCTTTCCTGCCCTGTCCTGTGTTAATTGACTCCTGAAGTGAGACGCGGGGGGAATGTTTGCAGCCTGAGATACTCTACCTCAGATGCTAACCATACTCGGCCCCCCCCCCGGCTTTTTGGTTAAAATCCCCCACTCCATTCCTGGGGTGTCCAGTTTGTACCCTTGAGCAGAACAATCCAGCAAATGGGTAACAGAACCAGCACTTATCATTGTCTTTCTTCTGTTTCAGACTGGGTGAGGATAACCTGGTTCTCTGGAGGAGTTCTTGCAACTGTGCTATTCTACTGCGTTTTCCCCCTCATTTGCGGAAGATTTTGGCAGAGGAAGACAAACACCCCTGAAAGAGAGGAAGAGATTGAGCTAGAAGGCGGCTCTTCTGTGAAACCCTCTAGCTCCTCTGATGCCCCCACTAGATTGGCTCCACCATCGTCTGCTGGTGCAGAAGTTCTTCCAAGTTCAAATGACCGTCCTGCTTTTGCCACCAGCAACTTGCCACTTTTGGAGCCTCATGCTGGGTACTCTGAGTATGTGACAGTCATGTGGTTTCCAACGGTGCCACCTAAAAATGGTACTACTTCTGCTTCGAGGCCGGAACAGGGTGACACAAGTTCCCCGGCTAGGCCAAGTAATAAGGAGGCACTCCTCTAATTCAAAGGGTTAGGCTTCCCTGCCAAAGCTTTATGGCAGGGTTTCTTTTTTGCCACATGGCAGATTCTGAGGTTTCCTTAATCTTTCACTGTATAACCATTTTCTGCATGACTCCTGCAGAGGCAAATCAGGAAAATTCTGAATCATTTGCTCCTTGAATGCATGGAAACATGTTTGTATCAGAGGCACTTGTCAAATGTATCTGCAAATAATCAATAAAAGTGTTTGTTTTGCAACCTGGTCTCTTCAATTCTAGTTTTCATCTTCTGACTAAATTCTATTGCAGCTGGGATTTAATATGATGTGGCCCAATGGTTTAACTGCCTCCATTAGACCTCTAGCCTTGATTAGCTCCGAAAGATGCAATTCTATTTGCTTTCTATTATGCTTATCTTTTACCTTTACTCCAAGGAGCCTTGTAGGTTGGATGGCAAGACTGTGAATGTCCTGATGTTGCCCAAGGAGTGCCATGGAGCAGGAGGGATTTGAACCCCGCTCTCCCAATCCCTAGCCCAACACTCTCACCACTACCCTATACTTGATTAAGGACCCTAAACAGTCACAGCTCACCCTGGTGATTGTCTCAGGCAAAGATGTGGAACTGGTGGGAGGGTTTTGGGTGCTCTCACCCTTAATGTTCCTGTTTCTCTCTCTCTCTGCTCCCTCCTTGCCCTCCATGAGGCGGGGCCTTAGGATACTGATAGGCAGTTCATCCCACTTTTCAGGGAGCAGAATGTTTTAAATCTCCCCTCCCTCTTCCACAATTCTGATGGAATTACCCCCTCCCCCCAAAAAAAAGCTTCAGTCATCATGGGAATCATGGGGAGGGAAGATTTAACCAGCTGAGGTAGCATCACTCAGCAAGGGAAAAGAGATGGGGGGAGGAGGGGGGGAAGAAAAGCGTGAAGCATCTCTGATTCTACCCTCTGCTGAGAGAATTCTCCAAGAGAATCCAGCTGTTGATGGGAGAAAGGTGGCCCACTCCTCTTCTCCCTGCCACACTTTATTCAAGTCTATAGCACTGTGTGTTGGCAGGGCGCAAGCACAGCATGGGGGCATTCAAAACCTCAGCCAGGGGAGCATCACGGCTTAACAGAGAAGCACATCCAAATTGCTCTGCCAGTCTGGAGCCCAAGTCAGGCCAGATACCATCATATGATGGCTTCACCCATGAAGCAATTTGCCCCCTTGCCCCTCCCCTTCTGCTGCTGTTCCTGCTGGCATGAGCGGCAGGACTGCAAATCCAGTGGTGGCCCTGCCATTTCCTCAAGCTCTGAAGCTCCCCTTGGATTGCAGTGTGGAGAAGTTACAAAGGCCACATGCATAGCCTCTGGAGCAATTCAGAGAAGGTGAACGCATCCTTCCATCAATATGACGGCATTTCTAACATCAAACAACTTCAAACCAGGGAAGTAAGGATGGGCAAAGCATTATAGAGGTATAGCTTGCGTACAATTCTAAAGAACTGTAAAAGAAGCAGCAATGTGGCCTGCCCTTTTTTTTAGTGGAACTGAGAGCATTTCATGCCAGCTGGGGGGAAAGGCAGGGGTCAGACCACTAGCCAGTGGTGGACTGGGCCCAAAATGGCCATGGCATGGATCAGATGGACATCACACCTTTTCCTTCGCAGCCCCCTTTGCCCTGCTGGGGAGCCCTTCTTCAGCTCCCCTCCCCCATCACCTCTGATCCTGACTGACCCCACTGCTCATCTGATTACTGGAAGGGAAGGTTGGGGGCTGCGTAAGAAGAGGCAGTGGTCCAGAAGCAGCCAAGGGGGTTCAGATAGACAAAGGGCATATGTCCTGGGGGCCGTGACCAGAGAGTGTGCGCATTGCGTGGAAAATCTACCAAATACAGGCCAGATATGCACATTCCCTGAAACCTCTTGGGACATTATGCATGCTGACTAGGAAATAGGCACCATTCCCTCTTCACGGATGCATTGGGTGCACATTCTCCATGACGTGTGGTGAATGTGCACAATGGCCGCTTGTTACACATATTAACTACCAGTCCCCATAGCAGATATCATCCATGCTAGGATTCTTAGGACTAATTAAATTTAGTATTTAATTATTCAGTGTGTTTTATTTTATTCTGAAGTGCTTATGAAAAAGGCCCCTACCCCGTTTGCTTTATTACTGCCTTAGGTGGTCCAAGGCATACAATAACGACCAGTGCAGTCATCGTGTGATGTTCAAATCCTCTCTGAACTAGCTCTCTGTCTTCTGGGGCTACACTGGCACACGGAATCCCCACCCTTTCCCCTGGATTTGGGTCCATCTTTGTATTCAAGATGGCAGTGGAAGTGGCCCTTTCTCCTACCTAGCGGGGCTCTTGATCACCGTCTCTTTTTTATATTCATTTTATTAAGTTTATTTGGGGAAACTATACATATAAAACATAGCAAATTCAGTTACAGATAGGTAGCCGTGTTGGTCTGCCATAGTCAAAATAAAAAATTCCTTCCAGTAGCACCTTAAAGACCAACTAAGTTAGTTCTTGGTATGAGCTTTCGTGTGCATGCGCACTTCTTCAGATAAGTGTGCATGCACACGAAAGCTCATACCAAGGACTAACTTAGTTGGTCTTTAAGGTGCTACTGGAAGGAATTTTTTATTATAGCAAATTCAAATATTAAAATACAGAGTTCTTTTGAACCCTTAGACCATATGTAGGCAAACTAAGGCCCAGGGGCCAGATGTGGCCTAATCGCTTAATCGCCTTCTAAATCCAGCCTGCGGAGGATCCTGGAATCAGCATGTTTTTACATGAGTAGAATGTGTCCTTTTATTTAAAATGCATCTCTGGGTTATTTGTGGGGCATAGAAATTTGTTCGTTGATAATTCATATGTGGCGGGGTTGCAAGGAAATAAAGAAGTTTAGAGGAATAATACATGAGGAACTTAAGAAAATGCTAAAAAAACCAACACCTTGATAAAAAAATCCCGAAGATTATCTGTTAGGGTTGGTGGGCAAAGACATACCACATATGAAAAAAACAATATTTTTACATGCAAGAACAGCTGCCAGGGTAGTGATTGTTACTAAATGGAAATCTCAGGTCATGCCAACAAAGGAAGAGTGGATTTGTAAATTAAGTGAGTATATAGAATTGGCAAAATTAACTTCAATTATAAGATATCAATCAAATCAAAAGTTAAGAATGGAGTGGAAGTATTTCGAAGATTACATGTCAAAATATTGTTCTAAAAATGACATGTTAATAGGCTTAGAATAAAAAATGTAAGCAATAACAAAACAAACAAAGAAGGAAAAATCAGAATTTAACAAAAATAATTTATTATAGAATGCAAGGGATAAAAGGTAGAAAGAAATATACAGAAGTTGAATTGCTGTGGACGGAAGTAGAGGGTGGGTGGTGGGTTTTATAGTTAAGTGTATAATTATGCAGCTGTTGTAATTTAGATATTATATTTTATGTGAGGGAATCATTGGGAATTTTGATTATTATGTATATATGTTAAGTTTCAATAAAGATCTTTGAAAATAAATAAAAAAATGAATTAGCAGCTGGTTAGTGAAGAACATTGTTATTCTGGACTTCAAAATAAACATAAAGCCAGTTTCTGTGTAATGCAGCCTGTTGTTATCTAGATGCATTTTATTCACAGCAGATTAAATTTGTATTTTAGAAGAAAGGGGGGGAAAAGAAATTTGTTCGTGTCCCCACCCCCAATATAGTCTGCCCCCCCCAAGGTCTGAGGGACAGTGGACCAGCCCCCTGCTGAAAAAAGTTTGCTGACCCCTGCTAGACCTCCCTCCCTCCCTCCCTCCCTCCCAGGGTTCCATCTTTAAGATTAAATTTACTGCATCTTTTACCCTTATCTAGCTATTAATTACCATTAAAACAATTCCACATTACCAGTGTCTTTACATCCCTGCCAAAGATTTTAACTGTTTACAGTGGTCTTTTAAGTAAATTACAAATTTACTCCAGTCTTTAGAAAATACTTGATCTTCCTGATTTTTTATCTTCCCCGTCAGTTTTGCCATCTTCGCATACTCCATCAGTTTCATCTGCCATTCTTCTTTTGTTGGTATTTCTCCTTCCACCCATCTCTGGGCTAGTAGCATTCTCACTGCTGTGTTGCATACATAATCAGTCTTTTATCTTCTCTTGGAAACTCTTCACCTATAATGCCTAGTAGAAAGGCTTCTGGTTTTTTAACAAATGTATTTTTAAACATTTTTTTAAAGTTCATTATATATATGGCTTAGCCTGATCTTTTATTCCCCTTCCTTCCTTCCTCCCACTCCCCTTTTTATGAAGATTACCCGCTCTGGGATCCCACAGCTAATTCTATCCTGGTCTCCTCGCTGGCCCAAATAGGACTAATTTAGCCCAGTGGCGTAGCGTGGGTTGTCAGCACCGGGGCAAGGCAAGTAATTTGTGTCCCCTAACCCGTGGATTTGCGCCCCCTAACCCGTGGATTTGCGCCCCCTAACCCTAACCCCCAGATATTGCGCCCGGTGCGGCCTGGCCCCCCTGCACCACCCACCACCCACGCTATGCCACTGATTTAGCCAGCTAGCCTTGGTGATCATCTAATGTTTATTGGATGGATTCCCCCCCCCCAAAAATTGATTTTTGAATCCTGAATTTATTGTTATTCACTTTTTTACTGTATTTTATGCTGTTTTTTTTGTTGCATCAATTAAGTGTTTTAAATTTGTTGTTAGCAGCCCTGAGCCTGGTTTTCTGAACCGGGAAGGGCAGGGTATAAATAAGAATTTATTTATTTATTTATTTATTTATATTATATATCATTTCCCAGAAAGCCTTTACCAATGTCCATGTCCACCACATATGGTAAAAAGTGTCCTCTTTCTCTTTACATTTCCAACACAGTTTAGAACTTGTTTTGTACATTTTAGCAATTTTATCTGGGGTTAGATACCAATGGTACATCATTTTCATATAATTTTCTTTCAATGAACAGCAGGCAGTAAATTTTATTTCCACTTTCCATAACTTTTCCCAGGATGAAAGTTGGATATTATATCCAAAGTCTCTAGCCCGATCTTGATCAAGATCTCAATGGGACAGAGAGCCCGTGGTTTGCATTCACCCCAAGCATCTCAACTCAGAGTAAGAAGTGGATATTATCACATTATGCTGCTTGTGGGTTTAGCACCACTCATTCAGGAAAGCTTTTGCAAGCCTACAAAAATAAATTCCTGTTATCAAAATGCCAGCCTATATCCCTTCCCACACTTTAGTACAGATCTACCTTTTTCAAGAGGAAAAACAATAAGTTAAGAAAGTCTAACGCCAATGACCTTTGTTGACATGCCAGGGACCCATTGCAACATTAAACCCTCGAGTGGGAACATCCTCCAGTGCATTCCTGACCCCCTGCCTTCCAGTACACCACCTTTGGCAAGCCTAATGTGAGACCTCCTCTTAGCCTCCTCACTCCACTTCATAGGCCATTCTTACCAGGGACAGGCCCTCCTGCTCCCTTGCCAGAGGCAAAATGGAATAGTGCCATCTCACGCGGCCACTGGCTCTTCACTGTCCCACTAAGGGTGGGGCTGCATGGCTGCAGCATCAGCTTCTGGGTTCAGGGGGTGGGAGAAGTGGTAGCAGGTTCCGGGTTCCAGCAAGATCTCTGAACTCACCTGCCTGGGTGTGAACTCCACTGAAAAGAGGGGACTTCCCACTACAAAATATACTTAGAATGCACACTTGTGCAAAGGCAGATAGTCCTTTAATAATATGATATCTTCACTCAGAAGCAGTTCTGAAATGGGTCTCCTAGTTGTATATGGTTACAGCCCAGTGGTATCCGTTTCTGCTCAAAGATTTTAATGGTGCTTATTTCTATGGAAGTGAAAGAAGCACATAGAATCATACACTGCCGGAGGAACGGGGATGCGGAGGGAATGCACCACCCCCGGCACCACTATTCTGGTAGGGTGCCATTGTGGCGCCCCCCGACATGTGTTGTAAACCCCCACGTGTGCCGGGCGCTACACCCCCACAGGCGGCACGCCACACCCCCACCTGCTCTCCGCCCCCGGTAGCGGAGCATGCAGCTTTGCCCCTGGAATCATAGGAATCAGCTGGGCCCCTGTGATTATCATCTGAGGCCCTTTTTTGTGTGCCTCCTTCACAAGAGGTCTGGAGGGTGGCCTTTTTCTGCATGGCTGTCCATTTGTGGGATGCTCTCCCCAGGAAGGTTCACCTGCGGCCTTCCATACCTATCTTTAGGTGCCAGGAAAAAACATTTCTCTAGGGCCAGGCCTCTGGCTAATAAAACATTCTATGGCCTTTTAAACTGTGTCTTTGGGACAAGGGTTATTGGCTTGTGCTTTTTTCAGTATTTCGTGTTCTCATTTTGTATTTTTATGTTGTGAACTGCCTTGTGGTCTTCAGATGAATAGTGGTATACAAATCTAAGAAATAAAATTCATAACAAGAATCATGGGATTGTGGAGTTGGAAGGGACCCCAAGGCTAATCTCGTCCAATCCCCTGCAATGAGCATGAATGCTTACTCTGGAGTAAGCTCAAAAGGTAGGGTCAGGTTAAGATGGTTGGGAACGATTGTGCGGTTCTGAAAATAAGGCCACCACTTCCCTGCAAAAGGAAGCCACACCATGAAATAAAGTGCCAACATTTTCTCCAACTTTGATTAAAAAAAAGTATTCTAAGCATGTGCACTTTCCCATTTTAAAGTTGTTTGACTCATCATTAGTTTTAGTTATGTGATGTCTTTGGCTAGTGGCCAGCTCACAGTCTAACCCATCTCAGAAGGCTGTAGGGAAGGTACAGAAGAAGGTATACAAGCTCTGCTTGTATGATGGGTATAAAACTTTAGTTCTTTTAGCCATAGTGCTTGTGGACTCAGTATAGTCTCACTTCAGATTAAGTTACCAATTCAGTGCTTGCTTCTGAGCAAATTTGAACAAGCTGGAGCTGAAGCTTGTTCAAATTACCCCCCAAAAAACTGGGCCAGAAGCTAAACAGTTCTCTGAATCAGCCTTTTTTTTTTTTTATTGGCAGAGAATGGTCAGAAGGAGTTCTTGCGTGGCTCAGGGGTAGGGCCAGAGTCAGCTGGAACGAATCACGTTTCTTGACCTCATCAAGGAATTTTTTTTGACGTGAAATAAATTTCAGTTGGGCAGCCTTGGCTACTTCTCTTTTATCTGGTTTCTTAGACTGACAAGATTGCAAGAGCTAGCAAGGAGACCCAGGCTGTGAAGGGAACGAAGTGTTGTCCTATCCGCAAGAGATCTGCACCATGAAGGGGTTTCTGCTGCTTTGCACCCTTGTCCTGCTGTGTATTCCACGGAAAGGCGCCTTTTACTTGTCTCCGGAGGACGATTTGTGCTACTTCTGGCTGTACGGTCAGAAGCCGTATGCGAAGGATTTCCAGTGTCAAGAGTGGCATGATGGCACAGAAGTAAAGATCTGCTGCGGGACCTGCTCCCCACCCTGCTGCTGCTCATCTGAGGGGTCTCTTCTAGATCACCACTGGTGCCCCGCAGAGCCTGAGAAGGTGTATATATCGCCTTTTACGAAGGTTATAGAAAGTAAGACGTCTTTATCTACACCTGCTTTTAAGGGGTTGGCTGGGGTGCAAATAGAGCGGACACAAATCTGGTGTGTTTTAGTGACCGTTTTCTCCTCCTCCTCCTCCTCTCTCTCTCTGTCCCCCATATTATTGTTTTTTACTGAATTTAAATTTTACAAAATAATAATCATAGCGATGTGACAATTCATTCGCCCACTCCCCAAACGGGCAAGACAGCATCATCAATGTAATACATTATGCCGTAATTGTTCATGTGTACGTGGTAGGTGCCGAGTCACAACTTGCCATTTGAAAAAGGTTATTAAGGGATACTATATTTCTATAAAATCATCCATTCATAGCTTTTTATATGTTTGATTAGATTCTCCACTGGTGCCACTGTCCATACCGTTTGCCAGCACAGTGAAAGTTGCAGATGGTTCTAGCTTTTCTGCATCTGCCACTAAAAGAAATGTGATTAGCTCTTTATGTTTGTAGGTCTTTCTGATTCTCGTGGAGAATAAGCTATAAAGCCAGTTGTGGCATACATTGGACTGTTTGTGATGATATTTATTTTTTTGAAATTGTCCAAAAATTTTGAATTTTAACGCAAGTCCTATGTTTAAGCTTCTTGAACTTGAAGAGTTGTGTGGTACTTTACTTGAACTTTTGAAATGTTTTTGAAACTGCAAAAATAAAGACTAAAAAGGCTGCCATGTTTTAGGATGCCTTAATAAATGTGAAAATACCTGATACCTGAAGAAGTGTGCATGCACACGAAAGCTCATACCAAGAACTAACTTAGTTGGTCTTTAAGGTGCTACTGGAAGGAATTTTTTTTATTTTGACTATGGCAGACCAACACGGCTACCTATCTGTAACTGTTAATAAATGTGTCAATCGTTAAAGCCCTGTAAAATGGCCTCATCTGTGCTGCACATTTAAAACAGTTATCATTCCACTTTAAACAGTCATGAAGGTTCATCAGGACCAGTGCACGCTGAATGTGTCCCATTAGTCTTGGGTTCCGTCTCTGATACGTACAGCAGCAGTAGCACACCTAAGTAGCGCAAGTCCTAGAAAGTAGGTTAAAACAAAACAAAACAAAGTTCAGCAAAACAGGGCAGAAAATGTATTAAGAAAACTCAGGTGTTAATAACTGCTCTTCTTCTGTTTCTAGATTGGCTGATGTTTGTTTTTGTGAGCTGTGGAATCATCCTTGGTTTTGTGGTATCCTTCTTCATATACTTTCGGTTCAAAGTATTTCTGATTCGGCGGAGAACCCGCAAGGCAAAGGAGGAACGTCGCCGTCAACGCGAACTATGTCGCCAACTAGAAATCTCTGACACTCCTGATACTAAGGATGCTGTCCGTGATGATGCTGTCCACGAGGATGCTGTCCGTGATAATGCTGTCCACGAGGATGCTGTCCGCGGGGCTGAAGGGGGGCTGCAGGAACTTCGCGGTCACCGCCCTCTATGCCGCCAACGAAGAGTCTCTGACACTCCTGATACTAAGAATGCTGTCCACGAGGATGCTGTCCACGAGGATGCTGTCCACGAGGATGCTGTCCGCGGGGCTGAAGGGGGGCTGCAGGAACTTCGCGGTCACCGCCCTCTATGCCGCCAACGAAGAGTCTCTGACACTTCTGATACCAATGTTGCTGTCCACGAGGATGCTGTCCGTGGGGCTGCAGGGGGGCTGCAGGAACTTCGCGGTCACCGCCCTCTGTGCCGCCAACGAGGCGTCTCTGACACTCCTGATACCAATGTTGCTGTCCACGAGGATGCTGTCCGCGGGGCTGTAGGGGGGCTGCAGGAACATCGCCGTCACCGCGCTCTGTGCCGCCAACGAAGAGTCTCTGACAGTTCTGATACTAGTGATGATGTCCACGAGGATGCTGTCCGTGGGGCTGTAGGGGGGCTGCAGAAACGTCGCCGTCGCCGTCACCGCCCTCTATGCCGCCAACGAAGAGTCTCTGACACTCCTGATACTAAGAATGCTGTCCACGAGGATGCTGTCCGTGGGGCTGTAGGGGGGCTGCAGAAACGTCGCCGTCACCGCCCTCTATGCCGCCAAAGAAGAGTCTTTGACAGTTCTGATACTAATGATGATGTCCATGATGATGCTGTCCGCGAGGTTGTTGCCCAAATTGCTCCTTTCCAAGGGGATGCTTCCCGTGATGATGCCGTCCCTGAGAGATTAGTTTCACCTTCCAGCACGGGAGTCTCTCAAAGTATCCAGCCTGCCCCACATCGGTCTGGCCCAGCTGTACGCTTCCATCGAGGGAGCGCAGATGAGTTGGTTACCATTTTGCCTTTAGCAACTGAAGAAGCTCCCCCATATAAAACAACTGTTCCGAGGCTATACATCTCTAAGGATGGCTACTAGGATGAAGGAAACAAGCCTATGCTGATGATTTTACTATATATTAAACTAAACTGATTCCTGTTTTGAATGTAGTGCTCCCTTTTGAATTGCTGTTCTCTGCCTTCTTAAAAATAAATAAATAATAGCATGTTGCACAGAAGTTTTGAGTCTTGTCTGTTCCAGTGCCACCCGGCTTCCATAAATGCAATAGATTAGAGCAGGGGTAGGGAACCTGTGACTCCTTCCCAGATGTTGTGGGACTACAACTCCCATCAGCCCCAGTCTATATGGCCAATGATTTAGGAGAGTGGGAGTGTAGTCCAGCAACACCTGGAGCGCCACAGGTTCTCCACTCCTATCTAGAGGGAAGATACCTTGGAGGTATGGGGTGGGGAAATAGTTTTCCCATTGAATCATTACTTTTTAAGGGGATGGTGAATTGCAAAGAAGAGAGCTGTTTAACTCCAACAATTTCCACTCTGTTAACAGAAAACTATATTTAAGTTGCTCAGTACAGCTTTTTACTTGCCCTCAGACAAGAAGAAGAAGAGAAGAAGAGTTTGGATTTGATATCCCGCTTTATCACTACCCGAAGAAGTCTCAAAGCGGCTAACATTCTCCTTTCCCTTCCTCCCCCACAACAAACACTCTGTGAGGTGAGTGGGGCTGAGAGACTTCAAAAAGTGTGAGTAGCCCAAGGTCACCCAGCAGCTGCAGGTGGAGGAGCGGAGACTCAAACCCGGTTCCCCAGATTACGAGTCTATCGCTCTTAACCACTACACCACACTGACAATGGATGGGACAATGGATAGGAGGCCATGAAATGCTTTGCGTTCAGTTGCAAATTCTAACTCTTCTCTTCTCTGATGGCTTCATGTCTAAAGGCAAGCGATATGGATTTATATGAGATGTGCACAATTTTAGGTTTGGTGGTTGAAGGAGAGTAGACTCAAAGATGCTGCTAACGGCATTGCTTACTGACCAAGTCCAATTTCAGGGCAGAGATAATTCTGCGCTGTCAATATTTTTAGTACACACCCTATTTTTATTATTTTTATAAATTGAATTTATATACCTTCCTATATCCGGAGGTCCCAGGGCGGTTATTTTTATAGCTGTAAGTTGCTTTAAAGCTGTAAACTGCCCTGGGATATTAGGGTGAAAAGTGGGTAATACATTAATGATAATATGAAGACCGCTGACTTGGCAAAGCCCGGAGGCCACTCCTGAAAGTAACGCTGCAAACAACGCCAGTGGAAACATAACAAAAGCATTGCTAAGTGGCGTGTGTTACATAGTACATAGTATGACCCAAGGCTTTTAAAAAACTTGTGTATCTTCACCTCTGTGTATGAAGCCTGAAGAGGCAAAGCAAGGGAGCTTCTGAATCAACTGCTTCTGGGCTGCATGTAACTGTTTTCATGGCATAGACACTCGTCAGATGTTATGTACCAAATCACCCATAAAAATATGCACAGGGTTTTTGAATTTGGTCTTGTGTACGAACGGTTCTAAATTCTGACTTGCTGCTCGTAATTGTAGCTGAAGGGTTTAGCTGCCTCTCCAGCCTCGACGAGTATCTAAGGATACAGTTCTACACGCTAAAAGCAGGCTCGAGTGGTGTGTTTACAAGTCATCCTGGTGCTTTTTTCGGGGGGAAGGGAGGGGAAATGATTTGCAGGGATGAACTGGTGGGATGGGCTGGGGTGTTCTTAGTGTTCCTGCTCTCCACGACCCCGCGCCACTTCATGAGGTGTTCTTATCAGGTGGGTGTTTGATTTTTTAAAAGGCTTAAAGCAGCCTCTATTTCTAAACAATACTAAGCATCTCTTTCATTAAAAGCTGGCATCAAAAAGAAATCTGAACTGAATAGAAACCAGCTCGGCGTTTATTCTAGCAAGCAGCTGAGCATATTTTTTGCAGCGTCAAAAAAAAAAAAAGAAAAGAAAAAAGGTTGCAGTGTGAAATAAGTTGCTTTTTTGCAGTTGACTTTAATAAGGAGCCAAGCAGTTTTTTAAAAAGAAACAGGTGAGATGAAAAGCAATAGAAAATGACAAACGTTGTGCTTGTCCTAGGCAGCAATTAAATCTTTCCAAAGGCAACGTGGTCTGCAGCTTAGTGTTCTGCAGCCTGCATTCCAAAACCCGCTTTCAGTACCTGTCGCTCTCCACAGGCTTTGAAGTGACTCTTTGCCAGAACTTCGGTCTTACAGCACAGGTAGTCAGGTAGTTCTCCCGCTTTCCACAGGCTGCTTGGTAAACCACAGCGCTTAATCGGAGCAAACGGCAATCTGCAGAAAACCCTAATTGACATTTGATCTGAAAGAGTCCTAAAGAGTGGGTTTTCGCGGAGAAAGGGGGGGGGCAGAAAATCCACAAAATCGCGCTCAGACAAGGTGCTTTTAAGCTTGGATCATGCCTGGAAATAGTAGATAAAAGATTAAGTGTGGATAAGCCCGGTGTGTTAAGTACAGAAAGAGAGGTTGTAGGATTTGGTTAAACTTTTGGAAAGAGGCCATTTATATTGCAAGGTGGCTAAAGGTGTGTCTATTTACCAAGGAGATGCAGCACCAAGAGAAAATGAACAGCCCCAAGCAGGGCCAGATTTAGATGAAGAGAGGCCCTAGGCTGCTCCACTTGTGAGGCCCTCCCCCTCCCCCACCTCACGACTAAAGGAAAATGGAGTGTTATAAACAAAACTGAGTGAAGCGAAGGATGATGGGTATTTAAAATTCTGCAAATCTCAATTTCTCCTCTAAAGGACATAAGTTATTGTTAACTTAAATACCACGGTGATTTTTAAAAATGCATAGAATTAGCATTAGCACTGAAAAACTTTTGCATTTACTGAACTTTGTAAAGCTGTTGTGGAATAAGCATATTTTTTTAGGAAAATGAAGTTGTAATGTTATCCTTAAAAAAAACACATTGAGTGTACAAATTATATTGCCTGGGATTTCTTCATCATAGCAAAATCATCCAAAACTTCATCAAAATTTGTCTGTCTAAGTTTGTCACTTTCAATGTACATAATGCTAAGTGTGGACAACCTCTCTTGAGACTTTGTGGCCATTAATTCATTTTTAATTCTTTTGAGTTTTGAAAAACTCCTCTCCCCTGAGCAGTTAGTGACCATAAGGCTAAGAAATCGCTGCAAGATTACTTCCACATTAGGAAAGGCTATCTGAATTTTTCCTTGTATATAATTTGATAAAGGTCTGTATGAGACAGAGAGTGCTCTGCTGTAAGCCTATGGCTTTGTGTCACGTACAGGTGAAAGTGCAAAAGTTCAGCAGTATGTTTCAGGTCAATATCTTCTGGGTATGCTTTAATCAACAGTTCAACACCTTGCTTAATTTCTTGCTTAGATGATGTCAAATTAGCAAGAATGGCAAACAAGTGCATCTGATATAGGAATAAAGGATTTTATCCTAAACCTATCTCTTGAAGAAAGTGCATCTAAGGCATCAGGTGCACTTCTGTCATTTATCTGCTGTTCCCTCATTCTTTGTCTCCTTGTTTTGTAGCTGACATATGGCAAGGTGGCTTTTGCTTGTTCTCAAGCTCATCAAAATCATCTCTAATCTTCCTTTAAAAAATCCAGAAGTGAACTGTACAAACTTGCACAATAACTCAATAACAGGTCTGATTTCTGGAGAGCTTTGCTGACCTTGTGAAAATGACCTAGCACACAGGACCAAAAATGCAGCATAAATACAAATTCCAGTTCTTCCATTTTCTGCAAAAGATTGTTAGCTTGGAGCCTGGTCTCCCCCTTCCCATTAACATCAGAGTACAAATGACTGAGAGCATCAGTGATAGCACTGAAACTTTCCAAAACAGCTTCTGTGGCTTTTGCGTGTGTGTGTCCCACCTAGTGTTTGACAAATATTTAGGCACTTTAGAACGAGGTGGCAAAATGATTTTAGAACTGCCCATCTCTTTGAGGAGGATGAAAAGAAGGTATACATTTCATTGATAATGCCAAAACAGTTCACTGCATCAAGGCAGCAATCCACAGCTGAACGGCCCACCAGATTTAAAGAGTGATGTGCACATGGAATAAATTTTGCAAATTGGTTTTTTCAGTGTTTTGCTGTATACCATTGTACTTGCCAGCCATGGTGGCAGCATTGTCATAAGACTGCCCACAGCATTTTCTGAAGTCAATTTCAAGCTCAGAAGTAAAATAGTTGAACACTAAATCAGGCATGTTTTCTCCTGAGTGATCACTCAGGAGCTCAAGGGAAGTTAAAAATCTCTCAGTTGGCAAACCATCTTCAGATGATACATATCTGATAATTAAAGTCAACTGATCAGTATGTGAAATGTCAGGAGTGGAATCTACTGAAAAGCTGAAATAGCCAGCCTTTCTCACATTAGCCAGAATTGCGTCCTTAACTTTTTTTGCCATGAGCTGAACAATTTCCTCATATATAGTTTTTGACAAATAAGAGGGATTGCCTGATCCAGAATGTCCATACTGATAGATATGAGCATGTAAAAATGAATCAAATTTTGCCACTACAGTGGTTTCTCGGGTTAAATACTTAATTTGTTCCGGAGGTCCGTTCTTAACCTGAAACTGTTCTTAACCTGAAGCACCACTTTGGCTAATGGGGCCTCCCGCTGCTGCCGCGCCGCCGGAGCACAATTTCTGTTCTCATCCTGAAGCAAAGTTCTTAACCTGAAGCACTATTTCTGGGTTAGTGGAGTCTGTAACCTGAAGTGTATGTAACCTGAGGCACCACTGTAGTTCTAAAAGACCAAGATAACTGCCATTATTTGGCAATCCAAAGTGTTCATCGTCTCCCCTGAATGGTAAGCCTTGTTCTACAAGAGTGCATATTACAGCAATAATTCTCTCCATGACATGCCACCAGTACTGCTGTTCTGCTTTTATTTGTTCCTCTAGCTTGGAAGTAAACATCTGCCTGTGCTTCCTTGTTATGTAGGCCAACATGGCATTCCTATGCTTTTCTGAGTTTTCATGGCTTTGGATAAGATGGGGGTTGTGCCAGTCATCAAACCCTTCGGTAGCTAAAGCTGTGGAAGAAGATGCAAGATCTGGAAAGAGTTTACAAGCAAAGCAAAAAATCCACCCTTTTGAGGGAGAATATGCAAGTCACTCTCGGCTATATGTTTTCCCATTTGCTTTTGTTGAATAAAAAAGAGCTTTTGTGCAAAACCTGGACTGCTTTTGGACACTCGTTGAGAATGTGAAAGTGGTCCACAATGATGCAGAACTTGAAAGGGACCCCTCTCTACTCAATAGGATACTTCCTCATGTGGTAATTCTGACCACAAACCAATATCTGTTAGTAGGTCTATATTTGGCACCGTCTTTATCTGCATCCGGAACACCTTGGACTACTATCGTATCAGGTGTGAACTGCAAAATCTGACTATTCACATTCTTTTATTGTGGCTCTTTAGCCTCTCCCTGCCCAGTAAGTGACTCTTGAATTAGTTCTATATTTTCAGTTTGAGCTAGTATCATGGCTGCCTTCTCATAATCAGCTTGCTGTTCCACATCCTGCTTCCTTGTTTCTCTTTCAGGGAGGTTTTTGTCTGGTTGAATGCTTGTAGTTGGTTCAGACTGAATAGCTTCACTGCTGACTCTTGTTGCTTCAATGAGTGGTTGATGCACAAAAGCAGTGATTGGTCTTAACTTCATTATCATAGCATTTTCGAGTCTCTGTCTCTTGCGCTTGCTAGCACCACTTTCAAGTCTTTTACTCATGCTTAGATTAGAATCTAAAAATAAGAATAAAAATTAATCCTCAACTGGGTAAACTTGGGCTTCTGTCACTCTTCAGTAGCTGCCACCACTCACTGACTTCCCTATGCCTTTCTTGAGGGGCAGTGAGACCCTTCTGGCTGACTCCTGGGGTTTGGAGATGAAAACCCCTAAATTTGGGTTTCTCCTGGAGGGTTGGCACCTGCACATTTTTGGGCTTTTTTTCCTCCCAGGACCCTTCTTAAGGCACTGGTAGTGGGCAGGTTGGGAGAGACTCTGGTCACAGCACCAGACTGGGCTTTAAACAAAGAACAAATATTTTCTTGACTATCTGCAAGTAACCGGATTTTAAACACAAAAGGCAGTTGAAATAAAACACAGAAAAGGAAAACACCACCGGGCACAAATAAAATAAGACAAAATGCAGTTCCTCTGACCCTAAACTGATCCCTATACTTACTTTCCTCCTCAGGATGAGGTCCAGTTTTCAACCTGCAGCCTGGCCTCCTGCCTTCTATAGGTAGTTCCGGATCCCTCCGAGGATCCCTTCCCACTGCTGCCTTCCCTGATCCCCAAGACCTCTCTCCACCTGTGGGCAATCTGCAGTGCATGTTGCAGGCACCAACAAGGCTCTATGAAGTGTGAAAGATAGACTTCTCTACCTGGGAGGGGTGAGGCCAGTGCCAGTCACATATGCCTGCCTTGCTCTGTTCAAGCCAAGGAGGAGGAAAGGAAAGGAAGAGACCTGGGAGACCTTGCTTGCCTGGTCTATCTGCCCCATGCAGCCTCCCACTCGTACTCTCCCACTATTAAAGTGTAGCATGTACCACTACTGACCTGATCCTTGAGCTGAGGAAGGCTGTACAGCTGGTTGTTGACTCTCTGGGCCTGCTGGCTCTGGATTCTGAGATGGAAAATTCTGGGGTGCAAGGATACTCGTCAGGGCGGTTAGCAGAAGGAAGTTCCAGCCAAATACAGGAGCAAAACAGTGGCCAGTAGACCACAATCTTTATTGTTGCACAGCAGGTTTCTACACAGAGTAAGAACCCCAAACATGGGCTACAAGCTCTTTGAAGACCTTCCCTCCCTACATTTCCAGAACCATCATTCATACATTGATACATCACTGTATATCATCATCATGTCACAAGGAGGGACGGGAGTCGTGAGGTTACCCAAGTTCATCAACTTGCCCTGGTTATCAGATCAAGTTCCAAACACCTTAAGTAAAGGTAAAGGGACCCCTGACCATTAGGTCTAGTTGTGACCGACTGTGTGCGGCGCTCAACTCGCTTTATTGGCCGAGGGAGCCAGCGTACAGCTTTTGGGTCATGTGGCCAGCATGACTAAGCCGCTTCTGGCAAACCAGAGCAGCGCATGGAAACACCATTTACCTTCCCGCCGGAGCCCCTGACCATTAGGTCTAGTTGTGACCGACTCTGGGGTTGCAGCGCTCAACTCGCTTTATTGGCCGAGGGAGCCGGCGTACAGCTTCCAGGTCATGTGGCCAGCATGACTAAGCCACTTCTGGTGAACCAGAGCAAGGCACAGATGCCATTTACCTTCCCACCGGAGTGGTACCTATTTATATACTTGCACTTTGGCGTGCTTTCAAACTGCTAGGTTGGCAGGAGCAGGGACCGAGCAATGGGAGGTCACCCCGTCACAAGGATTTGAACTGCTGACCTTCTGATCGGCAAGTCCTAGGCTCTGTGGTTTAACCCACAGCAGCAAGTACCCACCACCTAAAGAACAATAAAACTATCAATGCATATCCTTACCTTCTGGCCTTCTTGAGGATGGACTGTGGGAACACCTGGCCTCAGGAAACCCATCAATGGATGTTCATTGTTCCCTCAAGGGAGGGTCTGCTGTGTACTTGACTGTATGTCCCAAGGATTATGGGAGAGGGTGGTATCCAAGTTGAGTACGTGACCTCTCCCTTAGAGGATTATGGAGAAAGATGATGCCCAAGTCCACCTTTCCTTTTGAAGCAAAATGTCATTGAAATGGGGGAGAAATGCCCTTGCATGAAGTCTTGGGTTTGCAATTTTGGGAGAGGGGAGACTGCAGTGCTGGGGAGTGAGCAGGCTGGTGAGGCCCCCTAGATTTAGAGGCCCAAGTTGCCCTGCCCTTGCATGAAGTCTTGGGTTTGCAATTTTGGGAGAGGGAAGACTGTCTGCAACACTGGGGAGTGGACAGGCTGGCGAGGCCCCCTAGATCTAGAGGCCCTAGGCTTCAGCCTACTTAGCCTATACATAAATCCGGCCCTGGCCCCAAGGGTGAGTCAGCATCACCTAACCGCACTCCTGGTGACTGAAGGTGGTTGGTGCCAAGGTTTCTTCTCAGTGCTTTTTCCTCATTGAACAAGCAGACAGCACATTGCCCACCCTCAAAGTATTGTAATCAAAAGAACATGAAAGAATAAAACTAGAATAAATCAATAAAGAGGAAGGAAGGGGAAATAGCAACAAAAACAAAGGAAAGCAGGAAAATTGGGGAAATGAGAAAGATGGTGAAAGAGCAAGAGAAATATGTAGAGGTGCCTTAGAAAGAACAAATAAGAGGATGGCCCCACCAGTTATTTGGGGGAAATCCTAAAGAGTGGGTTTTCAAGGCAAAAGCTCCTTGGCAACAAAGAAAGAAACAAGTAAAAAAAATTGGACATGGATCTTTAAAGTGCTGACTTTTGCCTGGAAAGAGTGGAGAGAGAAAAACGGATCTGCAGCAAATTCCTGAAAGTGGGAGAAGCCAAGCTTTTATTCAAGAAAGACTTTCATAGACTGCAGAATGATGAAAGTAATGGGATATAAATGGGGTGCTCCTGGACCCCAGGGGATAATCACTTAGAATGGACATTTTCCTCGGCTTGGGGGGAGGGGAGGCAAGGAGTTGAGGGGTTTGCACCTGGTCTTCACTTTGGTTCAAACAGATACTGGCTTCAGGTGATGGGACCAATTCATTCTTGCATCCCACCTCCCCCTTGCATCTCCCTCTCCCTTTGACCAGGCACCCCTCCCTTCCTTTTCATTTCCATTTTGCACTTCTGTTTTTTCCTCTCTTTAATGTGTTGTGTCTTTATTCTGCACTGTAAGGATGGAGGTATATAAAATGACACAGTATCCAAAGGAGTCATCCAGTGAAGCTGAAGGGTGGGAGAGTCAGGATAGACAAGAGGAAAGACTTCCTCATGCAGCATTGCATTGCTTAAGTATGGAACTCCCTGCCACTAGATATGGGGGTTGCTGCCATATTGGGCAGCTGTAGAAGGGGGTTAAAGAAACGCATGGAAGATTTAGGCCCCTGACGGCCCTTCCCCAGGAGAAGAGGCAGTGTGGCTCTCAATAGTACCAGTTTTTAGGGGTCGTCACACCTCTCATTGTGGATATCCCATCCCCACCCCACCCCAAATGCCTAGTTGGCCACTACGGGAACAGACTGCTAGACTAGTTGGTTCTTTAGCCTGCTCCAACAGGACTTTTCTTATGGGGGAAGTCCGAGCACCAGTCATCCTAGGCTCCTTGCTCCAGCCCCCTGAAAACACACATTAAAAAGGAAGACAATACATTTCTCAGGAAGCCATGCCTGGTAGAATCATAGTGCTTTAAATGTAGTGTGGTAGCAGCATTAGAAACTGCAGAATTTGCTTTTTTTTATTTAAAAAAAGTGTGTTAATTCTTTCGCCTTCGCCAATAAAATCAAAAGTTCACCTGCTCTTTGGCTTTTCCCATTTCCTTTCTTCCTACAGAAAACCTTTAAGATCAGATTATTGCAACCAGAGGAGAATGGACTGCTTTCAGCTACTCTGCTGGTTTTGTTTGTTTCTGGAGCTTGGAAAGTCAAGGCATTCAAGAGGAATGTTGACTTGATGTTAACAAAAGCTCCTGAAACCTGGAGAACGGGTGAGATGGATGATAAAGGCAAGCAATTGTATCAGTAACGGTGCAGCAGCAAGGTTGCTGGCTCTTCCAGCAATACTTTATTTCACTCTGTAATAAATTTTCTGCTGCTAAGAAATAACTCCTCCCCATCCCCCCTGCCTACCTTATGTGAGTCTTGAATCATAACTTCTGGTTAGGTATTCAAAAGGGCGCTGCTGTACAAAACAGTGCACCAGTGGTGCTGTGAACACAATGTTTGGAAACCTAGGAAGCCACCTTATACTGAGTGATACCCTTGGGTTCATCTAGCCCAGTAGTGTCTACACTGACTGGCAGAGGCTCTCCAATATTTAGGAACATAGGAAACTGCCTTATTTATTTATTTATTTACTGCTATATCATAATATATCAAAGCAGTTTTCAGAATAAAAACACAAAACATAAAAAGATAAAACTTTGCAATAAAAACCAAAAAGCAGTTAAAAGCAAATATCAATAACTACTGCGGAAGGAGGTGTTCTTATTGCCTGCACAGGCCTATGGAATAGAACAGGAAAGTTTTCTCAGGCATTAAAAAGTTGGAACAGAAGGCACCTGTTGACTTAGACTGAACCAGCCCATACGATCCATTCTACCTCAGTATTTTCTATGCTGACAGCCAGCAGCTCTTCAGGGTCTCAAGCACGATTCTCTCCCATCCCTACCTGGGGACACTGAGGACTGAACCTTGGACTTTATGCATGTAAACCAGGTGCTCTACTTCTGAGCTACAGCTCTTCCCTGAAGGTTGTAAGCATATGCCTATAATCTAAGGATTAGAAAGCTGTGGCCCTGCAGATGTTGCTGGACTCCAATTCCCATCAGCAGCCAGCATTGGACAAGAGTGGGAAAGGACAATATTTTGTTTATGAGCTTTCTATGGTTCTAGAGCAGACATAGGCATCCCTGACCACTGGTCCTTTTAGCTAGGGATGATGGAAGTTGTAGTCCCAAAACATCTGGAGGGCCAAGTTTGCCTATGCCTTGTTCTAGGGTATGGTCTGAAGGTGCATGAAGCCACCAACTTGCTGAATCTAAGCAGGTGGGAGGAGAGAGTGGTGGGGTGATAGGTTTACATTTTTTCTTCTTCCTTTTTTCAAAACTGGTATATGTGTGTGTTTTAATATGCATTGATGTTATGCACAACCTGCCAGGATCAGATTTATGTCCTGAAGGGGAGGATGTAACTAATTATAATAAAGAAATACTCATAAATAAAAATGGGATTTGACTGATTGATGGTGGATAACAAACGCAGTAGACACAAACGCTCAGTCCTAAACCAGCTGCTTATGGGTGTTCTTTGTTAAAGAATTACAGGCAACTTCCCATTTATGAGGGGGTTGGATTCTGAGGCACCGCTTGTGTCAGCAGGATGTGTGTATGCCCATGGCCATGCACATGCTAATTGTGTGCAAATAGGGAGTTGCCTGTATTGCACCTTTTTGACTACATAAAAAGGACATTATTCCCTGAACTTTGGCAGTAGAAGGAACCATCATCATAACTGAAAATGTTACTCAGTGGCTTCATATAATGTTGCTAATAATAATGATGATGATGTTACTTTTTAAACTATCCCGAAAACATAGCTAAAGTACAGTGGTACCTCTGGTTGCGAACGGGATCCGTTCCGGAGCCCCGTTCGCAACCTGAGCAGAATGCAACCCGCGTCTGCAAGTACGTGGGTTGCGATTCGCTGCTTCTGCACTTGTGCGTGATGTCATTTTGAGCATCTGCACATGCGTGAGCGGTAAATCCCGGAAGTAACCCTTTCCGGTACTTCTGGGTTGCCACTGGCGCAACCTGAAAATGCTCAACCTGAAGCGTCTTTAACCGAGGTATGACTGTATAGAAATTTGTCAAATAAACAAAAGATAAGTCGGGGGGGGTGGGGAGGGAAGGGAAGGGAAGGATTTCTAACCCTATGCTACATAGGCTGTATGTATCATGTACATACATGAGCACCAGAGTCAGGGTGCATGGTTAGCTCCCCCACTGGGAGAACCACCTTCTAGAGAACCATAATCTTATCCACCCCCAAAGCAAAATAGGGTCAATGCTTTACAGAGAGTAGAGGCTGTTAATCAGTTAGCATGTATGGCATGCAGCTAAGATGAGCTGCAAAATCACTGGCAAACTTGCGAACAGGGTGCCCCACCCATAAGGCAAGGTGAGGTGACCACCTCAGGTGACAGGGTCCACAGGGGCAGCAAATCCCAATATTGATCTTTATCTCTCTTTCTCCCCTCCCCATTCATGTTGTAGATCTTCATTCAACCCTTTTGCCCTGGCAAGGAGGGGTGCCATTTTGTGATTCACCTCAGGTGCCAAAATGTCTTGGGCTCACCCTGTGAATATTAGTCAGGCACCATTTCTGTTCTCTTTTTAGTGCCTACTGAGGACCTTACTTTGTCAACAAACCTTTTGAAATCTTTCTTACTTTGCACCTTGTATTGGAATTGCTTTTAGCATGATTTTCTTGTTTTATCACCACTTGTTTGCTACCCAGATCTCATTTGGAAGGAAGAGCAGGATATACATTAAATCAATCAATCAATCAATCAATCCATGTATAGGGTTGAAGCCTCAGCCAGTGTGACACCTAATCCAGAGAGAAGGCTGTTTTAGAAAGCCTGTTTTAGAAAGAGGTCTGCTCCTTTTGGGGGGAGGGGGAATAAGTTTGATGTTTGTGGGGTACTCCTCTATCCTGTTTTATTCCTGGATTCCCAGTCAATGTCAAAGGAAGGGAAGCTTCTGCTCAGCTGTGACTGGTACTTCAACTGCACCTGAGCATCTCTGGAAAAGACAGACATGGCAACAGCCACACATGTCTTGCCCAAGGCAGGTCTGCTCCTTTTGGGGGGAGGGGGAATAAGTTTGATGTTTGTGGGGTACTCCTCTATCCTGTTTTATTCCTGGATTCCCAGTCAATGTCAAAGGAAGGGAAGCTTCTGCTCAGCTGTGACTGGTACTTCAACTGCACCTGAGCATCTCTGGAAAAGACAGACATGGCAACAGCCACACATGTCTTGCCCAAGGCAGGATGACTGCAATGTGATCAGTGTAGGACTGCATTTGAAATGCATTCAAAAACTTTAGCTGGTGCAAAACACAATGGCTAAAGTATTGGTTGGGAGGCCCTTTTATTTAGAGTACATGATTCCTATTTTATACAAACACCACTGGCTTGAATTCAAGTGCTGGTTATTAGCTTTAAAGTCCTAAATAGGATCCTTTCACTTATGTCAGCTAAGGAGACTGCTCACACCATCATCTGGAGTATGGTGTGATTGCTCTGCTGCTGTGCCTAGACATGGCAAAAATGTATAAAACAGAACAGAACGAAAGAACTGTTGGAGATGTAAAGAAGGGGAAGTTATATTTTACCATATGTGGTGCGATTGCAAGATCATTAAAAATTTGGGGGAAATGATATACAATAAACTGGAAAAAATGTTTAAAATAACCTTTGTTAAAAAACCAGAAGCTTTTCTGTTGGGTATTTTAGGACAAGAATTGCCAATAGAAAATCAGACATTATTTATGTATGCTACAACAGCAGCAAGAATTTTAATAGCACAGAATTGGAAGACTGAAGAAATACCATTAAAAAAAATGGCAAGAAAAGCTGATGAAATATGCAGAGTTAGCAAAGTTAATGGATAAACTGCATGAAAAGGACAATAGTGACTTTGGAAAAGAATGGGAACCTTTTACAACTTATTTGCAGAAACAAAAAAAAATGGACTAGTTGGCAGGATTTAAATAAACATTTGCAATTTTATTTACAGAGAACAAGAAATATAACAGGTGATAACATAGTATTATGTACAAACAGCAGAATGTAACATTTGATGTAATAAAGCAGAAATGGAAGTCACAGGGAGGGGGGAAATTGAAAAATGAAAGTTAAGTAATGATATTGGATATTTGTTATGAGAAAAGAAAATCAATAAAAATTATTTTAAAAAAACAAACAAAAAACCTGGGGTCGTCCAATACATGGATAGTGGCATGGGGAGAGCGAGAGAAGTGGTCCGCCCGCCAGTTGGCGGGAGCGCAACTTCCCCCAATGCAGCGAGCGGGAAATGAGTGTTTCCTGCCCGCAGTTGGGGGGCGGGGGCGGGGAGAGAAGCTCAACAGCTTTGGGCCATCTCCCCTCATTTTCTTAAAATTGAGTCCCCCAAAATTGGGGGGGTCTTAAACATGGGGGTGTCTTATAGATGGAAAAATACGGTAATTTAAAAGCATTATGAAGTAGATACCCAAGTCTTCTCAATGCACAAGACTCATGGAAGTATGAGGGTCTTGATTCCCAACTATAGACATTGCCTATATGCAATCCTGCCATGTGAATGATCCCACCACCTTCCAATTCGATCTCCAAGCAGGTCAAAGTTTAACAATCTAACTCCATAGTCCTCAAACCAACCTACATGCAAAAGTTATAGTCCAGTCTTTTCACACCTACTAATGAACACCTAATGAACACAGCAGACTGAGCAGACACACAGCTCACCTGGTCACCATCTTCCTGGCTAGAATACATTGCATTTGTTTTTAACATATAGTAATTTCTAAATCCGCATCTAGGCATATACATTAGCCTAGCAAATTTTATGTAGTGTCCTCTCATTTTTATTTATTTATTGATGTACAGTAATGCATTTCCTCTTTTTTGGGAAATGTGTGAACAGCCACATGGCCCAGATTCAGGGATGTTCTCAACAGCAAAGCCCTTAACAGCTGAGCAGGAAGTGGCCTTTCCAAATTAAAGGCTGACACTCTGTTATTATGCCATAGACGCTTGAGCTACAGAGGGAACTCACTCAACATTGTCTAGCCTGGAAGCAAAAATGTATGGTGGCAGTTTGGCTTCCTGTCAGAGTGAAATTCAGCAGTCAGTGGCAGGAGACTAACTTATAGCTGCAGATGGGATCTCTGCTAATCAGTGTGACAATTTGTCTCTATTTTCTGGTGGGGAAAAAGCACAAGTAATTACTGAATTTTATCTAGCCATGGCACAGCATGGGAACAAGTGAAGTCCCATCAGCACTAATAACACAGCTGATTATTAGGTGGGTGGAAACACTTTTGTATATACCAGGTATGTAATGCAGACCAAAAATCTGTTTTGCAAAATAAAGCCGGATGTTTTTCATGAAGGATATAGCAATTTCCCTCCTCTTGTTGCTCCACTTCACCTCTTTGTGAGTTAACAAGCACAAACAACTCTCTCCTACCAGACACTGTGTCCAAGCAAATCATTTTCGACATCTTATGCCTAGTTGGAAACATACATGATTGTGCAGTGAGAATCCAGTTCAGTGTTCTTCAAAACAAGGGGGAAGAAGAGTCTTCCCTCTCTTTGACATTCCAGAAGAATACATCTAATTCTGTTTTGCTGGAGAGAGTCAATTCTAGAGCTGTCATATACACTGATTTTCCAGGACATATCTGGGAATTTGCCGCCGAAAATGGCGTCCTGGATTATTTTTCGGAAATTGGGCAAATGTCCTGGAAAACCAGCAACAGGGGTTAAATTAATTTTTAAAAGATTGACAACTTTTGGGAATATGGCAACCCTAGTCAATTCTATTATTTGTCTTCACTGTAGAATGCCATTTTTACACATCAAATACCCTAGTCTTAAGTTACTTTCCCATTTTATCTTCACACCAAGCCTGTGAGGTGGGCTAGGCAGAGAGATGAGGGCTGGCCCTTGTTTCAAACCCCTACTCACTTAGCGATACATTCCATGGCTAAGTGAGTAGGGATTTGAAACAAGGTCTCTATGCTGGCTGCAGCTGATGGGAATTGTAGTCCAAAACATCTGGAAAGCACCAGATTGGGAAAAGCTGTTGCAACCACTACACTACAGTGGTTCAAGTGTATGCATTTAAATTCAGTCTCTGTGTTGACCTAAACATTACATCATTACTCAAATATTTGCTGAGGTGCACTTATCTCCTTAAATAAAATGGTTGCCACACTCATGTGTACAAGCGACACACAGCTTACCCTGGGGATAGCACCTAAAGCTAAAATCCCATATAGTCAAAACACACTGGGTTCAATGGCGGTGGGGTTGCCAAAGTCTTTTCCCCCCAGATGCCTGCCCAGTTTCTGCTCCCTTTTTAGTAAAAATAAAAATGGGCAAGCTTGTAAATCTGAATGCCACAAGTTAAATGTGCGGAAGTTACAAGTTGCCTGTCCATATGTATATGCTGCTTTCCTATCTGTGCCATGTCTCAGTTCTTGGCTGTTGGGTGCTGCAACAAGGGCCTGATCCAAAGACAAATGGATGATGTTGAGGCTAGCAGGGTTTGATTGCTTCAGTGGATGGGAGACAGAGCTGGGGAAAGGCCTAATGGAGAAAGGAACCTAGAGGGACCCACTGCCTCAGTCAGAGCTGTAGCCAGGATTTTTGTTAGGAGGGGCAGGCCTTTTGTTAGGGGGGCAGAATCTGAGTTATCTATGTATTTTTATTTATTTAGGGGGTGGGCGGCTGCCCCTCCCTGACCCCCCTAGGCTACGCTTATGCCTCAGATGCAGCACCGCTGAAAGCCCAAAGGCCTGTTCTTTAATGCTGTCATGTTAAATTAAAGTGGACTGTGTCCTCCGTGAGACTGGAATAATCTGGATAATTTATAGTCATTACAAGGCAGAGGGGCCAGCTTTTCCAGAGGATTGGGGTAGGGTGTACCACAACGTTTCACCAGTGTGAACGTTTTGTTGCTGACCAGAATGAATTGTTTGTGAATGACACCCTATCAGCCATTCATAAACTGTACAGAGACATCTCTGTCAAAAGTAGTTAATCCTCTGCTGAAGTATTATTTCCTTATTTTCCCTGAGTTGCACAAGCTGGATCTGAACCTCCTAGACGACATCTCTTTAACCAGAAGACAAGAAATGCTTGTAGCTGCAGAAGCTCATTGCTGAGGAAAGAAATAACAAGAGTGCACTAACCGGCTGAACAGAAAAGCACAGCTTTTTTTTTTTTTAAAGGAAATATATTCTGCCCTTTTTGGATAATTGATGCAGAGAGTATACCTGACACACAGACCTGAAAAGCTGTAACTGGGAAGCGTTTTGGGGAAAGGGCCCTTCATTAAAAAGAACTTCTGCTGCTGCTTGCCATGCAGAAAACACTTGTCTCAACACAGCTCAAGATGCTCTAATGGGATGTGCTGCAATAAGTCATCCGGGTAGCAGATCTTTCTAACCCCAATGTTCTGAAGCAGAAAGTAGCTCTGTGGTAGAGAACATACTAAGCATGCAAAAGGTCCCAAATACAACCCCTGGCATATCTAGGTAAGGTTGAAACCCTGGATAACTGCTGCCAGTCAGTGTAGACCAAGGGTAGCCAACATGGTATGCTCCGGAGGTTATTGGATTGCTCCTTCCATCTTTTTTTTTTTTAAAAAAGATATTTATTAAAAGTTTTTAAGATATAACAAGAAAAAAGAAAAATAAACATACAAAATAAAAAACAGTTAAAAACACACATTAATTTTCAATAACATAACTTCCATACACTTATTTCCTCGGACCTCCTCATACCTCCCTTCTTTGTATTCCAATTCAATTTGTTAGTTCAGCAAATCCTTACCATTAAACTTTTACCCATTTGTAAAACCTCTTTTTTTATATATATCTCTTAAAGCATTACAGCTGGAAACCGCTTAGTTTCTATCCAACATGCTTCTAACATTCATTAATTTTACAATGTTTCTGTAAGTAGTCTTTGAATTTCTTCCAGTCTTCTTTCACCGACTCTTCTCCCTGGTCTCGGAGGATTGCTCCTTCCATCAGCCCCATTCAGCATGGCCAGTAGTCAGGGATAATGGGACTTAGAACCCAGGAGATGCAAAGGATACTGAGTGAGATCACTGTGTGTTTCCCCCAGCCCCTCCTGGGCTGAGAACTATTTATTTCTTTTCACTTATGAAATGCTTTCCATGAAGTAAAAAGGTAAAGGGACCCCTGACCATTAGGTCCAGTCGTGGCCGACTCTGGGGTTGCAGTGCTCATCTCGCTTTATTGGCCGAGGGAGCCGGCATACAGCTTCCGGGTCATGTGGCCAGCATGACTAAGCCACTTCTGGCGAATCAGAACAGCGCACGGAAACACTGTTTACCTTCCCGCCAGAGTGGTACCTATTTATCTACTTGCACTTTGACGTGCTTTCGAACTGCTAGGTGGGCAGGAGTTCCATGAGGTAGTCCAAAGCAATTTTACAATACAATAAAAAAACCATAAACAAAACAACTGCATATATAAAAATAGCTCAAACATTTGCTTATACTGTACAGTATAGGTATAGGCTTTTGGTTGGATCCAGCAGGGCTCTATATTTACATTCTTATGTAATGCATGGATGTTTGCTTATGTGTGCATATCTTTCTTTTTGCTGGATCAGGATGATCATTTTTGTGATCACTAGTGCCTGGGGTGTGGGGTGGGGAGACAGCAAATGCAATATAAACTTTAAAGTTTCTGGGTGCTGCTGCAAAAGCAAAAAGTTAATAAGGCACTGTGGTAACATGCAAGCAATTTTATTCATCCTGCGAATATGTTTAGCATGTAATGGAAGCTGATAGATATAGTTAATGTAGCCTCTGTTTTATTGGCTCATTGCCTTCTGTCAATTTTTTCTGTGAATTATTATTTTAATATATTTGTATTTGGCCTGAGTGGGATTCATTACAATTTATTTTTTTTTGCCTGCGCTTGAATAATACAAAAACAGGGATCCTTTTCTCATCGATATTAGAAATAGGTTTATTACCCTTAATTATTTATTTAAAATATACACTGCTCTTTGTACTATTATTTAGCCCATAATAAAGTAACTGAAAACAAAGCAATAACAAAATAAGCCAGTGAACCAATTTAGAGAAATAAGCCAATAACAGAATTAGCAGGATGCCCAAATTAAAATAGCAAATGAGGATGCAGCCCTGTAGCTCCTGGGTGGATGTTGCTCTTCAATGTCAGAGACAGAGCTCTGGTGTTGGACAGCGAGATCTGATGTCTGGTTCCTCCTTCCTGTGTCCAGCATCACCTCCAGTGCCCTGGCAGAACTAACTTCAGAGCTCCAAACCATCTTCATCTAGGTATCCTGAAAGCACATGAAGGTGGAGAGGCTGCTTACTGTGTGCCTGGCAACTGTTCGGTTTTATTTTGTTTTAAGGGAAGTATTTTTACTTTTAAATACCGTAAATCAGCGTTGAAATTGAAGAGGAATAAAAAGTGAAAGGAAGAACTTCCTTTAAAAACAAAATCAGTGGGTACACCAATCTTACATGCTTGATAGGCATTTCCCCCCCCGCCCCCTTTAATTAAAACAGGAGAAGACATCATAAAGGCAACTTCTCCCATAAGGCTTTTTCAGATCAAGAATCTGCAGAAACATTTAATAGAAATTAAAAAAAAAACCCACTATCCACAGCAGTTTTGCAATGATATGGGAAGCTCAACTCTGCAAAAGTACAGAAATGCTAAAGAAAATTCAAAAGCACCCTGTAAATGAGGCGAGGAGCAGGGAAATGCCAAACTCCTTTGCAAGGGAAGAAAACTTATGAGAAATTGAAGGTTTGGCACAGTGCTACTCCAGAGATGTCCAGTCCCCACCCCCCACCGCACCTCAAGTACCCTGAGAGAGTAGTAACACTTCCTACATGTTAATGGCCATTGAGCATCACCCATAGTTCTTTAAATATTCTCAGAAAGCTCCCTGTCACACATAAACAGATGAATCCCTTGAGCAGTTTGTTGCTTAACGCATGTACCAAATTCAGTATTAGCTCCCTGCTGCTTGTCTCTCTATCTCCCTGCCTCCACATTTCTTTAGCTGGATATGCAGGCCAGCAACATGATTGAAAGGCACATAATTACGCATCAGAAATGTTAATAAGCAAACGTATTACATCACGAGAGGGAGTCCATAGGCTTTAAGTGGAAGCCTTTAATTCAGCTGCTGGATTTGTGAACTCTATGAACCTGTTGTTCTACTTGCCTGATAATATAACCAATTTAAAGGAGACTGGCAGTGGGGAGGCTGCATCTGTAATATACGTATTCTCATTACCGGATAATGAATTCAGGGATGAAGAAGTGGTGTTTCTCTGTTTCTTGTCACAACAGGAGCTCAGGCCCTGCACTACACTTGTTCTACAGTGTGGATTTTGGGAAGGTCCCTAAACCTCTGTGAAGCTCAGCTATAATTGCCTCTGCAAAATTTCATTGGGCAACTGGTGCCAAAGAATAAACTTCAGTTTCATGACAACATGGTGCTGTGAGTTTGCAATTAAGAATTAAGAAAAAGGCTTCCCTGAATCGGTGAACTTCTCCCTATTTTCTTCATTACGTACTTTACTGCAGTTGTACCGAGGCTCCTAAATCAGGGCCATTGCCACTGATTAGCAGGAAATGGTATTAGAAATTGTGTCCTGGGGACTCCTAGTACCCTAGACCATAGGATAAGATAAGAGCAAGCAAGCTTCCCCAGAAGCCTGCTAGCCTTCTGGTGCAATCCTATGCACAGCAAGCAAGGTCAGTGGGGCTTATTTCTAGGTCAGCGTGCACAGCGTTGTAGCTTACCAATGTTTGCTTGCAACATGCAGCCATAGGGAACCACTGATGATACAGGGTGCGTTTCCTCTTTATGTGAAACCAGTGGTGAATGGTCTGTGAATCCTAGGTCCTAGCATCGTTACCTTCCCCACAGTCTGTGGGACATGTTTTACAGGTGTTGGGGGTTGCCCACCTGTCAATCACTTGATATCAGGTAAAGTACTTTTTCTTGCATTGACAATCCATGGATTGTCATGCTTGGGAAGATTTGCATGTGTGGCCAAGCAGCTGATCAGTCATGCCTGCAAATCTCATTTTGGCTTAGCCACAACTTTAGCTGCCCTACAACTGACACCATAGTTATGCCATGGTTAGGGCTGCTGGCAGTTAAAAGCCTGATAATGAATCAACTAAAAATCCTTAATTGGTTGAGACCCTTGCATTTGACTATTAATCTTTACTCTGCAGTTTCATTAAAATCTTAACCAACTCACACTAGTAACATTTAATTTGTATGCATGATTTCTGATCCATCAGGGGCAAACACAGAACAACTGGATTGAAGACCGTTTCCCAGCTGAAGATGTGGATAAATGGAAATTGAAGCCATTTTATTGAAATAAAAAAATGGCAGCAGTCCTTCCAAAGGATGCATATCGCAAGTAATTTTAAATGCAATATTCTGCTATTACATGATAAATGGTGGCTAAGTATAATTTCAGTTTCAATAGTATATCCATTACAGTTGTACCTCTGGATGCGAATGGGATCCGTTCTGGAGCCCCGTTTGCATACAGAAGCAAACGCAACCTGCGTTCGTGCATCTGCGCGGGTCACGATTTGCCGCTTCCGTGCATGCGCATGATGTCATTTTGACCATCTGCACATGCACGAGCAACGAAACTCAGAAGTAACGCGCTCCGTTACTTCCGGGTCGCCACAGCGCCCAACCCAAAAGTATTTATCCCAAAGCTACTTCAACCTGAGGTATGACTGTACTATTCCTTTAAAGGAGCTTTTGAACTGTATTGTTGCACACCACCATAATTTTCAAGTGATTTGATATTCCAGAGGTTACACGTGCTTACACAGCATTCTGTTTTCCTTGGAATGAGGGATAGCAGAGCCTGTGGTTTGTTTAGGATATATGATTTATTTATACATATATACAACCTGAGGGACGTGGGTGGCGCTGTGGGTTAAACCACAGAACCTAGGACTTGCTGATCAGAAGTTGGTGGTTCAAATCCCCTCACCTAGCAGTTCAAAAGCACCTCAGTGCAAGTAGATAAATAGGTACCACTTCAGCGGGAAGGTAAACGGTGTTTTCGTGCGCTGCTCTGGTTCGCCAGAAGCAGCTTAGTCATGCTGGCCACATGACCCGGAAGCTGTCTGCAGACAAACGCTGGCTCCCTCGGCCTATAGAGCGAGATGAGCGCCGCAACCCCAGAGTCAGCCACGACTGGACCTAATGGTCAGGGGGCCCTTTACCTTTACCTTTTTACAACCTGAGCATAGGATAGAGGAGCGCGCAGCATTATCATCCCAATAAAGTCTTGCTTCTCCCTTAGCCACAGCCTTAGATTCCAACAGAAATCAAGCACGACTTTCCCTGACAGGCTTCCACCTTCTGCCTTCTGCTTATAGTTCATAAACACCTTAGCTCTGGTTTTTGCCCTTCTAACTAACAGCCAGTTGAGAGGGGGGAGGCACCCAGAGCCACTTCCTTAACAACTCGTGCTAGAGGGCCACCACCAAGAAGCTAGCCTTGCTACTTCAACAACTGAATCCTCCATTAGATTTTAACCTTTGTTAGATCTAGGAATTAGAAGGGTCTCGGGCATGCACCCTATACCCACCCCCACCCTAAACTCACACTATTGATGCTCTTTAAAATATTGATATGGGTTCCCACTTCCCTAGCAGTAGAAAGGTACAGAGAGACTTCATAAACAATGGGGGGGGGGGAATCAGCCCATGGGGGCCACGTCTGTGGTGGGTGAAGCAGGAGGCAAAAGAGGCAGAGAAATTACTGTTACCCACACTTAGTGCAGGAAACTCTATTTAAACTATGCAAAAGTTAGAAGGTTTCTTTAGTACCATGCATCCAGAGAAGCAAGAAGTATTATCACAGTTGAAGGGCACGTTCCAGGCAGGCAAAAGCACCGAAGGAGGGAGGGGAGCAAGGTTAGTGGGGCTGATGACGTAGAAAAAAGATGTAGCCAAGGGAGAATCCCAAGATAAGAAGATAAAAACAGAGAGAGCTGCATTTGGGCTCAGGCTGGAGGTTCTGCACCAACTTTATAGGATTAGCTGCCTTATTAAAAGAGTACTGGAGACTTGGAAGGTTTATGGTGCAAAGTCCGTAGTCTAGGCCATAATTGACAGATGGGGGAGATTCTCACTTTAAACACTGAGACCACAAGATGCAGGTGCATATGTCTTTGAGTGTCCCCCTTAAACTGCCCCCCTTCATATGAAAGAGTAGCGGCTATTCAATCATAAACCTTTTCCAACTGGATACAGCATTGACATGTGCGAGAGAGAGTCTGGTTTATCCTTTCACTTTGTTTCTTTACACCCAGGGTGACAGGCATCTGGTACTGATGCAATTATTTATTACATTTATATCCCACCCTATCAGGGCCGTCTTTAGCATATGCATCACCGGGGTGCAAAGATCCACCCAGCGCCCCCAAATTTAGTTTAGCCCCAAATTAACTTTTATTATGTTTATGTCAGACGCTACGCTTACGCCTTATCTCTTGTTTACGAAAGAAGGGAGGAAAAAGAAATAAACTTTTTTATTTGCTCATTTATTTACATTACACTTATACTTAAGTATACAACACCACCACACTTAAACCTATAAGTACTGTTTAGGCTCCTACTTAGGAGAAACGTCAGTCGTGTCAAAGGTGCCGCTGACCCCGCTGCCACATAGCAGCTCAGCTCAATACAACATGCAACATAATATCTTGATGTAAGAGTTAATTTTGTGTGCACTGCGCCGTTGAGAAAGACAAGTGCCATCGTTGAGTCTGAAGCACCGCCATTGTGAATGACAAGTGCTGCTGCTGGTGTGGCGCACCTTTGGTAAATGAGCCACAAAGTCGAAAGTCCTTTAGTGAAACAGTAGGTATACATTTCAGTAATACCTAGGTATATATGTATTTTGTTTTTCTAGCTTGATCAAAATTATTTATTATTTCATAACAGGTAGATAGTTAAGAGCTTAGGCGGCTTCAGCAGTGGGCACCTGGCACCCCCCAGAATTCAGCGCCCAGGTGCCCCACACCCCTTGCACTCTCGGGTAAAGATGGCCCTGCACCCTACCTTCAAGGAGCTGAAGGTGGTATACATGGTTCTTCTCCTCTGCATTTTATCCTCACAACAACCTGTGAGGTAGGTCAGGCTCAGATTGAGTGAATGGCTCAAGGTCACCTAGTGAGCTTCATGGCTGAGTGGGAATTTGAACCCTGGTCTCCCAGGTTCTAGTTGAACACTTTAACCAGTGTTCCTTCTGCAATGGAAAGACATTGCATCAAACCACCATAGAGAGCACTGGGTCCAGGTGATCTGTGTACCCTCTCGGACTGCTGCCCAGGTGCTAACTGGAGGTGGACAGCTTCAAGTCCTCCTCCCCCACCCCTTCTCTTCTTTGGACTGTAACTTCAAACAGAAGACTGCACACTGTAAAATAGGACACAAGACCCCGCTATGCAAGCACTCACAACACCAGTAAGAGGCAATGGGCTATATCCAGTGTTAACCCTATAGTAAGTCTGTAGACCTATTAAAATGAATGGACCTAAGTTGGTCATCATGGCCATTAATTTCAGTGGGTCTTCTCTAAGTAGGACTTAGCTTTGTTGTGTTGATTTCTATCTCCTTTGGTTAATTTATGAATGTTTATCTGCCATTAGCACTTCACATGTTAATATGTTATATATGTTTTGTGACAGATGTTCTTTCTATGACAATGGTACTGTATCTTTAATTTTCTCAGAAGGTACTAGCCTTTGCTGCCTTTACTGTCCACAATATAAACCAGTTGTGAGTGGTAAGAATGAAGAATGTTTAATTTAGAAAAGAACAGTCTCTCCTCAGGGAAAAAATGTTAGTGTCATCGCAAACCTTGTTATTATAAAATGTTGTAAAATAAAAGATAGGAGTAGACTTAGTTCTTCATTGCTGGGCTCTCCATGAGCATGTGTGTCCCTGAGTGAGCACTTCTACTGTACAAGTGAATGGCCTTTATCTATTTCTAGGGGAGGGGGTAAAGTTTTGTACTTTGATTATCTAGTTCTCATTGTATGAAATGCTTCTCTGTCCACAGAGTCAGGTCCAGCCTCAAGACATTTTGCTCCCTATTGCAAATCTCAGTTTGAGGTACCTGACTTTAATGCTGAAGTCAGCATTGCCCACTGAACTTATGGGCAAGAGGCTAGCATATGGGACTCAAGAGGGAAGAGGGGCAGGGCTGCTGCTGCTGCTGCTGCCGCCGCCGCCACACCAGAATCTGCCACCTGAGGCAGCAACCTCACTCCACCTAATGGTATAACCAACCCTGCACATAGTGTATTGCACCGCAAAGGATACAAAGAGTACAAGTTCTCTCTCTCTCTCTCGCTCTCGCTCTCCACACACACACACGTAATAATGATGGGCATATTGTTAACAACAGTGGGAAAATTAGAGTGTGTGCCCCTAGTTAGACATAGAGCTGATTTTTTAAAAAACCACTTAACATACAATTAAATGCACTTCTACAAGAGCTTGTCAGAGGCTCTTATGCTACACAGCACTAACACTCTGTATAGAAACAGCTTGAGAATACTAACACTGACAAATGTTAATATCCCATGACACAACTAGGCTTGGCTATCTATTAGCACCTTCAGGTTCTAGGGGAAAAAAACAACTGTTTACTTGCAAGAATGATGCTCTTCAAAATATAAATTATGACAGGAACAGGGGGCATTGTTGGAAGTGATGTGATCTGCAGAAAGACAACAAAAAGGCCTGGGTCGGAAATCCACAGACTGAAAGTACGGAAGGAGACATCTGGGCTCATAGCAAGCTTTGCAAGCATGCAGTAAGGGGCCCAGTTCAATTCCCAATTCTAGGTAGGCCTGGGAAAGACTCATACCTGAAACTCTAGAGAGTCACTGCCAGTCAATCAAGACAAAACTGAGCTAGATGCACCAATGGTCTGACTTTAAAAAAGGCAAATTCCTGTGCATGAGAAAGAGCCATAGTTCTGTGGAAGAACAAATGGCTTGCATACAGAGGATTTGGCTTCAGTTCCTATCAGCTCCAGGTAGGGCAAGAAGAAATTCCCCTTTTGAAATCCTGGAGAGCTGCTGCCAGTCAGTGTAGACAATATTGAGCTAGATGGACCAATTGTATAAGACAGTTCCCATGCATGTCACGCCTTGCAGGACTGAAGTGACAAGCATTGCCAACTTTTAACTGGCTCTTCTTTCTGTGCCTCTAGCAGCCATTTGATCTGCATCTATTTACAGTGGTACCTCAGGTTAAGTACTTAATTCGTTCCGGAGGTCTGTTCTTAACCTGAAACTGTTCTTAACCTGAAGCACCACTTTAGCTAATGGAGACTCCTGCTGCTGCCGTGCTGCTGGAGCCCAATTTCTGTTCTCATCCTGAAGCAAAGTTCTTAACCCAAGGTACTATTTCTGGGTTAGCGGAGTCTGTAACCTGAAGCGTCTGCAACCCAAGGTACCACTGTACTCTATATACAGTAAGTAAATCCAATCTATATATATTGTAAATGTATATCACTCCAAGGAGATCATGGTTGTACACAAGGTCCTCTCACCCTCCCCTCCTGTTTTAACCTCGTAACAGGCAGGTTAGGATAAGGGATAAGTGACCAGCTCAAAGTCACTCAGTGAAAACTTCATGGTTAAGTGGGAATCCTAGTTATGACATGTTTGAACATGTTGGGAATGTGGGCTTGGGAGAACACATCTTTGTTTGAGACTATCCTGCCATGTGATACCCAAAATCTTCTTGACACAGTGCATGTGGAAGGTATTGAGGCATTGTTCCCGGGGGGCGGGGTGTAACTTGCCCCCGATGCACTACCATAATGCAGCATGCTCAACATACAAGCCTAGTAGACCTTCATCTTGATATTGGTTGTTTGGGTACTAACTATAAAAATGATCTTCCTTCAATTGGCTTTAAAGTACTCTGTTTTTCAGATTCCACATTTTTGTCATTTTGCTGGGTAGAAATCAGTGGAGTACAGCTGATGGGACTGTAGTTACCTTACCTGGTTCATGGACAGCAGAATTTAAGTGTCCCCCAAGCCCTGAGGGAGGGGACTGAGGATTTTGAAAGATCTGGTAACTGATCTCCCACATTTGACCCTTAGGCTTCAGCTTCTACTTCAGACCATTGCTGTTTTATGGGAAAGTTTTATTGTTTTACTGCTGTTTTACTGTGATTGTTTTAACTTTTATATTCTTGTAGACCTCCTTGGAAGCTCACTGAGCTGAAGAAGACTGGCCTTTTCAATAAGTAATACATTGGCCTCAAAAGCCAGTGCAGGATTCGCTGCAGCACAGTAACTATATTTATTTACTTACAGTGGAACCTTGGTTCTCAAATGCCTCGGTACTCATACAACTTGGAACCCAAACACTGTAAACCTGGAAGTAAGTATACCGGTTTGCGAACTTTTTTTGGAAGCCAAACGTGCTCTGTTTTGAGTGTTACACTTCCATTTTGAGTGCCACACTTCTGTTTTGAGTGCCACTTCCATTTTGAGTGTTACGCTGAGGTCTGTCTGGTTTTGCTATTTATTTTGCTTTTTTGTTTCTGCTGCTCTTTTTGGGGGGGTGACAGTGTGGAGCCCAGTTCAGCTGATTGAGTGACTGCAGTGCATTTTTTATTGCTTTCATTTTATGAATCAATGGTCTCGTTAGATAGTAAAATTCATGTTAAATTGCTGTTTTAGGGGTTGTTTTTAAAAGTCTGGAACAGATTAATCCATTTTGCATTGCTTTCTATGGGAAAGTGCCCCTTGGTTTAGAAACGCTTTGGTCTTGGAACAGACTTCTGGAACGGATTAAGTTTGAGAACCAACGTACCACTGTATTTTGTTTTAAATATTTCCAACGGGGTGCTGCTTGCAGTTCATTCCTGTAAACAAAATCTACATGAAATAAGCAAGGCAATAAAAATGTATATATTCCTTAAAGCCCTAATGTTAAATATTAATATTAAATGAAGACAATGTAGCAGCTACAGAAAAGTACTGGACTATCCTAATGCTGGTGGTGAATCACGGTATGAAAGCAGAAATGTTAGAAGTGTGTAAGAAAAGGTTTTGGGGAACCTCAAAGCAGGGGTAGCTAACTCCTCTTCTCAAGGCCTGATCTGGTCCCCAAAACAAATTTTTATGCCACTTCCCAAGAGTCCAATAATTTTGCCAGCGGAAGCAAAAACTAAACAGACTCAGTTCTGTGGTTAGCAGAGTGATTTAAACAATCTACCCAGCCCAGTGTCTTTATGGTGTAGAATTCCATGGCTTTGGGAAGGTTATTGGTTCTCTCTTCTTTAAGGAAACATTGCAACAGATCTGCCCTAATGTCAGGAAGCAGGAGAACTTCAATACTGTAGTTGTGTTTATTTATGAACAACAGATCAGCAACTCAGGGGAGCAGCTAGGACGGCCATTGCAGTGTAGTGGCTAGAGTGTCAGACTAAGATCTGGGAGATCAAGGTTCAAATCCCCACTTAGGCCTTGGGCCAGTCACTCGCTCTCAGCCTAACCTACCTCGCAGGGGTGTTGTGATGATAAAATGGGGTGGGGGGGAGAGGAAAACTGTGTACACCACCTTGAGTTGCTTGGAGGAGAGGTGGGATATAGGTACAGTGGTACCTTGGGTTAAGAACTTAATTTGTTCTGGACCTGAAACTGTTCTTAACCTGAAACTGTTCTTAACCTGAGGTACCAGAACATGATTTCTGTTCTCATCCTGAAGCAAAGTTCTTAACCCGAGGTACAACTTCCAGGTTAGCGGAGTCTGTAACCTGAAGCGTGTAATAAATAATACACAGGCAAGACTAAAGTTCCAACCAGTTCCTAGTGACCCACACACCAAGAAAGAGGATGGTCATTTGTACTGGAGAGAAGGCGCATCTGTTAGGCCACACCCACTACAGATGGGGATGCAACATTCTCCTGCTCTAATCATCCTGTCAGAAATACCCTGATTCCTGCTTGAGCACATGTGTGAATGTGGGTTGGTCACATCTATCTGTAGCCACAGCCAACCTTGGGGTATTGAAAGACATAACACATTTTTATTACAGCATTGATGGAGATGGATTGATTCTGTAAATTAAAATTTAAGCCTTCTGTCCCATGTGTGTGGAATATGTGAAGCCCTTTTTAGCTTATGTGCTTTTGCAGCATTAGGCAATTTCATGTCTTATCCCTGTTTACTTGTGATCTGCTTACCTTGCCCTCGTTTGCCGCCATTGTTAAGAATAAACTTTTGCGGACTAGTAGCAACCTCATACACAAGTGTACAAGAGCGCCTTTGATTCCATTTGTGAAATGAGAGAGGTGGCAATGTCTGAATAATATCCTAACTTCATTTTCAGAGCCAGGCTTTCCCGCCTCTATTTCAAATAAATAGCATTTCTCGTTTTGAAAAAAGGCCACAGCTGTTGGTTCCCTTAAGATTGCTGATGGAAACTGAAAGACACTTACAGATGTTGTCCAATTTTGTTTGAAAAAAACCTCTAGCACCGTGATCTGCTTGCCTCTGCGCCATAAGCAGAGGACCTTTCTTCAGTGAATGAAGCTACCATCATAGCCGTCAACTTTTCCCTTTTTTTAAGGGAAATTCCTTTATTCCGAATAGGATTCCTCGCAAGGAAAGGGAAAAGTTGACAGCTATGGCTTAGTAAAATGAACCTAAAAACGCAACCCACCCCCCTTGAGCACGTGCTGATTGGTCCGCCATCCACCCTGGGATGGGGGGGGTGTGGAAACCCCTTCTAATAAAAGTCCCTGTGGACATGTGCAGACCGCCTGCTCTAATTAAGTATTTAAATATTCCTATTACATTATATAAATGTCTCGCCGCCACCACACACAAACACGACATCGCTCCAAATTATTTGTGGTGGGATTCTGGCTAGGGCAGGTGAAATTGTGTCTTGCTTGGCAACCCCAAAACCTGCAAAGGGCGATCGCGCTGAATGCGGGTGGGAGGGAACATCAGACCTAGATGCAAACCAACCACTCCAAGCAGAACCCGAGAGCAACGGCAACGTGAGCGGGAGGGAAGTTAAGAGCGTGACACCCGCTTCTGCCTCGCGGGAGCCATGGCAACTGCAGCGAGCGGCCTTCGACAGGGAGCGAGGCGGGCTGGGCTTTGATTCAAAGCCAAGCTGCATTTAGGTGAGAGGCTCGGGGGGGGGGGGGTTGAAAACAAATGCATGTAGCCAGTCTATCTCTGGCGTTTCCTCGTCTTGGGAAAAGGAGGCCCAAAACGCCTACTCCCCCCCCGTCTTCTTATGGTGTCTCCCCCCCCCTCCTGCATTTAAGAAGAGAGGATTTAGTCATGAACGCTCCCCCTTTTTTCAGAGTTATCATTTAGCTCTGCGTCGCTGTGCTAGGATGTAGCAGCTGCTTAAGCTGGCAACCAGCTGCCCAGCTTTTATCGGCTGTGGCTGCTTTTATTAATATTGGTCTACCTTACAGGGGTGTTGTAAACATAGGAGTGCTGAGTTAGGCCGTTGGCCCATCTCCCTCGGAATTATCTACCCTCTACAGTTCACCATCTGGCAGTGGCCACCCCACCCCCTGGGGTTTCAAGCACGGGTCTGTTCCTGGAGATGCTGCGTTTTGAACCTGAGACCTTTTGCAATGCAGAGCTCTGCCCCTTAACTATGTGGCCCTTTTCTCATAGGTCCAATGCGAAATGAGTGGTGAATAGTAATAGTTATCACGATCACGTACGCTTCAGGTTACAGAAGCTTCAGGTTACAGACGCTGCTAACCCAGAAATAGTACCTCGGGTTAAGAACTTTGTTTCAGGATGAGAACAGAAATCGTGCAGCGGCGGTGCAGCAGCAGCGGGAGGCACCATTAGCTAAAGTGGTACCTCAGGTTAAGAACAGTTTCAGGTTAAGAACGGACCTCCGGAATGAATTAAGTGGTTAACCTGAGGTACCACTGTATTCAGTTAAAAACAGCTCTGTACAGGCAACTACCCATTTATGTGTGTTAAAGGCACTGTGCATGCACGCATCACCACGAACCCAGAAGTGGCACCCCAAAAGAGTGAGAAAACAGCAAAAAAACAAAACAAGAGATAGTGCCTAGCAATCCTTTGCACGCGCAATCTTGAGAGCCCTTGCACCAGTACATTTGAGACTTGTGGAGAGTTGGAGTTTGAGCAAGGAGGTTTGGAGGGAGCAGTTGTGGTGTTTGCAGGCTTTTTCTATGGTGTTCCTGATATATACGATTTTTCTTAAATGTGTGGTCTGTGAAGCTGTTGACCTAACTCTTAGTCCTTATTCCCAGGCAAAACAATAGGTAAAGGTAAAGGTACCCCTGCCCGTACGGGCCAGTCTTGACAGAGGGTTGTGCGCCCATCTCACTCTAGAGGCCGGGAGCCAGCGCTGTCCACAGACACTTCCGGATCACGTGGCCAGCGTGACGAAGCTGCTCCGGCGAACTGGCACCAGAGCAGCATACGGAAACGCTGTTTACCTTCCCACTATAAAGCGGTACCTATTTATCTACTTGCACTTAAGGGTGCTTTCGAACTGCTAGGTGGGCAGGAGCTGGGACCAAATGACGGGAGCTCACCCCGCTGCGGGGATTCGAACCGCCGACCATGCGATCGGCAAGTCCTAGGCGCTGAGGCGCTGAAGTCCTGAAGGAAAGTCCTAGGCACTGAGGCGCTGAAGTCCTGAAGGAAACCCACAGCGCCACCCGCGTCCCTAGTAGGCAAAACAATACGTAATCCTGAATACACATGGGAATAAGCTTCACTGACCACAGCAGAATTTGCTTCTGAATGAAAAAGCATCAGGATGTGCTGTCAGGATATGTAACTGCATCTGTGCAGATCTCACCTGTCCCTTTGTTGCCATAGCCTGAATTTAGATTGCCTGCTGAAGTCACCCAAGTATTCTAATTTGTTCCCGACTATAAACTTGCCTGAAGTTGTCAGGAACATGCCAAGTTGGTCCTTTTTAAACATGGACAGAAGGTAATTTCTGCTGCGCTGCTAAACTATGCTTGGGTGCTTAAATAAAATAAAAGAGCATTTATCCAATGTACCTTCTGGATACATGATAGTCCTGATAGCATCATTGAAGTAAAATGCATTTGTGCTTGTTTAAAAAATATGGGACCTTATCTTCTCAATTCTTTTAGAGGGTTACTTCTTTATGTATGAAGGTTTTTTGCTTTTAAAATTAGGCTACCAGTGTGCAAATATTTCTTATAGAATATGTAATTTTTATCATGCCAATGTGTACTAGAGGCAGTTTGATCTTAGCTACAGAAAAAGGAATTGTATTTCCCTGCTAGAGTTAATTGTTTTGCTTTGTCTCTGTAAAGAAAAAAAGCTTAACAAAATAGAATCTAAAGTACCTGCCAATTTTTCTGGGCTTGTAGGATTTATAAGTACAGTGGTACCTCGGTTTAAGGACAGTCCAGTTTAAGAAAGGTTTGGTTTACAAACTCCGCAATACCGGAAATAGTGTCTTGGTTTGAGAACTTTACCTTGGTCTAACAACGGAATCCAAACGGTGGAAGGGCACCGGCGACGGGAGGCCTCATTAGGAAAAGTGTGCTTCGGTTTAAGAACGGTTTTGGTTTAAGAACGGACTTCTGGAACCGATTAAGTTCGTAAACCGAGGTACCACTGTATTAAGCAATACATCTTTTTTAAAGCTAGAGGTGGGAAACTGCTCTGAGTGCTCTGTCACTTGAAAATATGTTCAAGTGATACGAAACCTTTTATTATATGCTTCTCTGTTACTCATCCATGTATTTCCAGACCTTATCTGTGACCATTAATTTTTTTTATAAAAATAATACTTGCAGCATTAGGCTGTTTAGTGTGGACAGGCAATACCCTATTGATGTTCCAGGGTTACTGTGTCTTTTAATTAAAAGTTTTATCTAAGTATTTATGTAAAGTTTGCAGAGTAAAAAAACAATGATAGTGAATATCACTTGTATTCGCATGTGTGATTTCAATTTCTGACGAGGAGCATGCAGCAATTTCTCACCCAAAAGACTCACACTATTGTCACTCACTCTGATATCTTCCTAATACTAGGCAGAGGCTCTTAATTTTCACAGGCTTTAAAGCTTTTCAACCTCTTCACTTTTATGGTTTATTTATGGGGTGCTGCTTTAATAGAGTTACTGTTTTGTGTTTTGCTTATTTTATTGCATTAATTGTTGTATCATGCTTTAAATATTTTATTGTAAGCTGCCTTGATAATGTATTTGTAGGACAGAGTATACATCTAAAATGTATTTCACAAGTTCTTAGGATATACATTGGCTGCCATATTGTTTTTGATTCAAAATTATTGAACCTAAATGGCTTGAGACTGGGATACCTGAGTTACTGTCATATTCTGTAAGAACCAAATGGCCTTGGTGCCCTAGTTGTGAAATTCAGTGCCAAGCAAATTTGTCTGGTGTCATGATTACGTACTGTCTTTTCAGTATCAGGCAAACTTCTTTTTACCTGTGCTTTCAGTGCCCAGTACAGTGGTACCTCGGGTTAAGAACTTAATTCATTCCAGAGATCCGTTCTTAACCTGAAACTGTTATTAACCTGAGGTACCACTTTAGCTAATGGGGCCTCCCACTGCGGCCGCGCCGCCAACATGTGATTTCTGTTCTCATCCTGAAGCAAAGTTCTTAACCCGAGGTACTATTTCTGGGTTAGCAGAGTCTGTAACCTGAAGCGTCTATAACCTGAGGTACCACTGTAATTTTACTCCTTCTGTTCCTTTTTTTTTTTTTTTTTTTTGGAGGGGAGGGTGGTTATTCACATGTGTTAGGTGCTTTTTTAATAAGCTACATTAAGCCTTGCTTTAAGAGAAATTGGAGTATAACATTTCATAAAACAAATAATGACCTCATTGGGGCACAAGCTTTTGTGTACTAGTAATCCTCAAATAATAATAAATAGATTGTAGTTCAGTTAGCCTTACTCCCAGGCACACACAGCATTGTAGCCTTAAGTTTGTACCCAGTGTTAGTCATACTGGGAGTAAAACCATTAAAATTAATGAATGTGACTAACAGATCCATTAATTTCAATGGGTCTGCTTTGAGTGTGAATTTGGATGCAGCCATTAGTCTCTAAGATGCCACTTATTTTATTTTTTGCTACAACAGACTAACATGGTTATCCTCTTGGATTTTATTCATAAATGTGGGGATTGTGCAATTAATCACTGGTGGTATTGCTGCATTTCAGACTAATATTCAGAGTTCATTGCTGACTGTTGTGCTGACAGTGTACAGAGTGATATTTTTCTATTAGCTCCCTAGTATTACATCTATAATTAATTTTGCATTGATTATTTTTAGTTGAACATCCTTGTAACTAGCTGGGCAGACAACTCTGGGACGCATGTATCAGAGCAGATGGACCTGAGGAGGCATTGCAGCAGCTCCATCCCAGACTATTCAGAGGATACGTTTACATCTTTCAGTGAAGGAGAGGAGGAAACCTACAGACAATATGAAAATGACCCATTTGAATCTTATTACTCTGGAGAGGAGTCAGAATGCCGTGCTGTGTTGGATCTGTCTGAAAGCATATGGCAATCATCAAGTCAAAATGATGAAGGTGTGTTAGGTTCCCTATGCATTTTTATCAGTTCTTCATTCAATCCTATGATTAGTGGGAGGAGACTTAGATCAGCAAAAATGCAAAGGAAAGCAGAAGGGGGGAAGACAGAGAAAGGGAAACGTCATTTGCAGTGTTCACAGCAGAACACTCAGAATACTGGTTTACCAGGTCAGAATGTTATTTTTGCTGAAGACACTTAGCAATACTGTACAGGAAGCATTATGCACCAAGGAGGAAGTGTAGATGTTTAGTGGTGGTGATGGTAGGAAGACCTTCCATCTTCTATATGTCTTGGGTTCACCTGAGTAAGTGCAGGTGATCACTAACTTCCCTTTGCTAGGGTGACAATTGTAGACAATTGTGCTAGAGAGACAAAGCTCTCTGCTAATGTAAGAGAAAGGCAGAGATGTAGGAGGCAACTAATACAGGAAAAGCTGAGGAATCCTGCACCCATTTCAGGTTCTGTACTTGTGCCATCCTTTCACACCAGTGATAACTACTTGAGCAAAACAGTGCAGAAGGCTCTACACACATTTTCCTCATACAAGCCTGCTCTTAGTTCATGTTGTACAGCCAGACCATTCAGCCCAGGCTAACAGTGGCTGCATGCCCATGTGTTGCAGCAGCAGGGAAGGGTGGACATGGCAAGAGGTGGTAGCTATTCTGTATAAGCATTAATGTGAAAAGTGGATGACATGCCATCTAAAGTATATTTACGCAGAAAATTAGCCCTAATAAGTTCACCAGCACTCAATTTAAGGAGAGCATAGGATTGCAGCCCTACTGTTCATCCTGTGTACATTTAATTGAGCGTAACATCTATTGTGCATGGAATGAATATGAATATAAGAAGTGTGGGGGCTAAACTGGACCTGCACCTGGTTCTATGTCAGGTGGCTTTCCTTCTTTGATTCCTGTGATTTCCAGGGCATGTACATTACAGGAAAGTTGCCCCATGTGAAGGCCTGTTTATTACTCCTTTGTGTGTGTGTGCATGTTTTACTCTGTTCCAACACTGTCCTCCTACATACATTGCCTTTCCCCCCAGATCAAAAATCAGAAGTTTTGGAATCTGCAGTTGTAAGAGAATATTTAACTAGAAAATGGATCAGTCTCCTGAAAGAAAACAAGGCTAGCACTCGGCTAGCTAAACCTGCCATTGAACCAATTAACAGTGAGTCAATTTTTAGATGTGACTTGTAAATCATTCATTCATTCATTCATTCATTCATTCATTCATTCATGTAGTCCATTTGACTGTTGGACAGTCTGTACTCACTTCCAGTCTTCTTCTTCTTCCCTACAAAGGATTTGAACATAATTTCTAAGTGAGGCCACCACTGCAACTCAATGAAGCTTGCAGGGACTTCCTTCTTTCCCCTGATAAGCATCCTCTTTCTGCTTTTCAAATTCCCCAGCTTCAGTTCAATAATTTGTGGGCCTGGTGTCTTTTGGGCAAGGGGGAGGGAGCGAATCTGCCCAGTAGATTGTGACTCACCTCCACCACCATTATTCCTAATCTGTCCTTCACCCTAAGGTTCTAGGGTACATTACAACACACTAGTAAAAACCATGTTGGAGTGAGTTCTGGAAGACCTGCTCCCTGCCTTGCAAGCCTCCTCCATCTGGCCTGGGAGGTAGGGGCCCTGACTGAAAAAAGCTGAGGCTTTTGGGCTGGGATATTGTTTAGTGGTTTTTGTTGGGGGGAGGTGTCACTGTGAGTTTTTTGTATGTTTATATTAGATACTGTGATTTATTTGGAAATTGTTTAGTTTGGTTGTGTATTTTCAAATATTTTAGGTATTGTTTAACTATTTTTGTTATGTTGTAGTTACGTATTTTTTCATATCTTGAGCATGGTTTGAACTGTGCAAAGGTGGCATACAAAGATGTAAAAACAGATTAAAGCAAGTTACAGTCATAGAAATTGTTTACTCAGAGGTCTCAGGCAAATGTCCAACAACCAGAGATGCTTAAAAAAATTAATTGGAATTGCCAGGGAATGAAGTTGGAACATATGCACATACAGTGCATGCCTGTCTTGCCCTTATTGGCTTTTTGGTCTTTTGGCCCTTATCTCAGCTGCTTTGTGAAGAGGCCTTTGTGTGATACAGTGTGACCATTTTAGCTGTTTTCATTCTTGGAAGTTTTTGCATTTTTATTTCATCATAGCATTTGGGTGCTTCCCAAGTTTAAGTGTGTGCATTTGAAGCAATGATTCAAGCGAATAAGTTGATGCAAATGCAGCTGGTAGGTCAAGGATGGGGAACCTCTGGCCAAGCCATGCCTGCTGGCCTTTCACTTGACATCATATATTACTTAAGGTAGGGCAGGTAAGGACATGGCTAGGCCAAAATGGGTTTGCATGGGCAAAAAAACAGCTCACATGCAGTGTTGTAGCTAGTAGCTCGGTTACCTAGGGCGGTGCGTGTGGGCGGACACAAGCCCCATGCTGCTGTTTCGGGCAGCGCACAGTCTGCAGGCGCCCAAGCCACCGCATCACTCCCAGAAGAGACAAGTGGCTCGGGCAGGCCCCGTGGTAAGTGCCACCCCCCACACTGTGGTGCCCAGTGTGCCCTGCTCCCACACACCCCTACCTATGCCTCTGCTCACATGTCATCATTGTACTCCATCCGACTGCTAAATCTAATAACAATTACTATTACTATTATTATTATTATTATTATTATTATTATTATTATTATTATTATTATTATTAATATGCTACCCATCTGATTGGGTTGCCCCAGCCACTATAGGTGGCTTCCATCAAATTAAGGCATCAAACACAGCAAAACATCAAACATTAGAAACTTCCCTATACAGGGCTGCCTTCAGATATCTTCTAAAAGTCAGATAGTTTTTTATTTCTTTGACATCTGATGGGAGGGCGTTCCACAGGGCTGGAGCCACTGCTGAGAAGGCCCTTTTCCCTGGTTCCCTGTAACTTGACTTCTCACAGAGAGAGAACCATCAGAAGGTCTTTGGAGCTGGACCTCAGTGTCCGGGCTGAACTGTCTATGGGGGTGGAGACGCTCCTTCAGGCATGCAGAGCTTAAGCCATTCAAGGCTTTAAAGTTCAGCACCAACACTTTCAAATGTGCTCGGAAATTTACTGGGAGCCAATGTAGGTCTTTATGGACTGGTATTATATGGTCCCGGCAGCCGTTCCCAGTCACCAGTCTGGCAGCCTCACAGAGGATTGAGGAGATAAAAATCGAAATCCAGTTCCACATCCCTGTGCTAGATGATTGACTGGAACTAGCTGCATGGAATGTGTCTTGTTGGTGGACATATTTCCAGTGGCTTATTGTATATTTATTAGGGTTGCCATATGTCCGGAATTTCCTGGTTATAGCTGGTATTCAGCCCTCATAAACAGCGTCCGGGTGGAAATTGCTAAAATGTCCGGGAACATCTGGACATAAGGGAGTCCATGTTGGAAATGTAGATTTTGGCGAATTTCATTAAAAGCTCAATCCCCCCCCCCTTTTTGAGATTTTTCAGAAAAAGTTCAATAGCTTTGGGCAAAACTAAAAATGACTTTGTCCATCCGAAAAGAAAGCTAAACAATTTTGTGCTGTGTTCAGATTTTCACTTTTTGAAATATGGCAACCCCATATTTATGGGTACATAAATCTTGATTTTAACTGTTAAAGCCTCTACAGAAAGCTTTGACAACAAGCACCAGCCTACAGAATTCTGCCTTCAAAAGTGTTAGCATAGGTTCCTTGACTTGGCTTTCTGATCTTCTAGCAAAAACTCTATTAAATTGTGTTATGTTTGGGTCAACCAATATAGTCTTAATCACACCAGTAGCATCTTGCGAATGCTCCTTTGAAGACAGAACAGTAACAGAACAGTGAAATAACTGCATATGCTTTTATATTCTAAAGCCCCAAAATGCATCCCTGGGTTTTAATAAATGCTGGAATCTACAGCCACAAGAGCCTCTTACAATTTGTTTTATCCACTTGGAATTGGTAGGGACAGCTTCTTAATCGTTTTTATGCATAATTGAAGATTAGCTGCAGGATAATTAAGGCCTACTCACTAAGCCCAGGAAAACATAGCAAAGATTATGGGATAATACATACAGTGACTTGCAATCTCGATCACACGCTGTCTGCACAGTGGTACCTCAGATTAAGTACTTAATTCATTCCGGAGGTCTGTTCTTAACCTGTAACTGTTCTTAACCTGAGGTACCACTTTAGCTAATGGGGCCTCCTGCTCTGCCGTGCCGCTAGAGCACGATTTCTGTTCTCATCCTGAAGCAAAGTTCTTAACCCGAGGTACTATTTCTGGGTTAGCGTAGTCCGTAACCTGAAGCGTCTGTAACCTGAAGCGTATGTAACCCAAGGTACCACTGTAGTCCATTGGCAGTAGGAGTACAATATGGGCATGTCTTTAAGTTAACACCTTACATTAGAAACTTGACAGTACCAAATTATCAAAGGTTATTCACCAAAGCCAGACTAAACGTCTTTCCTTCTGCAGTGTTGGATGGCAGGTTGAGAGGAGTTCTCTAACAGGATAGACTTTGCTCGTGTGCCCAAGACATCGATTCTATACAACATATTTTGCTGCACTGTTCGAAATACGAGCAAGCCAGGGTTGAACTGATACTACCCTTGCTGGAACCTTTCCTGGGAAAATCAGAGGCTCACTATGTCAGGTTCCTATTGGAAGACCGGACAAATGCTAGAACATTAGCAATGGCGAAGTTTTTATCAGTGGTTGCATGAACCAATGATACCTATCTCTAAGTCTGAACAAAATGTTTGTTTAACGTGGAGGTAGGCTGTCTGAATTGTGTATTGCTTTGTAACGATTTGTTGGGTCTCTGGACCGTAATAATGATTGATTGATTGATTGATTGACATAGCAATTTGTACGTTTGAAGTATCCCTTTTCAGGTAATGCTGCAAAATAAAAAAATAAATGCAGCCTTTGAGTGATACTGTGAAAGATGACTCAAATGTTTACTTATGAAATGCCCTAGATAGCAGTGTGCTTGAAATTACCCATTGAGGTTCCCTGAACGAACAAATGTCCAGAAACCCTGCTGAGAAATCCCTTTAATATTTTCAAGGTGTTTTGCAATATCTGTTACAAACTTTGAGTTTGGGCATGTTGTGATTGCCAGCAACACATTTTCCTCTGTTCCCCTGTTTATGTGTATTTAGTTTAAATCCAATGATAGATAATTTGTTATAGTTTGGTTGGTCATAATCAAGGTATTGCCCTTCTGTGGGTTTTATATATATATTTCTATTGGGCCAACATGGCTTTCTGTGGCTCTTGACATAAATTATAGTGGTACCTTGGGTTAAGTACTTAATTCGTTCCAGAGGTCCGCTCTTAACCTCAAACTGTTCTTAACCTGAAGCACCACTTTAGCTAATAGGGCCTCCTCCTGCTGCTGTGCCGCCGGAGCACGATTTCTGTTCTCATCCTGAAGCAAAGTTAACCCGAGATACCACTGTACAAGGAATGTGAAATACAATCAACATAGGCTGGCTTATTTGTAAATCCCATTCAATTCAGTGGTCTTGTACCAGATCATTACTTGGATAAGGTCTATAGCTTTCTTTTTAATTCCATTTTTCAAATGACCCTCTGGGCCCTCTCCTGGCACCAGCTGTTCACTGGGAAGGGAGGGGAAACCGTTTCTGTAGAATTATCTTCCTTGCAAATACAGGTAGCCGTTTACACAGAGGTTACTTTCGAAGGCACCATGCGCTGGTGAAATAATGTATAATTGAAACCCATTGAAAAAGGCTGCAAGCACCCCACTCTGCCCCCATATTGAATGTGCGTAAACAGGGGGGCTGCCTGTATGCATAAAATAGTCTCTGCAGCTTGCAATTGCAGCCATATAATATATGGGATGCAGTTGAATTTTGTAGTTTGATGCTTTAAGTATCTGTTAGACAGGATTTGCAGTTCAGTAGTTAGTAGACATTATATACATTCTTCTGCTGAGATTGTGGAGTTCTTTTTTGCCTTTTGCACAGTTGTTGCAGATAAAAAAGAGTGTTGGAGAGTTTTAGTTTCCTTTTTTTTACAAACTTTGTAAAAAGTCTGCGAAATGAATGACAGGTGAAACTTCAGCATTTTCATAGAACTGTAGAGTTGGAAGGGACCCTGAGAGTCATCTAGTCCAACTCCTCAATGCAGGAATATCATTTAAAAACAAACAAACCAGAAAAGCACTAGCATTGTATATGAATATAATTTATTTGAGGTTGACCAATGAAAATAAAATTTTAAAGAATCTAACATACATAGGATCTTTATAAGATAAAAAGAAATCAGAAAGCAATTACAACCTTCTAAGAGAAATTGCAGTGTTTAGAAATTTTGCAACTTGCTTTGTAAAACAGCAACAACAATAATTAGAGGACCACCACCCCCGCTAAACAATCAGCAGAGACTCTTAAAATCATCCTAGAGATTATCTTGCCCACCATTAAAGAATACAATGACTACATATAAACAAAGCATGAGGCACTACTCCACCTCTTCTTTATTACAAAGAAACCATCTGCTATCTACAGGAGCTTCTTACAGCTACCCTCTAAAAACATTGAGGATAAGGTATTAAAGTTTGTTATAAAAAAAAAGTTTTCCTGTATTTCAGAACAGATACCCAGTTCGAATAAGGTATACCATTCTCATAAATAGAGGCAGGTAAACCCTGCACCCAGGGCTTGGACTGCCAAACTTGTCAGCAGTGCACCTGTGGAGCTACAGGTCCCCAGCTGAGCATAGCTAGGGCTGTGAGCATGTGGCCCTCTTGCAAAAGCCCACATCCCACTGGTGGTCTGTTCAGGAAGGGGAGAAAGAAGCCCTCTCTCATCTGTCATCCATGGATGAGCTGTTTTGGTTATTATCTATATGCATCCAAAGCCCCAGCTGTTTAACACATAATCTGTTGGATTAGAGCCTAATAGCTGCCTAGAATTATTTTCTGAATATTTTTTCATGTACTTTCCTCATGCACATTGTAATTTCTGATTTAAAAGGAGTCAAATTAAGCAATTATCTGAAACTGTTTTCATTAATGTCTGCACTGAGGGTAATTCTTGTGTCACTTTTATTTACCACATTTCCATTTTCTTTTAATTACCACAAATTCTGCTGTAATATCAAGCATCTAATTATTTTTTTGAAACACATGCTTCCCCCTTTGTTCTAGGGCTATTTATTTTCAGTTGTTTTCATGGAGAGGCTTGTAGTCTGCATAGAGTGTATTGTACACTCCGAGTTGTGGGAATACTAATTCCTGAAGACAGGTTGCACATATGGGAGTTGGAGGAGTCTTTTCCTGCCTCTTCAAGTAGTCATGTTTATATGTATGTAATTTTTTTTCTGGTGCAATATTGACAGAAATTATTGAGGTATCTGAGGAAGAACTGAGTGCTCTACAATCCTTTTGTGCCATCAAAATAAATCAGCTCCATAATACGCCAAGCCCAATGCCATTGAAGAGGAGCAAGCATAATGAACAGAGGCACACATTCACTTCAGAGAAGCCGTTGACATTTGATTTGAATTGCACTGTCCCTGATCAACTACTGAACAGACTCCGTCTGAAAAATATCAAGGAGATACTGAAACAGGTACTAAAAGAAGGAATGGATCTGTCTTTAGTTCCAGGAAATGTTCCTGACAAATGTTGATTATCTTTGCTAATAAAGATGTTGAGACTTGACAGGTACTGATCCTTTTATGTATATTATTGTCATTAAATGACAAAGTTCTTTTCTTAGCACTGAAACTAAAACATGAGGTTGGGCTTGTTTTTTCCTTGCATTACTAATGCAATCCATATTTCAACCAAACTATTTTTGTTTACCATCACATGATCTCACAAAACACATTAATGTGTACATTAGTGCAACTCAGCTCTCTTAAAGTTTTTTAACATTCATGGTATTGGGAGCTTGTTTGTTTTTTAAAAATGAGGCAAAGCAAATTTGTATTGTGATTAATGTAATTAACTCTAGTTCTTCTTTAGTGCCTTTTTTTGTTTCACACTACTCTTGAGTATGAGCAGGGGTGCTCTATGATGTCTTGATTCCAAAAAGATGGTGATGGTAGTGCAAAAATTGCTCATTCCAAGTCTTGCTCATTCAATTTTGTGTGAAAGATTAAATGCCCCAAAAGCACTATAAGAATGTGTCCTTAAAAGAGGACTTGTACCCAGATCAGCAAAACCCAAGCCCAATTCTCTGTCTGATTGGGAAGCCAAATGCAGTTATGAGTTTCAGGGATGCCCTTGAAGGATGTTCTGTCTTCTGGCCACATCCTCTGGAGGTCCTCTGAGGCCTCCTTTTCACAGGGATGTGGTGGAATAGATGAGATGTGTAAAACACAGTGTTACCCAGTAAATACGCATTAACAGCTCTGTGGTATTTTATATGTGGTTGTCTTATGCAGGAATTTGATATGTGATTGTCTTATGCAGGAATCTTATGTGTAGGTCTTATGTGTTCATATGGAGGACATTGGTAAAATAAGCCTAATTTGCTTATTCTTGGTCCAGTAGTGAACCCACATTAATGCATGACTTATAACATTTAACCTCACAAGCCACATAAGTGGGAATATGTACTTGAACTGTGCAGCAATCTGTCCTCCAGTTTTCCAAAGCTTTCTTGCCCTGCAAAAAAAAAAAAAAAAGGCTTTAATTCTTCTGCCTCATTCTCAGGGCACTTTACAGCGCAGTCCTAACATTGCCTGCTCATAGGTAAGTATAAACTGTGTTATTACCAAACAAGCATGTGTAGGATCAGAAACTTAATAAGTGTTTCAGGATTTCTTTACAGTGGATCCCTTTTTAAAAAAAAGTTAGTCTTTTTGATACCTTTTGGTGGCCAAAAGTTTTGGGCATGTTTGCTTATTACAGGAAAAGATGGGTACATACCAGCCATTAAAATACAATAGCTTCAAAAGAATAAGACCAGCCTTAAGTGAAACAGAGGTAGTCTGACTGCACAGGGTATTACATGGGGGGAAAACAAATGTAAATTTAAAAAGTAACTTGGACTTGGTTATTGATCTCATTCTGCGGGGAAAGTTTTTTCATTAAGTAGTTTGCATTGCCTTGGAGAGCATGGCATGTATAAAAGTTAGACATAGATAGTATTTTAATGATTTTAATAGCTATTTCTTACTTTGCTCTCAGGTAGCAGACACTGAAATGCACCAACCTTCACAATGTGCCCATTGCATCAAGAAAAGGGCAGAGCTGGCCAATGATGCATTTCTCCGACGATGGAAGGCCTTGATGGAAGAGGTTTTACTTAAAGAGAAGTTGGAAGACTACATGTATACCAAAGTAAGTCAGGATTTAGGTGGAGAGAGAGGCATTTTAACAGCCTAACAAATAAATATAGATGAATTAGATTCCTGTATCGCAGGGGGTTTAACTAGATGATCCTCAGGTGCCTCCCAACTCTACAACTCTATGATTCTATGAGTATACTTATTTACAAAACTTTGGATTTCCCCAGGTGTCCATGCAAACCTTTTGTTAGTGGTTTATGGCACACAAAGCAGAATAAAAAGAAAGCAGCTCCCTTCCAGTTTGCAAAGCTTTCCTGTTTAATTCTTGTTAGGTGGTCCTTGTTCCTGTCAGTTGCATGCAGTTGCTCTCTTTCTGTTTTCCTCTTTTGCAGCATGTGGAAGATTGACACTTTACTTTACTGCACAAACTTCATGAACAAAACATCCCCCTTGTTTCCTCTCTGTTCAGCTTGCAAGTTTTGTTCAGGACTCAGAAAAACTGGCTTTCTTGTTTTTTTATCTTGGTGAAATGGTTGTGCAAATTCCCCATGTGCAAATTCCCAATTGCACTGCTGTACTTACCAATTCTACGAGGGACGCAGGTGGCACTGTGGGTTAAACCACAGAGGCTACGACTTGCCAATCAGAAGGTCGGCAGTTCGAATCCCCGCAACGGGATGAGCTCCCGCTGCTCGGTCCCTGCTCCTGCCCACCTAGCAGTTCAAAAGCACATCAAAGTGCAAGTAGATAAATAGGTACCACTCCGGCAGGAAGGTAATCGGCGTTTCCGTGCACTGCTGTGGTTTGCCAGAAGCGGCTTAGTCATGCTGGCCACATGACCCGGAAGTTGTACACCGGCTCCCTCGGCCAATAAAGTGAGATGATCGCCGCAACCCCAGAGTCAGTCACGACTGGACCTAATGGTCAGGGGTCCCTTTACCTTTACTTTACTTACCAATTCCAGCCTGTATTGATAGCTTTAGGGCAGCCTTCCTTGAACGTGGTGCCCTCCAGGACCTCAGCTCTCATCAGCCGAGCCAGGACAGCTGAGCAGGAGACTAATCGGAGTTGTAGCCCAAAATAGCTGAAGGGCACCAGGTTAGAGAAGACTTCTCTAGACATTTCCTGGGATGCTCCAGCCCTTTCCTTCTCTGTGGTCCAAGCCCCCATTTGGGAACCAATTTAACTGTTCTGTTTCCAAATAGCATTGCTTTTATTTCCATTTCTTTTTTTTTTCCTAACCCCCAGTTGCAGATGGGGGATATCATGATCAGAAGTGCAGGGAAAGGAGTGTTTAACCATTTCCCCAGCACAACCATCCCACTGAAAATTCTACTGCAATCAGTGCAGTAGCGGTCTGCAAGATATAAATGGAGAACACAAGAAGAACTCAATTACGGTTACTATGGGCACAGTCTATGAACAAATGAACCTGGCATGCACCAAGTCTGTCTACTTGAGCCTGTTTCTGTCCTCATACTAGCAGCAGTACTTCCAGGTTCTAGGCAGAGGGGCTTTTCTAGCCCTGTTACTGAGAATAACCTTTAATGGAAGGCACCAGGGTTTGGACCTGGGACCCTCTGCATGTTCTCTTTCACTAAGCCTTTCTGTCTCATTGGTACAGGGATTTTGTTGATAGAAACTTCGTTTGCTCATGCATTTCCCCGCTGTGTTTTCTTGCTGATGCTCAAAATGTATGTCACTGTCCTGGATAATAACCTGTATTTGCTTAATCGGTTTTATATTGCTTTCACAATATATCCAGAGTGCTCAGGGTAGGGAATAGCAGTCATACATTTAATGGAAGAGTGGGTGTTCAATAGAACTCACTGTGCTGAATGTTGTGTCTGGTATCTTATTCATGACACATGAACAGTACATGAATTATTCACGGTATGAATGTTACATGATAGTAATATTATAAAATACTTTCAGTACTCAAAGCATTTTGTATACATTATCTAGTTGCTGTATTTGAGGCAGCCCTGTTAAGTCAGTTTTATTGGTTTGTTTATTTATTTGTTTAGGAGTATTTATACCCCGCCTACTAACCAAAGTTCTCAAGGCAACTTACAGTATATATTCAAATAATTAAAATAGATGGTGATACAGAAGTCACTACAGCAGAGCAGAGTTTGTCAGTCCCCACTGCTGCTCTTCTCCAGCATTCCAGCAAATGCCATTCAGCAGCTGAACCTTCTTGCTGTTGAAGAGACTAAACGTCAGTCACATACAGGCCAGGATGTCCTCACTGGGTTGCTGCTACTGATGTCTCTCCCAGGCCCGGCCCTGGGTGCCTCCCTCCCAGTTCTCAGCTAGAAGGTCAAGCAGTCTTTAATTCAGTCCATGTCTCTTTTGGTCTAGGGGTTTCAGGACAGCACTTGAAGGGGTTCCCTTCATGGGGCTTGTGGCGGCCCTTCTTGGGAGCCTTGGTCCCATGTTGCAAATGGGATGGGCACTGAAGCTGAGAGCTCACCTAGTGAGCTCATGGAAGAGCAGGGATGGTGAACCAGTTACCCTCTAGGAGTTATTTGACTTCAACTCCCATCAGCTCCAGCCAGCATGGCTCAGTGGTCAGAGATGATGGGAGTTGTAGTCCAGCAACATCTGGAGGGCCACATGTTCCCCATCCCTGTGATAGAGACAAGATTCAAACCAGAGACTTCTGGATTCATAGCTTAGTTTCCTAGTCATTATGCTGCAAAGATGAATAGAATTTCATTTGTTCTTCCATACTCTGGAATTAAGGCATGTGCATGGAAATTGCAGCTATAGCAAGCATTACTACATTAAAAAAAAAGTAATGGCAAGAAGCTTTTGTCCGAAGGAAAGCCTCTCATCACATCTTTCTCTCCTTCTAGGATTCTCTCACCCTCATTGGAGAAATACACAGATGTCTTCCGAAGCTGTCTGAGGATCCCAGGAACATATGGCAGGAACTGAATGAGAGAGGTCTGAAAGTATAACACCTAGATGGGTTAGAACATTGATCAAATCTACACAAACTGAGCTATGCAGGATATATTGGACAAACTATTTTCTGGACATATATGCCCCTTGCGATTGATATGGTTTCTGGGGTCCAACTCTGCATCCTGTCCCAGAGTCAACAGAGAAATATGCTGCCATCTAACTAAATATTTTTTTCAGATTATAAAAGGTAGTTTATTCTCATTATCATTCTGATAAGCCATAAGTATGGTTTTGGTGAGTTTCCTTTCATGATTTGGGAGCTGTGCACAGTTGCTTCTACCTGTAAGGAAAACAAATGGCTTTTTTAAGGCAGAGAGATATAAGGAAGATTAGGTTTCTGCACAGTCTGTGTCTGCTGCCACTGCTTAAATTGAAAGCTGGAGCCCCAGGTAGAAGGAGAAACAGTGGAGCAAGAGGAAAGTTCCAAAGGAAGAGCAGAAGAGGTTAAATGAAGTGGGTTTTCTCTATCTTTCTAAAAACACTAACAATATAAACTGGAATTAATCCATTACCCTGAGGATTCCAAGACAAGAAGCAGAGATATTAAAAAAGTAATGTTAGTTTGTTGAACAAAGCAGTTGACAAAACTCGAATAAAATGTTCAAATGCTATTCTTACATTTGCTTTGTTCAATGTCAATTGTTTTTTCCTGTTGTGAAATGTGCAGGGAATATGATTGAAGGGCAGAATAAAAACATAATAATTGTCTCTCGAGACAGATGGATGCCAACCAAGTCCAAAGAAAAGAGGTTTATCTGTCTCTACAAGGGATAAAAGCTCTGAGGTGTGTAGCAAAATCAGAATGTCTGCTGCTGTTGGATACACTTATCCACATATTGTATGTATGAGACCAATCATGGGTGGACCTGAACTAAGTGTACCACCAGGGAGTTTGGGAGAATGTGAGGCTAACGTCCAATATCAATACGAAGGTCTACCAGGCTTGCATGTTGAGCATGCTGGTGTATGGAAGTGAGTTTTGGGCAACTTATACCCACCAGGAGTGATGCCTAAAAGCCTTCCATATACACTAGGTCAGGAAGATTTTGGGCATCACAAGGCAAGACAGAGTTTCAAACAAGGATGTGCTCTCCCAAGCCCACATTCCCAGCATGTTCTGTCTCAGCAGTGTCTATGCTGGCTTGGTCATGTCCACAGAATGGAAGATGGAGGGATCCCCAAGGATGTGCTCTGCAGGGAGATGGCTTCAAGCACTAGTAACTCTGTGTTATAAAGATGTCTGCAAGTGTCACATGAAGGCTAGCAGCATCAGCCCCTTGCAGACGATAGTGCCTGGAGGCAGTCAGTCTGGTTGTGTATCCAGCAGTGACCAGAGTAGGAATGACTGCTGGGAGGAGCAAAGAGAGAAGAAATGCCATGGTGCATCTGCAACAACACAACCAGATGCCTTCATCTGTCCCAGCTGCAACAAAACATGTCTGTCATATTGATCTGTACAGCCACAACAGGTGCTGTAACTCTCCCAACAGTTTGACTTCACCCCTGAAGATGCACTCTTCCATTGCCTCCCAAGACAGATGAATGCCAAGAACAAGCAACATTCTGCACAACTCATCTTAGTACGATATTCGCATAGTCCCTTTTCACTTGCAGTAATAGCAAGATATTCCTCATCCATGTAACAGAAGGAAGAAAATATGTTGTGGCATGGTTGCCAGATACCAGTAACTGAACCTTGGCTTTTTGCATCCAATACATGTTTATCTACCACTGAACATTACAAACAAATGTCTGTTTTTAATATGTACTTTTTACAACACGTTACTGCACAGAAGTACACATATGTTACTGTAGGTACAGCTCATATGTTCAGAAAGTGGCCGTCTTCAAGCTCATGCCATTTCTCGTTACAAGCAGCAACCCAACATTTATTTTTTTGTCTGTGTGGCAACTGTTTCTTCTACCATTGTGGGTTGACTTGGTCACAGAGATGTGAAAAGGAAGCTGATGCATTGGAGAAAAGAGCAAAACCACAGGAGGAAAAGTTGTGGTTACTTTTTCTTTCATTTTTTTTTTATGAAAGCTGGGGAACCAGTGGCTCTCCAGATGTTGTTGGACTCCAACTCAGCCAGTGTAGTCTCCCCACCAACATGGCCAGTGCTCATGGATGATAGTCCAGCAACATTTGGAGGGCCACAGCAGGTTTGATCCCCATAAGGCACAACATGCTTATTCCTGCATTGCAGGGAGTTTGACTAGATGACCCTCAGGGCCCCTTCCAACGCTATAATTCTATGGTTCTGTGATTCAGTTTCCTCATCTATATTACATCCTCATCTATATTACATCTAAACTGGGTTAAAGCAGGTTCCTATATTCCTAAACTGAGCCTTGCACAGTCCGCTACTATGTACCCTGCTTCATGTCAGATTGGTTGTTATCACAGAGCAAGTGAGACCTAGCCCAAACATGAGTTCCCTAAGCACAAGGTATGTTTTTGTCCTTGTCAGGACTTCCTGTTCCCTCCTAATGTCTCTGTGATGGGCTAGTGCCAGGACTCAGCTGCTTTCCCCTAGTGCTTATGCACCTCTGAATTAGATCGGGGAGTTCCTGTATGAACACAGTGGGCAAGTGTGTGCCACCTGTTGACTGGTACCAGTGCCATCAGCCTGACTTCCTCTAATGTGTTTTGAGCCACCAATATGCCCTACTAAGGACATTCAAAGTGTATCCTTCTTAAAGACATAAGTGGTCACTGCTTATATATTTGTTTTATTTAGTAATAAAATAATGTTCTTCTGTTCCCACTTATAATCATGTGTATGATCCATAAATACATTTTTCAAAATATCTCTGTAGCAATTAAACAAGAGTTGCCTTTTAAATCCACATTTTAGTATTCTTAATAACCATTTTATGTTTTGAATATTTTTTTTGTTAGTTTCCTTCTGCAGGTGTTTTTTTTTTTTTTACAATGGTCACATTTTTTTGCCCTCAAAGAAAGACTTAGATCATTCTCACAGTTTTACAGCTCATTGAAAAATATGCAATACACTAGCTAATGATAATTGCAAGCAAGCTATATATACTTTAGCAGGATGGTTGAATGTCTATATATACATGCTACCTACTAAAACCCTACTAAAACAAAAACAAAGTCAAAAACTTGTTCTGATGTTATATCCAACACTCCAGCTAGAAATAATTTCTTGAGTATGCTACTCACATCAAGTCACTGTCTTTTGCATTATGTCAATGTTGTAAGCTATGGAAATAGAAGCATGCCACTGTAAGCTTGGCTAAAAGGAAGAGTAAAGTGGGTTTAGGTTTGAAAACAGGGTTGCAAACCAGTTAAATAAATCTTAGTTGATTAATCATAATGAGTTTTAAATAGGTCTGATTATGAATAAAATAAATCATTCTGAAGGGGGAGGAGAATTTTCTGTTGTGTATATTGGCTATTTGAAGTGGAAGCCCAAAGTCCTATTTAACATGTGGAATAGATGCCTGTTCTTTTGGATCCCAGGCCCAGCCATAGGATTTAAAATACTGGCCTTTAAACTATTCCAATGAAATTAATTCATGTCAGGTCTGAAAATGTAGTTATATCCTGAGGGTGCTTTGCTTGCTTTAGGGCAGGGGTTAGCAACCTAAGGCCCATGGGCCACAAGTGGCCCACGGGGGTTGTTTAACCAGCCCACGAGTCACCCCCTTGGCGAGTCCCTACGCACTGCGCTATACCGACACTGCGCAGGGACTCACTTTTGCGGTGCTGGAAATCGCGTCTGCGCAGACACTGAAAATTGTGTCTGCACAAACGCAGGTACCGGAAATCGCAGGCACGTGCACGATCCAGCCCACGAAGGGATCTCCGCTGGAGTGAACCAGCCCAGGCAAGGTAAACTTTGCCGATCCCTGCTTTAGGGCTTTAGCAATTCACTAATCCTAGGTGAGTATCTACATTCATTTGTTTGTAAATAGGTTTCTCACCTTGTGAAAGAAGTCCCAATGCTTGTTTTCAAAAATATGTGGAAGCAGAATTAACAACAATTTGTTTTTGTGTTTTTGGTGTGTTGTTTTTTTTTAAAATGTTCCTTTTCCATTAAAAATTATGTGGTTCTCTTGCAATATGGAGATACTATTTTTTTAAAAGAACAAGGGAAGAAGGTCTCCTTACGTAGCTAGAAACATTTATTTAAGAGGGAGATGTTAGCAGGTTGCGGAATTGCAAGAAATACACCCCCCCCCCCAAAAAAAAAAAACTTAGTAAAATCAACACCTATGGGAGGGATGGGTAGCACCCTCTCCCTGCTCCCAACTAAAAGCCCAATGTGGACTGAGCATGTCACAGCAGGCAGTGTAACCTTCCAATAGTTTGACTTCACCCCCAAAGGCACACTCATCCATGTTTCCCGAGACAGATGGATGCCAACCTTGTCTAGTGGCCATAGAATGCTGTCTGACATGCAGGGAGGGAGGGTGAAAACTATGAGGAGGAGAATGGAGTGGCTGAAAAAGGAGGAAGAGGCACATAGAAGTTTTTAAAAAAGCAGACAGGGCCAACTCATTGGCTAGAATGGACATTTCCTGATTCCCTCTCAGAAGCCATTGTAAAATGTGAAAGCTGCCTGTAGAAATTGATGGAGAAATCCAGGATTTAATGTTGCTGGGGTGCCAGTGTGTCTACCTCACACCACAAAAAAACAAAATGGAGACCTGCGGGTATAGGACGGTATATAAACTCAATAAAGAAGGAGGAGGAGGACTGAGAATGATTAGTGGTCAAAGAAGGCTAGCAGCAGTGTGTGTGTGTGTGTGTGTGTGTGTGTGTGTGTGTGTGTGTGTGTGGAGTGGACTAGCTGGAATCCTGAACAGAAGGTGAGCTACACTGCAACATTTTGTTGCAGTATCCTCTTTGTTACAATTATGTCTCACCTTGAATTGAGTGTCGCCTCTGAAAAAATCTGTGTTAACACACATTTCATTTATTTTTACAATGGGATTTTCACCCATCTTCTGTTTGCTTCCATTGCGTTTAATGGAATTCCCATTACGACCAGTGGAATTCTGCATTCGAAACTATTTTATCAGAGGCCTTTGTGCTATCCTTGATCAGGCAAACCTTTTGCTAGTTTCAGAAAGGTGGATTGCACCTTTAGCTGCGGAAAAGTCAGAAGATTCACCTGTGGTTCAGTTAGAGCTGGTACGCCCATGAGGCAGGGTGAAGCAGCAGTCTCAGGTGGGGGAAGCCCTGAGGCAGCACCCCTAAGGGCACTTGCACTGCTGCCGCTGGAGAAGCAGTGCCAGTATCAGCACTGCTTTCTAACGAGAGCTCACCAAAATCTTACAAGATTTCACAGAGCACAAGGAGTCATTGCTTCTCCACCAGTGGCAGAGGTGTGGAAGTGGTGCCAGCAGAAGTGGGTGGTGCTGGTAATGTGGCACTTTCCATTCCACCTCGGGCGGTAAAACAGGATGTGCCACACCTGACTTCAGTGCTGGATCCGACCTTTTGCAGCAACTGAGTTTAGAGCTCTTTGATGTTGGTACCAAATTTGAGATGAATAAAAGATTGCCATCCTCAAACCAGCTCCTCCAGAGTAACCCTATAGCAAATTATGGGACCTTTCCTTTTAAGTCCAGTTTGAACATTGCAGCCCATAGAAAAGGGTAGTAAACAGAACAAAACTTAGCAATGCAGTCGTGGTGTGTTTTCATAAATATAGCATAAGAGAGATGCAGTAGGAAAAATTCTAAGCATTAACAACTAGCATTGGAAGCTGTACCATTAGGGTGAATAGGGCACTGTCCAACCAACCTCAAACAGCCCCTACCAGCCTCCCTCCCTCCTTAGTCTAGGCTTCCTCTCCCTTAGTCTCAGGTGTGTAAGCACTACACACCATTAAAGCACATTCTGGTCGCTGTAGTTTACCCCTCACAGATTTATAATTCCCAGAAACCCTTAAGAAACTACAGCACCCATAATTATTTGAGAGAAAGTGTGCTTTAAAGGTACTGCGCACACACAGCCTCAGTGTTGCCCTTGCAGAACCCAACAGGGAGGAGGATGGGGGCAAAACTAGAAAGAGGTGGCTTTGTCTATCGTCAGCTCTGGCTCTACCCAGTCAGGGCCTCTCTGCCTTCCATCCCATGGGCCCCAAAGGGCACCAGCCACCACTGGCAACTAGGACCTGTTAGATAAAGGAATGAGATTTACTACTCAATTGCTGCACCCACATGTTATCTTCTGAAAGTCCTTCCCCCACCCCCCACAACATTCTCATTAATGCAGAAATATTACGTATACGTTTAGGTTGCTGCTGTTCATTTTTTGTTTTGCCTTTAAGAAACAAGTCTTGTTGTGCTTTGAAACCCACTTTCTTCGTGGTCTCTCTGATACTCTTCATGGGCTTTCTGCAGTCTTTTGCTCCTCAGCTTCCATTTGTGAAAGCAGTAGGTTACCAGAGACATGCTTATCAAAGAGAAGATGAGAGCCACCACTACAATCAGTGCAATGGCAGAGGAAAGGGACTCCTCTGTCTGTTGGGCTTCAGCACCCCGTGTGGCGTTCAGGGTGGCATAAGTCTCATATTCCTTGGATGCCAAAAAGGCAGGGATAGGAGTGTCACTGAATTTGGACCTCATTGGAATTCTGTAGAAGCACTTTAGTCAGAGATGCTTTTGAAGAAACGGGCTGCAAGTTCCTATGATCATGAGGCAACGTCTTAGGAGGGCACAGTTCTGTTCATGAAGTCACTCACACAAGCCTGGCAGCCAACCTCATTTATGTCCAAATGGTGTGTATTATTGTCTCTGGAACAAAGGAGACCACGTTACACCAAGTCAGACCATTTGTCCATATAACTCAGTATTGCCTGCACTGACTGGCAGCAACCAGTTTCACACAGGACACATTTGTAGTCCTATCTGGAGATGCTGGGGATTGAACCTGGGACCTTCTGCATGCAAAGCAGATGCTCTGTCACTGAGCTACAGCCCCTCCCTAAAGATTCTGTTGTAAAACTGAGAACCACTTTCTTATTCTTTAATGTCCTGGATGGTTAACCAGGAAAATGTAGTAACTTATTCACAGCAAAAGATGGTGTGGAAGGCTAAAACAGAAAACACGTTTACATCAGCCATAGTGGACAGTTGTTGTCTGAGTTTTCTTCCACTCTGAATTGGGTTTTGTTTCATCACTCATAAGAGAAGCTCACAATCAAAGATTCCTCAATGAGGCGCAGAAGTGGGTTCTTCCAAAGATGGTTAATATTACGATCAGTTCCAGCACTGTGGCTTCCATGCATATATTAAAGTACCTCTGCTCTCTTCACTCCTTTTGGAACTCGGCACACTCGCTTTCCATGGCTCTTTAAGGCTCCAGTGTTTCTTTCACCCCAGAGCTCTTGATGTGGAAGCAAAGAGTTGACCTCATAGCTTGCGATGTCTGTAAACAGTTGCCTATGTATAGAAAAAGGCATAAATTAGTTCCTGATCAAGAACAAGGTGAAAAACGCAACTGGATTGTTTTGTTACAATAGTTTAGAATTTCAGTGGGTGCAGGATTTTGAGTTCTTTATTGCATCAAACTGGCTGAGGATGGTGTGTGTGTTTTCCTTTCCAGTAAACCTGGAATGGGGAACAGGATCTAACTCGTGGGCTGGATTCTGAGCTTCTCCACTGCTAGTGGACCTCTGACAGGTAGGAAGCACCACCCAGCTGTTAATCAACGGCGCTGTGGGTTAAACCACAGAGCCTAGGACTTGCTGGTCAGAAGGTCGGCAGTTTGAATCCCCGCGACAGGGTGAGCTCCCATTGCTCGGTCCCTGCTCCTGCCAACCTAGCAGTTTGAAAGTACTCAAAGTGCAAGTAGATAAATAGGTACCGCTACGGCGGGAAGGTAAACAGTGTTTCCGTGTGCTGCTATGGTTCACCAGAAGCGTCTTAGTTGTGCTGGCCACGTGACCTGGAAGCTGTACACCGGCTCCCTCGGCCAATAAAGCAAGATGAGCACTGCAACCCCAGAGTCGGTCACGACTGGACCCAGTGGTCAGGGGTCCCTTTACCTTTACCTTGGTGACCTCAGATGAAGGCTTGTCCCTCTGTAGCACAGCTTGAGTGCTACAATAAGCTCTAATCTACGCAGACTTCAAGCCCTGCTTTTGGCACAGATTGGCTCCATTCAAGACCTCTGATTGGGAACTCCAAAATGAAACCAACCCCAGCCTCCAACTTTAAAAGGTACCAAAACCAACCCCAGTTTGGAACAATTGTGAGCATATTTTAAGGCTCCCAATTGTTCCTTTGCAGACATGTCTTTAACTGCTGCACACCTGATGTCATATATGATGTAAGGTGCTGAGTGGGTGGTCATTGCTTGAGGAAGATGACCGTGCAGCCAACCTAATGCCATATCTTACGGTTCTACACCTGGTTGGCAATGGGTCAAAACTTGGGGCCTGCACGTACCAAATATTCAGTATGAACCTATACAACCTGCAATTCACATGATTCTTAGTTTTTCCTCTCTTTTTCCTCTATATTGAAATAGATAGGTTGCTAAACCAGAGTTTACCAGAGTGAAGGTGTAGGTAGGAAGGGTTTGTGTCCCGTGTGTATGTGCTGGAGCCATGTGAGGGACACAAGGCAGTCCCTACTCACCTCATTTAACTTCCAGAATTGCCTTGCAGCTTCCTGCAACTCTGAGCAACTCATTAGGAGGATTTGTAGTGTTTAATCCTATGTGCTCATTACACCATGCCATGTATTGAATTTTAAATTTGCTTAACTCTCCCAGTGCATGCACCAGCAGTGTCATTGATGGACTATGTTGCTTCTCACACTCAAAATGCCCATCTCTACCGTATTTCTCTGGGGAAGAAAAACGGCCATCGTCTGAGCTCATTTCTAGGCTTGAACTGGAACTACTTTTTTTTTTTTAACCTATGAATTTTTAAGTCACATTTGGGGTGCTTGTGCTAAATAGCTCTGCATCTGTGCTGTTTCTTTAAATAGCTAGTCTCTCTCGCCCTTCCTTTGACCTCACTGGTGTTGTCCTCATTTGCCAACACATTCACCTTCAACTGCTGTCAAAGTTCTTAAAGCTGCAGTCTGATGTGGTGATGTCACGGTTCTTCACAAATCAGTTAATATGGCTGATACACTTTGTGGTGTGGAACATGCCACATGTGTTATTAATTGTAAGGTGGGGGCAATTCTAATAATGTAGGACACCATAGCCAATGGCAGTGTGGGCAAGTGAGGCCAGGGCAGTGTGGACAAATAAGAAGAACACAGAAACAGCAGCCGCAGCAGCCAGGGAAACAAAAGGTTGCAGAATAGCATCAACATTCTGATTTTTTTTGGGGGGGGAGCAGAGGGTGTAAATTTGTCCTGTGCTGAATGTTTCAAAGTGAATATTGAAATTAGTGGATATTTTGTGCAGCTTTAAATACTGTGTGACTCTTAGACAACCTTTTCCACCTCATCCTAGACTCTCTATTCTGACCAACAGCAGTGGTGATCAATGAACTCAAGCAGCAGCGATCTTTCTGGCTTTGACACCTGAGAGGCTTTTTAACTGCAGAAGCCAGGGAGTGGACCACAAACATTCTGCATGCAAACCTATAATCTTGCATTAAGCTACAGACCCTTAATCTTACAGGTAGCCTCTTTGAAATGTTTCAAGCCCAGCATTCTGTTCAAATCTTGATGACTGGCTGCCACACCTTCCTCTAAACATAAGGGTTTATTAGATGCATTTGGAATGAACCATATGTATGAAAAAATCTTTGGCACTCAGACTTCCAAGGAATGGAGTGGGTTTCTGTTTTGCTAATTAACAGCACATCCAAAGAGATTTTTGGCTCTAATAATGACTGTTTACTAGGGATTAGCATTCTGTTGATGTTAACAGATGTAAATGAGTAATTCATTGCCAGTAAGAAAGATGGCAAAAAATAAAGACATTTCAGAAGGAAGGTTAACCTAGATGCTTTGCCACTGTATTTTGCAATGTTTTCTTTTAATAATGACCAAAGCCACCTTGAATTTAGGAAGCTTGCAGGTGGGGAACATTATTAGTACTTTTCATGGATGCAGAACATGGGTAATTGAGGTTTGAGGCCAAGTGCCTCCAACTCTAGGAAATGCTCGAGGAAAAAAGCATATATGGATAAACTTAAGAATGATAGTAATTGATAAGGTGAATGATGCTTTGCCTGGCTTCTGAATTCAAGGCAGATGCAATGCCTTTCTGGAGATCTTTGACTACAGCAATATTATCCCCATATGGTAAATTCTAAGTCCTATATGACTCCTGGCCGACATGTACAACTCTTTCCTTTGCTTACTTTATATCTTCTAGGATTTTATTTATTGCTCACTATTCACTATGTGGTCAATGGGTCGACTACATACAACTCAGTAGGGACATGGGTGGTGCTGTGGTCTAAACCACCGAGCCTATTGGGCTTGCTGATCGGAAGGTCGGCAGTTCAAATCCCTGCAATGGAGTGAGCTCCCATTACTCTGTCCCAGCTCCTGCCAACCAAGCAGTTCGAAAACACACCAGTGCGAGTAGATAAATAGGTACCACTCCGGCGGGAAGGTAAACGGCATTTCCGTGTGCTCTGGCTTCCATCACGGTGTTCCGTTGCACCAGAAGCAGTTTAGTCATGCTGGTCACATGACCCAGAAAGCTGTTTGTGGACAAACGCCAGCTCACTTGGCCTGAAAGCGAGATGAACGCCACAACCCCATAGTCGCCTTTGACTGGACTTAACCATCCAGGGATTCTTTACCTTTTTAAACTATAAAACTCAGTACAACAACTATATAATACTCAAATCATTTCTAGACCACAGATTAAACTGAATCAACAGCAGTCAGAAACAGGAACAGCCCTACAGTGGGAGAGCTATTCTCAACTCCTCCTCCAGACCCAAAGACCTGTGTGAAAAGGTGATGTTGAGATGTATACAGTGATGAGCCCAGATGCACCTCCGAGAGGAGTGCATTCCACAGTCTGAAAACCACCACAGAAAAATCCGCCCCCCAAATGCACCATTGCCCCAAGACCCTCGCAGGGTGGCAGAACTGCTTGCACAGCCTCCTTTGCAGATCTTAGCACGCAGACAGGTCTGTACGGCAGGAAACCCATCTCTAGATATTTGTTTAAAGCTATGTTCTTTGTCACCATGAGGACCTTGAATTTTGCTTCTTATCTCTCTGATTCAAAACAGAAAGCTGTTTTCCCCGCCAACGAGGCCCAGAACTATACCAGCAATAATTTAATTTAAATATAAGTTGCCTCTTTTCTTCCTGACACTTTTTGTACCATCCAACGAGAACTGGTTTTCAAAATGCTAAGAGGCTTTAATTTATATATTTTCCTCTTTTATTTAATTATTCTATACACTGAACTGTTGTTACAGATAAAGTGTTTGTGGTGATATGTAGTTGTGGCAGTGGCATCCCTTGTAGCCTCCTTATTCCATCCAAAAACACTGATTTTTTATTGCACTGACTCATCACCTCCCAGGACAAGATTGCAAGAGGAACCAACAGGATGTTAAACAGCTCCAGTTTCATCAAGAGACAGTGTAGAAGTAAAGAGCTTCACAATCATGGTGAAAAGAATCAGCTCATCATTATAGCCACACTCACAAGGGCGGGAAACTGTGTTGATTCACAATACTGAGATACTATGGTGGTGTGGTGGTCAGCATCTTTGACTTGGGTAAACAGCATTTCCATGGGCTCTGGGACTCATCATGGTGTTCCGTGTGCAAGAAGTGGTTTAGTCATGCTGGCCATGTGTCCCAAGAAAGCTATCTGTGGACAAACGCTGGCTCTCTCGTCCTGAAAGCAGATATGAGTGCTGCACTCCATAGTCAAATCTGACTGCACTTTACTGTCCAGGGGTCCTTTACCTGAGTTTAGCCTCCCTAACAAAGGGATTCTGTGCCAAAACAGATTTGCCCTTCAGTCCCATAAGATTACAGCACAGGGAAAAACCACACCAACGGATGACAACGTTGCTCCTGGTGTGAAAATGCCAGAGTTGTGCTTCCCCTCCTGAAAAAAATAGCCATTCTGCTCCACTACACCCCTGCTTTGGAGCAAGCTGAAGCTCCACTGAAAACATCAAGGTACAGGAATGGACTATAAATCTAGAAAACCCTAGACCTAATAAGCCTCAACTTATTCTTAATGCGAGGCAGTGTACAACTTCATTAAGTTGCACTCCGGAACATTAAATTGCTTTTCAGATTACATTTTTGAGAAGCTTTTTTTTTAAAAAAATAGTGGGAGGGTCTGTGGCTCCGTGACAGACACATGCCTGCATGCAGAAGGCTCAGGTCCTGCACCTGCTCCAGGGATCGCCAATGTGAGGCTGCCTAAGCCCCTGGAGCTCTGCTGCCAGAACAGGCAGTGCAATTCTGACCTGGATGGGCCAGTGTTGGTTTCTTCTTACAGCTGTTTCATATAAGACAAGTCTTAGTGTAGAGTTGTAGTGTGACAAGAGTGGGCAGGTGTGGAATCTGTTTCCATTGCCCTCCAGTTATTGTTGGACTACAGCTCCCATCATTCTTGATCACCAGTAACAATGGATGAGAATTTTTTTCTAGTTTGCATATGCAAAATTATCTCATTTGAATTTCCTGAAACAACAGGCAAACTGAAACAGAGCCATCATTCACTTCCTTGAATTTTGCAATGCAGCTCTCCAAGCAATGTGCGCAAAAAACTGCTAGGCAAAGTGTGCAAAAGAATGCGTATATGGGTGCAAATAGCATACAACAATGCATTACGTTAGGGAAAACTGCTTGCAAAAATGTATACATTCCATACAAAATGTGTATATTAGGAGAAACTGAAATCAAAGGGCAAATACTGAGCAAATATTTGGGTATTCTAAAAATATTTGAGAATAATCAGCTTTAAAAAATAAAAATACTTCTTAAAGAAAGTAAAGTTTTATGCTGCATTTTACCTTTTTTGGTTGATACTTTAAATTTTTGCCTTTTAAAAATAATATGCTTCCTGCTGAATCAGGAGATTTAAAAGAAGAAGACACAACAACCAATGTCCAGGTTGCAAATGGACAACCCTAGGTAGAAGATAGTTTTTGCAAAACAATAATAATGAATAAAAAAGAATAATGCTGAACTGCAGTTCCTGTGTTGCAGGAATTTGCAGGTTAATAAAGCCTCATCAATCTTTTACAGATTTAGCAGTTTCACAATTATGAATGTCTTTAGCTTTGTAATCTTTGGTGTTCACTCTGAAAATTGCCTAAGGCAAAAACCCCATCTGCTCTCCTTGCAATTGTACGTATCTGCTTGGGTTCAATCACTTAATCCCAGCACAGGAAACCTAACATACTGTACTGTTCAGCTACAGAGCAATGCAGCAGCTCACATTCATTTACCTTGGACTAAGTCCCAGTGAAATAAATGGGGCTTACTTCTAAGTAGACACAAACCCCCTGAATTACACCTGTCTTTCACATAGATAACTGTCCATATTGCAATATGCCATGTGTTTCCCATATATAGCAGAAATCTTTACAGGAATCCTTCCATTTTCCAAGGTCAAATGACAAGAGAGCTGCATTACACTTATCTTACATTTTTTTGCTGTTCAACCTCTATGCCTATATAAGCCCATAGATTAACAAAATAAGGGTCATTTAATGCCAAGAAAGGCTTGCGAGCTCCATTCAGTGCTGCTGTGAACCTTTGCAATTTAAGTCCTGATTGCGCTGCCTAACATGCATGCATGGAGAGCGAGAAACAGCATTGCTGTGCCATAACAAATCATAGAAAGGAGTCACAGTAAATTCCTTAAGCATTTTAATTTCCATTTAAGGGGGGAATGTTTGCCATTCATCTTGAAATGGTTGCAAATAACATAGACATTCCTTGTGCCACTTTGGACCACTTTAATATACAATTATACATATACAGTGGGACCTCGGGTTAAGAACTTAATTTGTTCTGGAGGTCCGTTCTTAACCTGAAACTGTACTTAACCTGAGGTACCACTTTAGCTAATGGGGCCTCCCGCTGCCTCCACCACGCGATTTCTGTTCTCGTCCTAAAGCAAAGTTCTTAACCTGAGGTACTATTTCTGGGTAAGCGGAGTCTGTAACCTGAAGCGTCTGTAACCCGAGGTACCACTGTACACATACTTTCCCTTTAAAAACTGCATCTTGCAGATTCACTTCTTTGAGAGACATTCTCAAAGAAACAATTCCTTTCCAGGAACTGTTCATGACCAACACAAGCATAAAACTAATGTAGACATTACAGGGGAATTTACAAGACCTGGTGGAAAGCAATAATGTGTGTCTTTGTAGAGGCTATGATACTTGGACTTTCCAGGATATGCAGAAAGTCTGTGACTTTGTCCTCGACTTTTGAGATTGTTGGAGCTGAAGTCTGATAGAACTAAGAACAAAGCCTCCACAAAGCTTCCCATCCCCAGGAAGCCTGAAGTGAGATCTCTCTCTGTGTCTGATTTTAGAAAATATATGTTTAAGCTATATTCTATCTGACCTGTACCTGAGAAGGGAGGCAGAGAGGAAATGATAAGATGCATAAGATGGTACATTTTTGCCTTTTGCTCACCATCACATAAATTACCATTGCACTGTAGGAGTGAATGCAACAGTGCATAAAAGTATGAAAGCACAGGCAGACTTACAAGTGAGGATCTTCACACAGACATGCACACATATTGTTTGCTGAATGTACACCTGTTGGAAAACCTTCACATGCTGTCCCTTACACATGATGAACATGGAATTGCTTTCCACTTGTGCTAGACCTTTTCGCTGCCTCAAGCAGAGCCTGAACGCACCACCAGCCACGCTAGGGCTAACACTCTGAAAAGTATTTCTGCACCAATTCCTGCCTTCATTTATCCCCACCTCCTCATTTGTGGTGCTGCCTGAAGCAGGTCACTTCACGGCGCCAATTACAGTCTTAATTCCAATGCAGACAATGGATACCGTAATTTTGGATTTGGAAATGGCCTTCAATATAATCATGGTACAGTGATTTACCCATTGGTCTGTAAGCTTTTAAAACCACTTTGGGAAATAATATTTACATTAATACAGTATAATAACAACAATGGACAACATAAAGTGTGTGCTGAGTGCATATGGCTGTGCATGGATGCTTTTTCCTATGTGTGTTAGTGCAAGAAGGAAAGCCTGCTATCCTAAATTCGCTGGCTTACTTGGGCATGAGCCCCTATTGAAAGCAAGGATTTACTTTCGAGTAAGGGCGAAGCTTTCGTTTCGGGCTGCAGATGAGACAAAAGGCTGCTGCTGAATTTCAACGTATGTGAGAGCGCCTCAGACTCATCAGCAGAGCTTTGATAAATCTTCCATTAAGTCTTAACTGGCCGCGGGCATTCCTATGCAGAATGCGCTGCCGCTGTCCAGGTGCTGAAGCTCTCTCCCTTCTCCGCCTGACTTGTATGCAAAGAGGCGATGGCTTGCGGTAATTGAATACTGTAGAGAAATGCAACGTCGCAACTTACAACCGACGACGCTCCTGGAGGGGAAGATCCGAAACGCCACCAACCCGAACAAAAGGCACATTTGAATGGGGTTGGACTCCCATTCACCACCCCCGCTCCTATGTCCTTTCCAATCCTTTGACCAGCCTAGGCTTTCCTTCTGCAGGAAATCAACTCGCGATTATAGGTTTTCTGGAAAAGGATCACACGTGCTTTGTGTTCCATTTCTACAACAGGGAGAGGAGGGATCGGGGAATAGCCACTATTGCATTTAAATAAAGAGGCATCCAGCCACCCCTCCACGCCCCTCATCGTCCAGATAAAATAACGTGGTCTGATCAATCATAGCAATGTCACACTTACCTTACTTGGACATATAGATATGGATATATGCACACACTGTTTGGTCCCTCCAAGGGCTAGCAACGGCTTACTTCCAAGGCTATTCTGTCCGTCTGTGTGTTTTTGTTCCTTCCCTTTTCCCTGTGTATATACTGAAGGCAGATTTTGCAGGAGGTCTGAGATGGTGTAAGCGCCCTGGTCGCTTCCCTCTTTTAAGAAGCCGGAGGCACAGAATGCTGAATAGACGCGCCGCTTCTAGCACTGCAGGCTCCAGGAGGATGAAATAGCATCACACGCAGGACACACGCACATACCTATACACACACGCGCACCAGAGCATCCGCCTTAGCAGCAGCTCTGTGAACCCAGCCAAATTCCTCAACTTTATTTACGGAGAGATCACATGGGGAGGGGGGCTTCACCGAACTGGGAGGAGCATTTTAGGATGCAGAAACACTCCTCCCATAACTGAGAGCTTCCTGAATAAGTGTTAGACACAAAGATTAATGGTGATATCACAATCTACGCATATAAAGCAGGGCGTGTGTTATGGAAAGGGTGGGAAAGAAGAAATATATAGGATGCTCACAGTCTTCCTCTTACATTACCTTTGACAAATATAGCAGTTTGCACCTTTTATCAAATTACCAATATCACATTCATCTGGAATGAATTATGCACATTGACCAGCCCAAGATAATTGCTGGGGGGGGGGGGCAGAATGCTTAGCATGCAGGAAGCTCTCACAGAGCAGGGATATGGTTGTTCCTCTCTTGGGTTTACCTAGTCTGGAGAAAAGCTGCCTCCTCATGCCAACCTGCTTTTCCCAACCAGGCCTGTTTTTCTATTCCCCATTCATTGATGGAGCAGGAGGAAGGGGGCTGCAGTTGAATACAGTTTTGTGGAGGGTGGGGAGCAAAATAAAATTCACCTCAGAGGTGGGTGGGGTCAAAGGAGTTTTGTCCCATCAAGGCAGTTGGGGTGCACCAGGCAAATTTACTACCTAAAAAATTTGAAAAGACTAAAAAATGAGCATTGAAAACTGGAGGGACACAGCCCACACCAATGAAGGAACATTTCAGCTTCCTTGGGACACACCATTTATGATTTTTACACTGTTTCATTTATTTAAAGAGCATGATTTCAACGAGTGATTATTGCAAGAGACCGGCAGAACCAGAATTTCATTAATGAATAGAACTGTGCTTCTTATGGCTTGAGCAAAGATTATGAGCCGGAGAAGTTGGGCTTGCATTTTTAAGCTAACAGTTATGCCTCCTCTCTGCTCACAATATAAAGTGTTGCATTTGTTACTCCTTATGTCCCTTTCCCACTCAAGTCTCCATTGAGAGGAAGCACTTGGACCTCCTTGTAAAGTCGTTGGTCTGCTATGCCCTTGAACACACTGTGCCTTTCCACCTTGCTTATCACCATCTCACAATAAAAGAAGTAAGCCTTGTTCTGACACATCTGAAGCAGAGCCATAAAGAATGGCCAGGAGCAAGAGAAGTACTCAACATTCTGAGTGAATTCCAGTTCTGGAAGAAGATAGCAGAGATGTATAATATTCCAAATTGTTTGGAGATACTTAACCGGAGTTCAGGGCGTCATTCCTCAAATATGGGAAACTGCAGGCTTTTAATCAAACTCTTGAGCAGCCAGAGAAATACATTTTTATTGGACATATGAGTGGTCACTGCTTGCAAGCTTGCTATCCATGGACACCAGGCTGTCATGATAGAGAAGGCATTTTCAGTTGTGGCCCCATACATTTGGAACTTTCTCGTAATGGAGGTTCGATATATATGGCCCCATCTTTGTAACTTTTCACACAAAGTCTTGAAACTCCATTCTGCTTCAATCTGAATTTTACTAAAACTGTTATGCTGGCTTTTAAACTGATGCTGCTTTGAGTTTTGTTCTTGGGTTTGTTCTATATGTATTTTTTTTAAAAAAAATCACTTTACAGGAGCTGTAAGATAGTGTGAATCTCCCTCTCCATTTGTGAAGAGGGGAAAACTGTTGGCAAAGCAGGAGTTCCACTATACATTCTTCTTGTTGCTGCAAAAACCACCATGACTTTCTCTCAATGGTGCATGCTCTCCTCCACCCAATATGTTTCAGCGCCCAATCCAACCCTGTCTACTCTGACCAGTCTTGGATCCAGGCCCTGAAGTGACTTGGGGGCTAGCCCTAATGTTTAATTAGAGCTTCAAACCCTAATAAACATGCAGATGGATACAGTGCACCCCCCTCTCCAAACTACACAGCAGAGTCCAGGACTGAACCTTCTGCTCACCATCAAAGTTCAATTCTGCTGGGCCCTACTTCACCAGTGAGTCCCCTGCGGGGATCATGCTAGCAAGGGAGACTCCTTCAGGGAGCAGGATTGCAGGATTATGCTTCCTAATCACTAGTTGGTGAGCACAGCATTCAATCCTGTTCAATTTGGTGCTGTGTGCATGTTCCCCTGCTGGGAACAAGGACACAGAGCTATTTTTTTCATTTCCCTAATGTTTCCTTACCTAATCATTTCAGTGTTTTGTAAGATCTTTGACATAACATAAAAGCCACTTGTGGAAATCTAGCATCTGTCTAGTACTCATTATTGTGTTAATTGCTTCCAGGAAAAAAAGTCCCATTTGTAACCCCATTAACCCAGAAAATCACAGGAGATTTGTGCTGTAATTTTCCCATGGTTTTCATGGATCATGTCATGCAAATTTGGGGCATACAGTTCTGGCATGCTAATTCTTGCATATGGTTCTCTCCCACCATTATTGTTGGTGAATCATGGGGGAACAGAAGGACTCATGTGAATAAAGAGTGATGATATGACATGTTCAATGATGTGTGCTGTTGTGTCACACCACATCCACAGGTGTGAATGAAATTTAGCTTGAAATGGTGGCATATTGATCAAAAAGCCACGTTTCCATAATGCAACAGGTATTGTAGTGTAAAAAGAAAAAAGAAAAGAAACCAGAACAGAAGCACTAGCATTATAACCAGGAAAACAAATGCAGCATATGAATGAACCCTAAATTTAGAAGCCACTTTGGAAGGTCTTTACCCTGAAAGACGGCTTAGAAATCTCTTAAACAAGTTAATATAAACTGGTCTTAGTCAGCTGTTCCTTTCATCACATCTCCTTTCTCTCAATCCTCAGATGGGTTCTAGAAGCAAGAATCACATCTTATTCCAGATAATGTAATGATATGTGATTTTACAAAGCAGTTTGCAGCCTTGAAAAATGGAGCTCAATGTATTAAAAGCAATAAAGCCAACACAAATCTGAATCCCTTTAAGGATCAGCAACAGCAGCAAGCAATATCAATCTTCATTTCAAAGACCCGGCAGAACAACAAGCCCTTACCTATCTCCAGGGGCCAAACAATATGCAATGTTAAGTCATGCAATTAAACAAGCAAACGTAACCTGACAGTTTTTTTGTTTTAGAATCAGCAGCTGCAGGGGCATGCAAGGGCAGCCCACCCATGAGACAAGGCGAGACAGTGGCCTCAGTGTGACAGGCTCCAGGCAGCTGGGAGGAGATGCCACTCATGGCCTCCTGCATTTGTCAGCCACCTCCTGCTCATCTTCCTTTGGCATGCACACACTGTGTGCTCACCACAGCACACCTGCTGCCTGCTGCCCACCTGCCACTTCTGGGCAGCAGGCAGGAGAAGTGTGGTGGGCATGCAGTGGAGGAGGGGGGATGTGGCGTTTTCTGCCTTGCCTCTATCAGTAAAAACATCCTGGGCTGGCTAGAATATGATCTGGACTGCAGACCTTCGCTTGTTGTCTGCTGAAAATAGCCCTGTAGCTGTTTGCTCTTTGCTCTCCAAATGTACTGCTTTCATTTGGAAAGCAAAAAGCAGCAATGAGCACGCTGCAGATTGGGGCTCCAAGTCTGTTTTTCCCCTCCAAAATAAAAATAGCCCGCTTACACTGTTAGGTGGCTTCAAAAGGAGGCATGTTTTGGGACCAAAATAACCACCTGAGGGGAAATATCCTATAAGAACTAGGAAGAACTCTGCTGGATCAGAGCAAAGGCCATCTAAATCAGCAGGAAACCCACACACAGGACCTGAATGCAGAAGCACTCTCCCCACTTGTGATTCCTGGAAACTGGTATTCAAAGGCATATCTGATGCTTCAGGTAATATTTAGCCATCATACCTGGTAGCCACTGGTAACTTTACCCTCCATTAAATTGTCTTAAAGCACACAGGCACAGAATCCTGGGATCTGTAGTTTGCTAAGGGTGCAGGAAATTGTAACCCTGCGAGGAGTAAATTACACTTTCCAGCAACCTGGGGAGGGGGGATGTGTTAAAAGTATTGTGTGCGTGCAGCCCTTCTAAAAGCCATCTATATTGGTGGTCATCGCTACTTCTTGTAGAAATGAATTCCATAGCTTAACTTCCAATAAGCCTTTTAAGTGGTGCTCTTTAAACCAGTCTACATCTGTACTGGAACTATTTTTAACTGCTTCTATAGGGGGAGTAGTTTTTAACTGTTGCTACTGTTTTCTTATATGGAACTGCTTTAATTGTTTTATATACGGAATGGCTTTTAATTGTTTCTATAATTGGTTGCAACTTTTTAATCTGTTTTAAACGATGTTACTTTTGTTACCAGCCCTGGGACCTTTCACCAAATGGCTTATGAGAAATCAAACAAACAAACAAACAAACAAACAAACAATGTGCTATGTGAATAACTTTCTTTTGTCTGCCCTGAGTCTTCCAACATTCATCTTCATTGGATTACCCAGGGTTCTAATATTATGAGAAAAGAAGCCAACAATTCTCTCTCAGGGTAGGTGGCAACAACTGAGAAGGACTTGACTCTAATAGGTAGCAATTCTGCAAAATACATACATACATACCCCAAGGTAGGTGTCAAGAGTGGATCTCAAATATAGTTTTAACAGATGTTTTTGTACTCTTAATTCCCATCAACCCCAACCAGCATGGTCCGAGTTGATGGGAGTTGTCCAAAACATCTGGGGGCCACCAGATTGGATAAAGCTTAAAGCTGAGTTTGAACTTTGGTACACAGTATGGTTGTTGTTGTTATTATTGCTTTAAAAAGAAGTTTCCTCTAATATGATCTTGCCAATCTGGGCCAGGTTGCAGGAAGCAGCATTTTGTATTAATTGCCCTTTCCAAACAAAGCACAAAATCCAATCTAGAGGTCATGAAAGCAGGAATGTCAGTGTTCATAACTGAAAAAGGTGACCTGGAGCTCCAGGATCAAAGATGTGTCCAAGAATACCTGAACCTGATACCTCAGGAAGAGCTCAAACCCATTTTAACCAGGCCTTTTGCAGCCAGCTGCTCTGCTGAATCCCTCACCCTTTCTTTCTCTTGCCTGGACTGAGCTTATGTTTATTCATCCTCATCCAGTCCCTTTCTGAGACCAGGGACTTGTTCAAGAGCAATGCCATTTCACCTGGATATGATGGAAATAGAACTAAATGTGGCCAGCATATTAATGACATCACCCTCTGAGACTTTAGTCAGTGGCTTCATGTAGATGTCAAAAAGCATATGAGTCAAAATTGAGCCTTGAGGTTGGGAGATTCCAGTGACAACTCCCAAGAACAGCTGCCTCTCAGCACCTAGTTTTGGGAGATGGTCCAGAAGGATATCTCTTTGATGGCATCATATGTTGCTGAGAGGTCTACAGGTATATGCCTCTCTGACAATGATGCACTGACAACTACATTTTAGGGGTGTGCACTGGATTCAGCTGAGGCCTGAATCCCAAGCCATCTAGAACACATTTGGGTGGATCCAGGCCTCAGTCACGTCAGGTAGAGACAGCCCTGGGTCACAGCAGATCAGTGTACTTCCTTCTAACCAAATTAAAAAACCCTATCTTAACTTTATGTGAGAAGCAAACTTTGATCTGAGGCAAGCTAAGTGGCCGCTGGGGCAACATCAGGCAAATTATAGGGCTGATGGGGTAGGGTGGGGTTCTGTGCACAGCACAGCCATACAAAATTTCTGCTCATGATAAAACATCAGTGATGACCCTCAATTATTGAGAGAAAGTTCTGCTATGTCAAAATTACTAGCTTAGTATGCCTCCACAGAAAGTGAAGAGTATTCATTCAATGGAGATACAACCAGTCTTTAGATCTTTTTACTCTGGCAACCACACAGTCTTCATTGCACACACTTAGGTTGGTCTCAATAGTGTTTAAATCTGAGCAAAGCAACTTGTGCTGTTGTTTTCTGTGAGCAGGCTTCCTCTCATGGGACTCACCGACTGGGAAGTCAGTATATTATATGTGTTTTTAAGACTAAAACCCACTAAGGAAAATCTTTGCCTGAATAACGGCTTTGTCTTCACCGTCATCATAATTTTGGAATGCCGAAAGAGAATATTAGTACTGAATTTCAGCAGGTTACAGGTCTGCTTACTGTTTGCAATGGCCCCAGATAATGCTTCAGTACATGCTTCCTGGCAATGAAGCTCATTTTTAGGATTTCTTTTATTGACATTTTTTGTTCTGCTCAGATAACTGCATTGGTCTGAAATGCCAGTCAAGCCTCTGAATGAAAAACTGTTTCACTGCAAATGGATATAGGGCTTAAGAGTATTCCCCAGTTATGATGGTGATTTATTTAATGTATTTTTTTCCTGGGAGCTCCCCCCATCCTTTCTTTTTAACAGGACGTAGAAGTGCTGATCAGTGATTGTTCTAAAGAAGGGAAATCCTCATTCAGCAGCAAAGAAAAAAATCCAGCAGATGCATCTCCTTATTGCCTAGAATAGCAACCTTTGCAAATATTTGCAGTGTTTATGATGCTGTGGCCTGGATCAGTATCTAGCATATCTGCCTCCTCTGTTGCTAATCCAACGGATTTGACTTGCCCCATCTCATCTGGGATGAACCTGCAATCTGGGTCCAGGTTGCTGCGCTGAGTGTTGCTCATGTCATGCCTAATGAGATCCACTCAGGCATTTACCAGAGCTTAATCATAGAATAAAATGATCGTCAAAATGGTTAGCCACTGTGTTAAATTGTTGCTCTCCAGTATTGGAACGTTTTGCTTCCTCCTTTGGTATATTTAACCCCCTGATTTAAAAGGGGGGGAAATCAATTCATTCTATCATTATCTAACTGGTCATGCATTTTCCATTCCCCTTCCCAAACTTTATTTAGATCATAAAGGTAAAGGTAAAGGGACCCCTGACCAGTCTTGGCCGACTCTGGGGCTGCGGCGCTCATCTCGCTTTATTGGCCGAGGGAGCTGGCGTACAGCTTCTGGGTCATGTGGCCAGCATGACTAAGCCGCTTCTGGCAAACCAGGGCAGCACACGGAAACGGCGTTTACCTTCCTGCCGGAGCAGTACCTATTTATCTACTTGCACTTTGACGTGATTTTGAACTGCTAGGTTGGCAGGAGCAGGGACCGAGCAACGGGAGCTCACCCCGTTGTGGGGATTCGAACCACCGACCTTCTGATCGGCAAGTGCTAGGCTCTGTGGTTTAACTCACAGCACCACCCGCTTCCCAATTTAGATCATAAACCAAAAAATATTGTTTGTGTTTTGTACTTTACACTGCCTAGTTTATATATGCACTCTACAAATAAGAGCAAACATTTTCATGAAAACCACTAATTTATAATACTTCACATTCTACCTTATATTTGAGCATCTTCACTTTATGTGGGAAGATCCAATCCTTGCCACAGGGTGTTGTTTCCATTTTACTTGGGCAGTTTTTAGATGAAATATTTAAAGACAAGTGATGTGCATATCCTGGTTGCAACATTGACCGTGTTGGAGAGATTTCCCCAATGCCTATTGAGATTGGTCACCCAAAGCCAGCCAGCACATGCCCATTCAGATCACAGAATCTGTTCTACAAAACTACTGGCTTGTGTGATTAACTGGCAGGCCTTTTAAATCCGTAATAACACAAAGTAATTGCAAAGCAAATCAGAATAAACAATACATTATTTTCTTGGGATTCATATTTCAGTGCCAATTTTTTTGCCCCTCACATATTGAAGTACCAGTCAAGTCTCTAAATGAACATTTATCTTTGGGTAGAAGGCTTAGGGGAATGCAGTAAAAATCTGCAAATGCTATTGACTGCTTTAATTTGTAGGCTAAATTAACACAGATCACAATGCTTTGGCCAATGAAGAACAATCATATATAGATTTAAATAAATGGCATCTGGGATGGCCTTTGAAGATAGAATAAATTAACACACAGTTATCCATTATGGCTTTACTGAACGTGATTATCTCAGAAAAAGTATGGTGGAGATTTCTCAGACTAAGATTAGAACATAAGAAGAGCCCACTGGATCAGGCCAGTGACCAGGGCCAGATTTAGGTTTCATGAGTCCCTAAGCTACTTTATATGTCCAGCTGTTTTCTTTGTCAACAACAAATTGTCACTTTTTTGTGTTGGATATATGCTATATGGTAAATTATGGACCTAATAGATATCTAAAGCCATTTGCACATAACAAAATATGTATTTTATCAAAGTAATTGTTGAACTGAAATACAATTAAGAAGTATATTAATAGTGAAATACAATTAAGTAGAAGTGTATGAATAGTGAAATAATTATTAATCTCTAACTGTATGTAGGTTCTATTTTATTTTTATCTTATATTTTGGAAATGTACACCCAGTTTCCCTCCCCCTTTAAATTTTTTTTGGGGGCCCAAGAGAGTGGGGCCCTAAGCTATAGCTTGTTGGGTTACACATAAATCCGGCACTGGCAGCAACCCATCTAGTCCAGTCCCTTGTTCTCACAATGGCCAGCCAAGAAGCCTATCACAAGCCTGCAAGCAGGACCATAGCATGACAGCACTCTCCATTCATGCACTTTCCAGTTGTTGATCTTCAGAAGCATTCTGTCTCTGAAAGTGGAGGTAGATCACAGCCACTGATAGCCTGACTACCTTGCATGAGAGTGAATTCCACAACAATACTTCGGTGAAGTGTTCGGTGGCAGTGGAAAAAAGGGAAATTTCATGGTAGGGATTTTAGAGGAAGGGACAGAAAAGAAAATGGAAGGCATCAGAATCATGCAGCATAATTCAGTGTATAAGTATTCTTCCAGCTGGTCTATCTCAAAAAGGTTGTTGTTGGGTTGGTGATGGAACAGAGAAGGGTGATCAAAATGATCAGGAGATTTGAGCCTTTTTATTATGAGGAATGTCTAAAACATTTAAGTTTAAGGTGGAAGCACTTAAGGTGTTTTAAAAATGCATTCGCTGGGGGACCGTTTAGGGTCCAGAGGTCAGCAAACTTTTTCAGCAGGGGGCTGGTCCCTGTCCCTCAGACCTTGTGGGGTCCAGACTATATTTTGAAGTGGGGGAAATGATGCAAGAGCACCACGAGCCCTGGTGGCTGCTTACCTGTGTCTTGTGAGTGGCAGGGGCTGGCGGCAGTGGCGGAGGGACAATGAGCGGCATGCGAAAGAGCTCCGGAGAGGGGCTGCTTAAAATGGCAGCTGCTCGAGCACTGCTGCTGTTGCCACCAACAAAGCCCAGCCCACTTCCTCCTCTAGGCAGGGCGGGGAGAAGCCAGGAGGAGGGAGGGAGGAGGTGCCGCCGCCATGTGAGGGAGAGGGAGGGAGAGGGAGGGAGGGAGAGGGAAAGAACGCGTGTGCTGGTGATCCACGTGGTGATTCCCGGACCATCCACAGGCCGGATCCAGAAGGCAATTGGGCCTGATCTGGCCTGCAGGCCTTAGTTTGCCAACCCATGGTTTAGGCCTTTTCACAGATGTCAAGATTTAGTTCTGGAGGTGCTTTTTGTGTGTGTGTTTTTGCTGCTCTCCGGCTTTTGTTCTTATAAATTTATTGTTTGATTTTCTCAGTGAATTGTTTCAATTTATTGTATGTTTATTCATATGACGTGGGACGCGGGTGGCGCTGTGGGTAAAACCTCAGCGCCTAGGACTTGCCGATCGTATGGTCGGCGGTTCGAATCCCTGTGGTGGGGTGAGCTCCCGTCGTTCGGGCCCAGCTCCTGCCCACCTAGTAGTTCGAAAGCACCCCTAAGTGCAAGTAGATAAATAGGTACCACTTTATAGCGGGAAGGTAAACGGCGTTTCCGTGTGCTGCGCTGGTGCTGGTTCGCCAGAGCAGCTTTGTCACGCTGGCCACGTGACCCGGAAGTGTCTTCGGACAGCGCTGGCCCCCGGCCTCTTAAGTGAGATGGGCACACAACCCTAGAGTCAGACACGACTGGCCCGTACGGGCAGGGGTACCTTTACCTTTTTATTCATATGACATGTTTTCATCAGCTGGCACTACGTCCAGAATGTGACAAGTAAACGTGGTCTGCCCTCAACACATATGGTTTGTCCTCAGTCAGAACTGGCCAGATCAGTCCTCTCCCCACCCTGTAAAATAAGCTTGTACTGATAACTTTTGTCCTGCAGACCCCACTGCACCTGTTTTCACAACTATAGATATAGATATGGAAATCTATGCAAAATAGTTTTATAATAAAATATGGCTCGACTCCAACATGTCCTAGTTTCATCCTGCCTGCTGCTGAGTGTTGCAAGTGGAGGCAGCTGGTATGCTAAAAGGAGTAATGGGACACTGGAAAACTGACAAGGTTAAGTACTGAGTGGTTGGTGTGATGAGATCTATCTTTACTGAGCCAGCTAGATACCACCCACCTTACCCTCATTTATCCCACCTGAGAGCAAAACCTAAATATTTTCTTTTCTCCAAAGTATGTTGTGTTTGTCTGCTGAAAACCCACTCTCAAAACTATGCTATTGAGGTCACATATTGTCTCTGTATGTTTGACCTATCAGAGTTATGTCATGTTAAATAAAGGTCTTCATTCCACCTCAGCTACCAGCCATAATATTCAAGTACTCCATAAAATGTAGTATAATTGCTACCCCCCCCCATAATTTTTATTGTTTCTCATTTAAATCCAAGAAAAACATATATAACTACAGTACCTTGTCCAGTGGTATATTCTTCCTATGTTTCATATGTAGTACATATGTAGTACAAGCAGTATGTGTATTTATGCATTATCAGTTCTGTGTCTAAGTGCTCTTTTTTGTTTTATCTTACAGCTTTCTTTGTGATAACCCACTCTTTAGCACTCAATCGGAGCAAACGGCCACTCGGGATTCCAATTTATGCACAAACACACAGAGACTGGATAGGCAAATAGACAAACATGAAAATAAAATATCCTCCCAGGGCACCTCTGAGTGCTTGGTTTGCAGCTTCAGACTCCGCCCCTTTGTCCTTCAGGGTTTTGTTTTTTGCTTCAGAGTATGGTGGGGTGAACCCTTACCAGCATTCAGGCACTTAGCTCATCCTTAGAGTAGTCCAGAACACATTATTAATACAGTGGTACCCCGCAAGACGAATGCCTCGCAAGACGGAAAACCCGCAAGACGAAAGGGTTTTCTGTTTTGGAGGCGCTTCGCAAGACGAATTTCCCTATGGGCTTGCATCGCAAGACGAAAGCCCATAGGGAAATGCTGGCGGTCGGGAGCAAAGACTTTCGCCCACAGCCGGCCTTCAGAAGAGGACCTCTTCTGAAGGCCGGCGGGGGGCAAAAGTCTTTGCTCCCCCCCGCCTGCCTTCCCCCCACCTGCCCCGGGCGATCTTAAAATGCTGGCGGGCGGGAGCGAAGCGTTCGCTGCCGACCCCCAGCATTTTAAAATCTCCAAGGGACAGCAGAGAAGTCTCTGTCCCGGGGAGGTTTTAAAATGCTGGGGGTCGGGAGCGTTCGCTGCCGACCCCCAGCATTTTAAAACGATGTTCCGAAGTGGGGAGGTGGGGCGGGAACATCTGCCCCAGCCGCCCCACTTCGGAACGATGTTCCGAAGGGGGGAGGGGGGGCGGGAACAGCTGCCCCAGCCGCCCCACTTCGGAACGATGTTCCGAAGGGGGGAGGTGGGGCGGGAACATCTGCCCCAGCCGCCCCACTTCGGAACGATGTTCCGAAGGGGGGAGGGGGGGCGGGAACAGCTGCCCCATCCGCCCCACTTCGGAACGATGTTCCGAAGGGGGGAGGTGGGGCGGGAACAGCTGCCCCATCCGCCCCACTTCGGAACGCTGTTCCGAAGTGGGGAGGTGGGGCGGGAACAGCTGCCCCATCCGCCCCACTTCGGAACGATGTTCCGAAGGGGGGAGGTGGGGCGGGAACAGCTGCACCATCCGCCCCACTTCGGAACGCTGTTCCGAAGTGGGGAGGTGGGGCGGGAACAGCTGCCCCATCCGCCCCACTTCGGAACGATGTTCCGAAGGGGGGAGGGGGGCGGGAACAGCTGCCCCAGCCGCCCCACTTCGGAACGATGTTCTGAAGGGGGGAGGTGGGGCGGGAACAGCTGCCCCATCCGCCCCACTTCGGAACGATGTTCCGAAGTGTGGGGGTGGGGCGGGAACAGCTGCCCCAGCCGCCCCTCTTCGGAACGATGTTCCGAAGGGGGGAGGTGGGGCGGGAACAGCTGCCCCAGCCGCCCCACTTCGGAACGATGTTCCGAAGGGGGGAGGGGGGGCGGGAACAGCTGCCCCAGCCGCCCCACTTCGGAACGATGTTCCGAAGGGGGGAGGTGGGGCGGGAACAGCTGCCCCATCCGCCCCACTTCCGAACGCTGTTCCGAAGGGGGGAGGGGGGCGGGAACAGCTGCCCCAGCTGCCGGGCTTCGTAGCGCTGCTGCGAAGCCGGGCGGGGGGGTGGGAACACCTTCTGAAGGCGGGCAGGGGGCGAAAGTCTTTGCTCCCCCCTGCCTGCCTTCCCAGGGGCTTTTAAATCGCCCCGGACAGCGGAGAAGTCCTCCGCTGTCCGGGGCGATTTTAAAATGCCGCCCGCCAGCATTTTAAGATCGCCCGGACAGCGGAGAAGTCCTCCGCTGTCCCAGGGTTTTTAAAAATGCTGGGGGTGGGAAGAAAAGCCCTTGTCCCCCCCCCAGCCTTCAGAAGAGGTCCGGGGACAGACTGTCCCCGGACCTGGTCTGAAGGCGGTTTCCCTAGGAACGCATTAATTGATTTTCAATGCATTCCTATGGGAAACCGTGCATCGCAAGACGAAAAACCCGCAAGACGAAGAGAATTGCGGAACGAATTAATTTCGTCTTGCGAGGCACCACTGTATCCTTATATTATACAGTAGCACCTCAGGTTACAGACGCTTCAGGTTACAGACTCTGCTAACCCAGAAATAGTACCGTATTTTTCATCCCATAGGACGCTCCGTCCCATAGGACGCACCTAGTCTTTTGGGGGGGAAATAAAGGGAAAAAAATTTCCCTTTATTTCCCCCCCCCAAAAGCAGGTCGGGGAAACCCAACCAGGTCGAGGAACAGTGGGATGGCGGCACTGCGCCTCCCTGCTGTCCCCCGAGCTTGTGGGGCTGGCCCATGTCTGCCCGGCGCGAGGGGCGCTCTGCTTCAGGGCACCTCTCGCGCTGGGCGGCAGGCTGCTACCCGCAGCGTGGGGAGCTTTGCGGGGAACTCCTGCAAGGCTCCCCACGCTGCGGATGTCTGCCGGGCGTGGGGGGCGCTCTGCTTCAGGGCGCCCCTCGCACTGGGCAGCAGGCTGCTACCCGCAGCGTGGGGAGCCTTGCGGGGAACTCCTGCAAGGCTCCCCACGCTGCGGATGTCTGCCGGGCGCGGGGGGCGCTTTGCTTCAGGGTTCCCCTGCCCGCCGGGCGGCAGGCTGCTATCCGCAGCGTGGGGAGCCCTGCGGGGAACTCCTGCAAAGCTCCCCACGCTGCGGATGTCTGCCCGGCGCGAGGGGCGCTCTGCTTCAGGACGCCCGACACTCTGGGAAGCAGGCTGCTATCCGCAGCCTAGACAGCCCTGCGGGACCTCCCACAGGGCTGCCTAGGCTGTGGATGTCTTCCTGAAGCCTGGAGGGCGAGAGGGGTCGGTGCGCACCGACCCCTCTCGCTCTCCAAGCTTCAGCAAAAGCCTGCATTCGCCCCATAGGACGCACCCAGATTTCCCCTTCATTTTTGGAGGGGAAAAAGTGCGTCCTATAGGGCGAAAAATACGGTACCTCGGGTTAAGAACTTTGCTTCAGGATGAGAACAGAAATTGTGTGGCAGTGGCGGGAGGCCCCATTAGCTAAAGTGGTGCTTCAGGTTAAGAACAGTTTCAGGTTAAGAATGGACCTCCAGAACGAAGTAAGTTCTTAACCTGAGGTACCACTGTATTGGTTTCAGAATTTAAACTCCAACAGGTTTAAAATAAACACAAGTGGCAAATTGATGGGCACCCCACTGAGCAGGTGAAATCCTTTAAATATCTAGGTTTATGGTTTACTTCGTGGGACACGGGTAGCGCTGTGGGCTAAACCACAGAGCCTCGGACTTGCCAATCAGAAGGTTGGTGGTTCGAATCCCCGTGACTGGGTGAGCTCCCGTTGCTTGGTCCCTGCTCCTGCCAACCTAGCAGTTCGAAAGCATGTCAAAGTGCAAGTAGATAAATAGGTACCGCTCTGGCGGGAAGGTAAACGGCATTTCCATGCGCTGCTCTGGTTGGCCAGAAGCGGCTTAGTCATGCTGGCCACATGACCCAGAAGCTGTACGCCAGCTCCCTCGGCCAATAAAGCGAGATGAGCACCGCAACCCCAGAGTCGGTCACGACTGGACCTAATGGTTAGGGGTCCCTTTACCTTTATGCTTTAGTTCAACTGGGAATTGGAATAATCGCTTTGTAAATAGAAATAAATTTTGGCTATTAATACAGTGATCTGTCTATCAAGGTTCTATTGGAATAAAGGAGGTAGACAGATGGTCCCAACTGCTAAAATTTATGAAACCAGTCATTTCACAAATCTGTTATGGTGTACAGTACAAAATGGGGGATCTTGTACAAAAATGAATCTGGAAATACCCCAAAAGAAATATATTAGTGTTATTTTGTAGCTCCCCAGGCAACTGAGTCTTCCATTTTCTGTTTGGAAGCTGGTTTTTGTTCATTGAAGGCCAGTGTGCACATCCTTAGGTAATGGCTAACATTTAAAAGTGGGGCCCGTTTTAGTGACATGCTACAATAGAGCAACCTCACACTAGAATCAGGAAATTCTACAAGTTATTGATAAGCATGACCTTTCTTTGAAAATTCTGAATTCTTTAGACTTTGAGATGGCATCTCGCCACATGAAATCTTCTGTTTTAGAACAGGGTTTTGTATTGACAACACTTCTGCCTGTCTGTCCAAATGTGCCCCTTGGTATGCCAAACTACCCATTCAAACTCCTCGCCCTCACTATGTAACCAGCACTACTAATATCAAATGGAAAAAAAGCCTTTCCATCTCTGCAGCTCCAGTCTATGCACTCTGCTATAGCTGAAGGACACTATCCCAAGATCCCCTATGAGAAAGGCATTTGTTCATGAGGAAGTAATGTGCCTGACGACTTACCCCACTGCTTACTGGTTTGCCCAATCTATGAGAATTTATGAGCAGCCTTGTTCAGAGATTTAAATCTCCCAGATGGGAGATTGATTGGGTATTTGATTAACTTTTTTTATTAGGTGACAAGTCTGGGCCTAATCGTCAGGGGTCCCTTTACCTTTACCTTTTTAAGTGGCTTATTTTGCTTTTAGAGCTGCAATTTTAAGGAGAAAAGTTTGTGGGGGTGATAATTTAAATTCTTCAAGGGAGCAAACTCTTATCTGACAGGATGTCTGGTTTTAATAATTATTTTAAATGCATTTCATCCTGTTTTGATTCTGTTTTGCCTATTTTATTTTTTTGTAATGGCTTCAGGGACAACTAAATACTAAGAATAAAGTATACAACAAACTTTGCACTTCACTTAGGGTTCCAGAAATCAGTACCAATGTATCAGCGTGTAATCAAACCAAGGGATCATTCACAATGTTTGGGAAGAATTCACCTCTCAGAGACAACTTCTTATGACACTAGTGTGCAGTGGTTCGATAACATGGTTTGGGAATCATTGCTCCCAAATCAGGCGACACGATAAGCATGTGGGTACTTTTTCAAGAAGTGCAAAAACATATTGTTGTGAGTTTCGGGGGCGGATTAGTCCCTAATTTCTGTGGTCCTGGATCCACAGGGTTAAAATCTAATGGAAGACTCCATTGTTGAACTAACCAGGCAAGTTTCTTTATGAGAGACTGGCCATCATTACCATCTAAGGACTGACAAAGGAAATGATGGTGCCCTCTGGGAAAATGGGTGGACCCCCTTCCATACCTGACTGTCCATGAGAAAGACAAAAGGCAGGGGGCACCTATATGTGTGAGCTGGAAGCAGGCTGCAGGCAGAAACCAGAGAATGAGAGCCATGCTTAATCCAAGGCTGTGGCAATGGGAGAAGCAAAACCTTAGCATGCTAATGCTGTGAGCCCCTCCATCGTAGGCTCAGTTTAAATAAACCATTTATCCTAAAGACACCACAGTCTCCACTGTCTCTCATTCCAAGAAAACCAAATCCTGGGCAAGTGCTTGGAAACTTTGGAATCTTGCACAGCTTGGAGTTTGGGGTGGTATGCAACTTTTTTATTTTATTTTAACGAACATGTCTGAATTCCTTGCTGAAAGATCTGCCACAGCAAATAAACATTTGCTCCGTAAGACACTGAGTGACATCTGAGCAACTACAACCAATTTCTTTTTTCATGCCCTTCTTGAGGAATCCATTAAAATGTCCCAAAGGGAGCTGTCATTCATTATGTGAAGATGTTAAATAGCAGCCCAAGGCACAGACTGGAACCTCATTTCGTGAAGTATTTCAAAACTGCCAGCTTTAGCTTAAGATCAGTGGCATAGCGTGGGTTGTCAGCACCCGGGGCAAGGCAAGTAATTTGCACCCCTAACCCGTGGATTTGCGCCCCCTAACCCATGGATTTGCACCCCCTAACCCGTGGATTTGCGCCCCCTAACCCTAACCCCCAGATGTTGCACCCGGTGCGGCCGGCCCCCCCTGCACCCCCCACGCTACGCCACTGCTTAAGGTGCAGCTTCAGGGGGCAGTGTTCAAAGTGCAGCACCCTGCATGCTCCCCTAGGAAATGTATGCTTGCAGGATACAAGGGAGATCTGACAAAAATACAGGAAGTAAATTTGTTGCCTTCTATGATGCTTTAGGTAAAATACATTTGTCTTCCTGGCCTGTATGAGAGGTGGTTCTAGAGCCAAAATCTGAAAATCATGAGAATGTCAGAACTGATTTCCTTTTGACTTTTTTGGGGGGGTATTTCAAAGGGTCCTTTAAAAATCCACATACAGTGGTACCTCTGGATACATACTTAATTCGGTCCAGAGGTCCGTTCTTAACCTGAAACTGTTCTTAACCTGAAGCACCACTTTAGCTAATGGGACCTCCTGCTGCCACCGTGCCACTGGAGCATGATTTCTGTTCTCATCCTGAAGCAAAGTTCTTAACCCGAGGTACTATTTCTGGGTTAGCAGAGTCTGTAACCCGAAGCGTCTGTAACCTGAAGCGTCTGTAACCCGAGGTACCACTGTAGTTTATACTATTGAAATTGTTTCTACAGGAGGCAGTGATGGTCACCAACCTGGATGGCTTTAAAATATGATCATGGAGGAGAGAGCTATCAGTGGCTACTACCCTGAGGTTACCAGATTTATTTCAATGAATCCAGGGATACTTTAATCAATCAATCAATCAATCAATCAATCAATCAATCAATTAAATAGTACACATTCAGGACGTTGATGCTGCAGCGATGTTGGTGGCAGAGGGGCGGCCACTCCCTTGACCTCAACCACCACATTTCCCCTTCCTTTGAGGCTTCTATCTCCTTTTCCCATGAGCCTGGGCAGCCCCTGAGTTGTTGGCTCTTCGTTGGTGGTGGTGGTGGGGAGTGGTGCGCAATGCGTCAGGCATGGAAGGCGGAGAAGGAGGGCCAAGAGCAGTGGCACCGACAAGGCTCAGGCAGCGCGATGCCTCCCTTCCCATTGGAGCAGCTCCAATCCCATTCCTACTTGCATGCAAGCAGGAGGGGGCAGGGATCTCTCAGCTGGGAAGGGAGGCTTCCCGTTGCCTAACTGAGAGATCCCTGCCCTGCTTCTGCTTGCAATCAAGTAGGAGTTGGGAGGCTGCTCCGATAGGCAGCATGAAGCCTCCCTTCACAGCTTAGTTGCTGGGGTCAGGGAAGGTGGAGGCAGCTCAGAAGCTGGATCTTAGAGTCCCTGCACCACCATCATATGGGGACTTCCGAGCAGCTCCTGATTTTAGATGAAATCCAGGGACATTCCAGGGATGGAATTTGTCCGGGGACTTATTTGCAAATCCGGGGACTGTCCCCGGGAAATGGGGACGTCTGGTAACCCTATACAACCCTTTGCCTTCAGGGACAGAGGAAAAACAGTGATATCTTGGGTTACAGACGCTTCGGGTTACAGACGCTTTAGGTTACAGACTCCGCTTACCCAGAAATAGTACCTCAGGTTAAGAACTTTGCTTCAGGATGAAAACAGAAATTGTGTGGCAGCGGCATGGCAGCAGGGGGAGGCTGCATTAGCTAAAATGGTACCTCAGGTTAAGAACAGTTTCAGGTTAAGAATGGACCTCCAGAACAAATTAAGTTCTTAACCTGAGGTATCACTGTAATGCTTCTGAATATCCGTTGCTAGAAACCACAGGAAGGAAGAGTGCTCTGGTGCTCAAATCATGCTTGAGGGTTTCCCCACAGACATCTGCTTGGCCGCTATGAAAACCAGGTACTAGGCAAGGTGGATCATTGGTCTAATTCAGCAGACTCTTCTTATGGAACAGCTCCTTGCAAAGCTTTTATTGTGACACATCATCCACAAAATAAGTGCTAAAAGGCACAGAATTGTAACAGCAATGTATAAATGAGAAGAGGTCTACAGTAAAGTAGACAAAATATTACCAAATTCACAAAGGGTACATTTCATCAAGGCTTGCAATACAGCACAAACATAATTATTATTGCGTTGAAGAATGTTCTAAGCAACTGACAGCAGACAGGCCTCCAGATAAGGTCCTGTTTTGAAGGACTTCCTCGGTTGATAACAGGAAAAAACAAATTCCCCATGAGGAATTGATACCCAAATGTCAGCCCAAAAATGCACCTCCTCAAGAACGTTTCAAGGTCCTGATTCCAGTTTTCATAACTGGGAGCATGTGGGAGGAAAAAAAAGCTAGTGAAGGGAAACCAAACAAGATTATAACTATCTTATACTAAATTAGAAAAAATGTGGTGCTTGATGAAAGAAAAACTGTGTGAACTGTGCCTGCCTGACCTGACAATTAAAATTAAGGGAACATTTTGGCAGTAACAATCAAGAGGCCCAATTCCATCCAAGTTGTCAATTTGTACTGGTCATACCTAATCCTTTTATCCAGGTATGTGAATAATAGGTATTTTGAGACACTGAACAGCTTGAGAAAGTGCCTTCTAAAAGATTTGTCTAAGGAAGATCAGTCTGCTTTGAACAATTTGACTAAGGATCAGTCTGGAGCAGGGGTCAGCAACGTGCAGCCCATGGGCCAGAAGCAGCCCATGGAGGCCATCTAACTGGCCCAAGAGCCGCCCCCAGAACCAACATGCCCGCTCGGTGAGTCTCAGCGCGCTGTGCTAAACTGGCACAACATGGTGCAAGGACTCTCTTCTGAGGCTCCAGAAATTGCTTCTGTGCATGCACAGACACCAGAAATCGCTTCTGTGCAGGCGCAATTTTCAGCATCTGGGCATGCGCAGACGCGATTTTCAGCACTGCGCTGCGCCGGTCTGGCTCATGGAGGATCTCCATGGTAGTGATTCAGCCCAGGCAAGGTAAACCTTGCTGACCCCTGGTCTGGAGTAATTAAGGAGGCAGATGAAGGTAGAACAATTGTATTACTAGATAGAGAGAATTATTTAAAAGAGGTGTTTGGATAGTTGCAATATCTGCTGTGTGTCTGCTTGGTGGCTTGTTCTGCACCCTTCACATGCAGCCTGCTGCTGTTGGGTTATGTCCAATACTAGTCCTACTCAGAGTAGACCCACTGAAGTTCATTAACATGACAGATTTCTTAATTGCAATTATTCTACTCCGAGTAGAACGTAATTGGATACAACTCATTATTCCATTTCCAGCATTGGAAAAAGACTCAATTGCCAACCAAATCAGGTTTCTGTACATAAAACTCTGAAGGCACCTTCTTGTCCTTTGCAAAATGCATTGTGTCAGCCTTTGATTGTGGAGATAGTACATAGTCAGCATGGCTTGTAGCCAATGATCGCCTTGTCCTCTATGAATTTGTCTAGTCCTCTTATAAAGCCATCCCAGTTGATGGCCATCACTACTTCTTGTGCAAAAGAATTCCATAGGGTAACTCAGAATTTGTGCATGTGTGATGCATCTCTGTATACATAGAAATGTGATGCACCTTTCAGTGTCTTCACACTTTAACACCCCCCCCCACACACACAAACACATCTAATTTCATTCTGCAACTGAATCTCTTATCTGAATCTCCTAGTCCCACACAGACCAGGATGTCCTTACTGGGTGGCTGCTACTGATGTCTCTCACAGCCCTGGCCCTGGTGGCAGATGCAGGAGGTGCTGGGTGGAACAAAAATGTCACGTGCCTCCCACCTCAAATGAAAAGCTCAATGAAATAACAAAAGTCTTCATGACTTACCTCAAAGCCGTTAGAGGGGTTCTACAACCTGAAAAGGGCCTGGCCTACATCTCAGCCAGTTAGAGCTCCATTGACAAAAGGAGATGGAAGCAATGCTTTAGATCAGGGATAGCCATTATTATGTCCTCCAGCTGTCATTGTGTGCCAGTTCCCATAACTCCTGATCACTGGCCATGCTGGCCGGGGCAGATGGGGGATGGTGTCCAACAACATCTAGATGGTACCATATTGGCTACCATGAAAGCAGTGATTGGAAAGACGGTTTGTTTTCCCCACACATTTAGTGGCAAGTCCATTCCAATTTCACTTGGGCATCTTGTGGTTGCGGTGAGGCCTCTTTCCAACATTGCTGTCATCAGAACGTTCTATGTGGTGGCAAGGAGGCAACCAGTAGAAAGGCCTGGGTATATCACTTCCTCAGGCAATGTCCTCAGCAGACAGCAAATGAAGGAAGATCCATCCATGTATGAGGTACCCAGCCTGTCCCACTGTAGCCATATCCCATTCTTCAGCAAAGAGATGCAATGTCTTCTCTCCCTAAGAGATTTGCATTTCTGTCACTTGCTGTTATGGCCTGCTCTTAACACAGGCTGTCACTTTCAATCACATTGCGTGGCATGGAACCCAATGCAATTGAACATGGCACGGCAGCTATAATGGAATTTAACCTGTCAGAATTCTCTCTTCCACACTGTTCGCAGTGGAAGGTGTGAGGGGAATTCCAATCTGCCTGAGGAACATCACACAAAGAATTATCACTGACTACAGCCTTGGCAGGTCTGTATTGGATTACAATCCTCACAAATCAGATCTGTTTAATTGTGTGTAGTCATCAGACCATCAGAAAACAAAAGTTCAGCAAGGTAATATTAGTAAAAGTTAACTCACACCCAATTAAAGCTATTTGCAGCATAAAGGAACTTAAAATGTCAAAATTCCCTGGCAGATCACAATACAGTATGCACTCTTTTTAAAAAAGTCCCTCTCTTAGCAAATGTTAAAATAAAATAAAATGAATTATGCAGTTCTGAAATAAAATTATGCTAAACTTAAATGAATAAAAACATAAAATGAATTCAAAATTCTGAATCTCCCCAGTAAGACACAGAATTCATTCTTAAGCAGTGGCGTAGCGTGGGTTCTCAGCACCCGGGGCAAGGCAAGTAATTTGCGCCCCCTAACCCGTGGATTTTAGCACTCGAGTCTCTTCCGCGCCCCCCCAGATGTTGCGCCAGGTGCGGCAGGCCCCCCCTGCACCCCCCACGCTACACCACTGCTCCCACCACAAGTCTTCAGGACAGCCATCCAAAGGCTGGCGCGGGGAGAAGGTCTCTCTGCCCCACCGCCAGGCTTTAGAGCATCCTTCCAAAGGCTGGCATGGGGAGAAGGTCTCTCCGCCCCACCGCCAGGCTTCGGAGCATCCTTCCGAAGGCTGGCATGGGGAGGAGGTCTCTCCGCCCCACCGCCAGCCTTCGGAGGAGGTCCGAGGACAGTGGGGTTCCTGCTTCCTCGAGGAGGGCCGGCCAAACGCGCCCCCCCAAATGTTGCGCCCGGTGCGGCCGGCACTCCTGGCACCCCCCACGCTACGCCACTGTTCTTAAGAGCTTCCCTCATTATCAGTTGCTGCATATAGAAAATGTGCAGTTCTCACATGTGTGTATTTATCTTGTTCAATACTGGACAAGAATGAGACTCTGCTGAATCTGATTGGAAATATTTGTTTGTGTATTTAATTTAATATATTACCAGGGGAGTGTTGGTCCTATGACAAGATCTGCCAGGGTAATCAGCTTAAAATGCAGTGGATCTCTAGCTCAGCTGGATAATTCCTGCCTCACCTTGCACTAAATCTTCAACCCTCAGCTCAGGTGTTAACGTACTCCTGCCAGCTCAGCATTCTGGGATTGGCTTTCTGGGGGTGTGGTGGGGTAGGACCAGGAAGGGAGTACATGGGCTGCATCCTAAGCCCATTCAGCTCAGTCATGTGACCTGGCAGCTCAGCATTAAACATGGTTTTAAAGGCTTGTTTTTCCCTGCCAGACTGAGGCAAAGCAGCAGCCCCACTGCTGAAAGAGGTTTGGATCTGGGTAACCTTATGCTGGTGTAACTTACACTGCCTTGCTTTTTGCCAGTTTATTATGCATAGGATTTACTCCCTGGTCTGCTTTTCAAGACAAACCACTTCACAAAGCAGAGTGCAGCATACTCTTAATACATCAATCCATAAAATCAACAATGCATCATTTAAAATTACAAATAAAATAGGAATAGTAGCAGGAAAAACCTCAGTTAAAAGCACACTTCACCAAAATTAACCAAATGCATACTCAGATAAAGGATTCATTAGGATCCCCCTAAAGCCTAGTAAAGAGGGGCTCTATCAGGAAAGGGAAACCTCAGGAATGGGGGTCAAATGTGGCCCAACTTCACAATATCCTTGAGTATGATATACAGTGGTACCTCTGGTTATGTACTTAATTCGTTCTGGAGGTCTGTTCTTAACCTGAAACTGTTCTTAACCTGAAGCACCACTTTAGCTAATGGGGCCTCCTGCTGCCGCCACGCCACCGCTGCACGATTTCTGTTCTCATCCTGAAGCAAAGTTCTTAACCCGAGGTACTATTTCTGGGTTAGCGGAGTCTGTAACCTGAAGCGTATGTAACCTGAAGCATATGTAACCCGTGGTAGTACCACTGTATTGGGTCCTCCTTCCAGAGGGCACATGTTGCGGTGAGATCATCAGTACTTACCTCATTGTTGTGGGTGGGAGCGATTGGACAGCCACAACAACCCAATTGGAGATCCCTTGGTTGCTGGGCAGATCTGGCCAATGGGAATTTTGTGAATTAACCAAGGGATCTTTATCTTCCACTGCACGTTGCGTTGAGCTTCCTCTTTTTCGCTTCGTGCACCGGTTCACCCACCCACCCACCCCTATATTTAGGGCCTTGCTTTGACTTTGCTATGCTGTCATGGGTCGTCTGCTGTTGGGGCAGTGGTCCGGTAGGAATTTTCCCATTTGGCTGATTGGCAGGTGCCACTTGGGTTTTGCCTGCCGCGTAGCAAATCGTCACAACTTGTAAGGTTTGGCGGTTAGGCATTAGTTAAATGGTGGTTTGGAGGGGTGGTTTATGAACCTGTAACCCCTCCAACAGCAAGAGGTATTCTGTTAAAGGAATCCAGGGACTCGCCGTGCTTGTCAGCCCCTTTTGGAGGGGGTTGGACCATGCAAGAGTCCCTGGGAGCATTATTGGGGTGAGGTTGAGTCACGGAGCTGTACCCCCATGGTGTTTACCTGCACAGACGATATGGTGGGGCCCAGTCGTCAGTACTATGTCCTGCTGATGTCAGCCACAGCCTAGTCGAACCAATGCCTAAACAAACCACTCACTTTCTGTAATCAATAACGTTGCGGCTGAAATTATGCCAATAACCTAAAACTAAGTTCTGTGTCTTGTGTGAATTTATTTATTATTGGGGTAGCTCCTGGGTGTATTCACAGGCAAACTATTTTTGCCTGACTGGAATGTGTCCTTGAACTCTGATAATGCCTCTGGCATGACTGGACAAAGGACAGAAGTGATTGTGTGAAAGTGTGTGAGTGTGTGAGTGTGTAGCCTACTAAATGCAAGTGAAATTTACATCCATTTTTGCCTCTGCCCCTGCACACTACTGGAACATATCTCCTACAAGAGGATTGTGTACAGCTCAGTTCTAACAGCAGGCAGATATCTTGATGTGGAAAGGTGATAAACACTGGAGAAAGCTGGGAAGCAAAGCTTAAATATTGTAACTGTGAGCATTCTAGTTAGGTTAAGTGGGAGTAGAAATAAAATGGAACAAATAATGGGCCCCCAGGACTGGCCTTTTCAATCAGTTCTTATTTCCCTAGAGATGCTCAGCTTTTCTAATGGCTTTTCAAACAATCTGCTTCGCATCCTTTAATTTTGCTTGTCCTGAGCTCCTGGAAAAGGCATCAAGTGTATGATACATCTGTATCTCATTCTTTCCTCTCCCAGCTGGCTTTCAAGAGGGGCCACAGGACACTTCTTGCCGTCTTTTATACTAGCTGGATTATATTCATTACCAGCCCCAGGGACACAATACTTCCCCAATGGCTGACTCAAGATCATTTGTACTGAAAATAGGACAGAACTCTTCATACGACTCTTCCTGCAAAGAATACTTAACTGCATCTTTATTTCAGCTTCCAGACGCTCTCTTTCTCCCGGGTCACAAAGGATGGTCTTGTGAGTCCAGCATCAGGACATTGCGAGTTACGTGTTCTGGATTATGAACAGGGCTGGCCCAACCATGATGCAACCACCTCAGGGGTCAGGATCCACAGCAGCAGCAGATCTGGCTTCCAAGAAATGCATTGCCTGCTGCTGCCACCACTACTGTGGTGATGATGACAGCTGTGGCACAATCTATAGCAGCTTCTTGGCTAATAGGAAGTGCTGCTGGCTTCCTCACAGCTGTGTTCTCAGTGTAGACTCCCCCCCTCTTGTTCCTGATGTAGTTCTTCACTCACCCCTTCTTCTGTGGTGGAGGAGGGCGGGATGGCATTCTGCAATTCACCTCAGGTGCCAAAATGTCTTATGAGATGAGCTTTTGCTTATGGGTGCATATGGATCAGGAAAATATTTTCTTGATGGATCAGTACCTTCCAGGCTGGTAGGAAAGGCCATAGATTCACTCCCAGATATCTAGCTCCAAGCATCGGGTAGCAGTTATTAGGAAAGGCCTCTGCTTGAGACCCTGAATAAACACTAGTGGGAAAATAGATGATTCTGACCTTTCTGATGAGACTGCTCATGTCTATTTAGAGTTGGGTGGGATCCTGAGGATCATCGATTCCAACCCTCTGCAATGCAGGAATATGCAGCTGTCCCTTAAGGGGATCAAACCTACAACCTTGGCATTATCAGCATCATGCTCAAATCAGCTGAGCTATAGTGTCTCTCCTAGATGGAGACTCAGTGTAATGCAGCCTTCTCAGTCTCTAAATGGGGGAGATGTTTTTGTCCTGCTGCAAAATATATTATATGTGCTGTGGTAACAGTTTAGATGGGAGAAACACAAGTACCACGGCAGCATCAAGATGCAAATAATTTAAATAATGAACTTGTAAGTGGAGACTGGCACTGTTAGAGGTGCCACATAATACCCATTCCACATTTGTAAGAGCACATTCTTATAGTGTAGCAGTGTCTACACTTTGGAACTCCCTGCCTATGGATATCAAGCAGGCTCCTGTGCTCTTTTTTGGTGCCTGACAAAAACAGGCAATTATCTGTTGGATTGTTGATGCTGTGAGCATCTTATGCTCAGGTTGTATATATACCCTAAAGCACCACAATCTCTGATGACCTTCATTCCAAGGAAATGAAACTCTCGGTACGTTCCTGGAGATTGGGGTGGCGTGTGCTATAAATATAGGAAGATGTATAAACTGCTTGATCATAAAGTTCTCTAAGCGGTGTACAAATAAAATTATACATAAAACATGTCTTAAACCCGCAAACCCATTTAAACAAATAGATTTAAAAGGGTTGTCCTTAAAAACAAAACAAAAAACAATAACAATTTTAAAATAAATATAGGTACCTAAACCATGTGTCTGGATGGGCTTGCCAAAACTGAAATGCTTTCAGGCATCTAAAACAATAATTGGAGGATGCCTGCTTAGGGCTCTGTTTGCCACACTGCTGTTTGCCTGGAAGCTCTCCCCCAGGAAAACCTCTGGTTTAGTGCTGAATCAGAACAAATGGCAGTCAAGTTTTCTGCAGATTGCCACTGATTAGTGCTAAGAAGTGGGTTTTCTGGGGGAAAGTAGTAGGGCAAAGGCAAAACCACTTGGACAGGCATGGGACGTGCAGAAGGATGGACAAACCCTTAATATCAATAGGCAGAGAGTTCTCTGATCACCTGTGCTGCCACACTATAAGGAACTGCAAATGCAGAATGGACATTATGGTACACATCGCAAGTCCTGTGGATTGAATATAAAGGAATTCCAGGAAGTGTAGCTGGTAGGAAGCTGTGCTGCTTTCTGAAATAAAAACAAGGCCACCATAAAATGTCCCAACAGCAAATACCACCAGCAGCCAAAATTTTAAATGCATGGAAAAGAGGCACATATTTGTATAGCACTAGGCAGACTTCACTGGGAACAGCAGTTACCAGATGGTGAGCCTCCTGAAAAGGGTCCGCCTTTTTGTTCTTGTGGTGTGTGCTCAGAGGAGGTCCTCTGCTGAGGACCTCAAGGTCCAGATAGTCTCAGCCACACGAGAAATATGTAAAATAACTAAGCAAGTACTGTATTAGACATCACCCCAGAATTGGCCAAGACAACAGTGCCCATTTACACCACAAAGAACTCATAACCCACCTACTTTCAGCAGCCATAACCAGACACTGGAGAGACCTGTCAGGAGTAAGCATGGACTAATGGTACCAAATAGTATGGGAAACAGCCCTACTAGAAAAATTAACCAATAAACTGAAACTGACACGGGGACAAACAGAAGAAGACACCTTTACCCCGGTACGGCTCCCCTTTATCACATACAGAGCCCAACAAGACTATGACAATAATCCACCAACAGCATACAAATCAATATGGCTAACCTGATCCAAAACACCCACCCACCCCACTCACACACGAAAACAAAGATCACCACAGCTAAACACAAACAAAGAACCACACCCTAGGCCAACCCCAACCTCTCTCACTGCCAAAGGAACACAAGTGAACAGCACGAGCAATGCTGACACCAAACCCTACATACATTAAGCATAATAGAAACATTGCCACCCAACCCCACCCCCAACCATCTCCCCCCCCCCTCCACCCCTTTCTTTTCTCCCCCTAATGTCTCAACAAATGAAACGGATTTGTAAAAATGTTACATGGAAAAAATACGAGAGAGATTACACATACTTCTGTAAAACAAGAAAATCTTTAACAACAACCCCCCCCCCAAAAAAAAAAAATATATAAGAACTTATATAAGAACTGTTTTGGTTAAAGGTCCCAGATCACCCTGAGTCAGACTGGGGCCATTCTGAAGTGGGCCCTGACTTGGATTGGGGAAGCCCTGCACAGGCATACTGTAGAATAGCATAGTTTTATTCCCCCAAAAGGCTATCCCATGGTTCTTAAAGCATCCCCCTGCAGCTTTCAAGAGAGCACAAGCCTTCTTTTTAATACTTACAGTATATGATCATTTGGTTCTTCTTTCGATACTGGATATTTTCTTCTTATTCTTGTTGTACACTGAAATGTTGGGCATTGCTAAAGAAAATCAAATAACTCATTACAGGGGGTAAATCCTGTCTACAACCTGCTATGTGGCATCGTTTGCATAGCTGGTGGTAAAAGTTAGAGCTGCTTTTGTGAAAATCAATCCCTCATCATGGCAGAATGATAACTCTGAGATCCAGTGGTGTCCCTGCAAATTTGATTCACTTCTCCCCTTTTTATTACAGCTTTACAGTTATTGCTATGTTTTGTGTCTGTGGTCAACTTGACAATAAATGCTGAGATTCACAGCATAATCCTACAGGTGTCCATTCAAAAGCAAGTCATTGTGATCTCTTTATTTTCAGCCAGCAGATCATTTTATAACAATGGACAATAGCCTCAATAAAAACACACGTTAATACATTTGAAAAGCACAGAATAATAATGTTAAATAGTATATGGATTGTTACATGCCACCCCAATCTCCACAGCAGTATGAGATTCCATAGTTATAGGTACTTACCCAAGGTTTGTGTTTTCTTTGAAAATAAGGCACTCTGAGCACATGCTTAGCTTACCTCTTGAGTAATCCAACACTGTTGGCATGTCAGACTCACTAAGGATTGGGCAGCCTAAGTGCTGAGACACACTTTTTTTGGCTGGGCAATCCGCCAGCAGATCACGAAACAATTGCCAGATAAAGCCACTGACTAATTTATGGGATGTGACAGCATGGAAAGCAGCTAAGAGCACTTCATTGTGCCTAAGGCGAATACTAACACCAACCTTTAGCAGCTGGGAAGATGTACTGATGGGGTTTCTGAATGGTACTCCATCTTTCAAAGCTGTCATAAAAAACCCCAAACCCTTTGGCCTCCTCTTAATTTTCCCAAATGCCTGCCATGCTTTTATCCCTTCTGCTGGAACCTCTGTTGGAAATTCTGGGCTTTGAGACAGACTGGCAGTGCTAATGATAGGTACTGTGCATTGCAACATCAGGGACATGGTCCTTAACTCATCTGAGTCTTTATCATACAATTGCAGGGACGGGAAGTTTAGTTCCTTGACATATCAGTCCTGGGGAAACTTGGAATGTGGCTGGTAGCATTTCCTGTTATCGTCCTTCACACAGCTTTGTATTCTCTGAATGGATTCCATTTCACAGATCATTCATCCTGGGTTACATTCAGATTAGGTTACTGAGTTCAGTGTGAGCATTTTGGGGATTGTGGCTGACCAAGATGACCAAAAGCCTGGAAACCAAGCCTTTTGAGGAACGTTTGAGGAAGTTCGATCTGTTTAGCCTGGATAAGTGGAGACTGAGAGGAGATATGTTTTAGTTCCAGGACACATTCCAGCCAGGCCAAAACACTCAAGGAAGGTGCAAGGCAGGTCCAGTGAAGGGTGTGGTTTGAGAGGAGGGGTGTGGCCTGGGAAGAGTCCTGAAGATTAGGTAGTGAAGGCTGGAGGGCAGCATTCAGTCCATGGGCCAAGTTCCCCACCCTTGCCCTGCATGCTTCCTATCCTCTGTTGAGTTTTACTCTCTACATATTGATTGCTCTGTGTAAGTTTTTGCTTCTGCTGTCCATCACTACTAGCTCTGAGGGTGCTGGTTTCAGACTTCAACTACATCAGTGGTTACCAAAGTGGGTGGAAGCACCCCCTGGGGGTTGGTAGGATTACCTGAGGGAATGCTAAGAGGCAGGAAAGCAGCAGGTGGTCACTGGAGGTGTAAATGTCTATCAGACATTGAAAAGCTGGTATTACTGGATCAAGTTCGTCAAATGAGTTGAATTAAACTAAGTCATTTTAATTGGCTTTTAAACAAATGTGCAATTAATTGTTACTGCTATGAATTTTATTATGCTATTATTTTTCTTAGTGGGTTGTGCAAAGTGCTGTTCTGAATAATGCTTTTTATAGAGCAGGGTAGGGGTCACTGAGGATGCCTTTATGGAAGCTGTGGCATGGGAAAAAATGGGAGCCATTAAACTATAGCATCTTTCCCCCCCTTCACCCCACATTTTCCCCACAGTTATCCCCTCCTTCCCCACATCTATCACACTTGATTCACCTTTAACTAGGGCTTTTTAAAATTATCATTATTTCAATCCGGCTGATTTACATCTTTTGTTAATACACTTGTTTTATCAAGAGAAGCTGTGAGTTGGTTTGGCACCAAAGCATTGCAGGAAAAATAGAAACACAGAGAACACATACCTGGGAAAAGGCAGCAAGCAAATTTATCATGACAACAGATTCACCCAGGAACAAAGCAGGGCAAGAAATGGAAGTGAAGGGTGGCCCATCTTAGCAGAAATGAGACAAATGCATAGATAGAGCTTTCCCCCTCCCTTCTATGACCTGGCATCACCTCTGAGCTTTGGATTTGCTGTTACCACACAATAATAAGTTCCATCTGGAGACTATGGAAATGGGCTCCCCTTGAAAAAATAGATCAGAGATTTCTGTGAGCATTTATCAGGGCCCGCTTTCACTCTGCAAAGGAGCCTCTTTTATGTGCTGCTGCACTCAAAGTCCCCTGCCTTTTCTCAGTACCTGTGCATCTCTTTTCAAATGAAGGTGAGGAACAGGGGAGCAGGGAGGAAGCGGTGAGCATGTGGCTGGAACATGTAGACATCTGTTTTTATCCTAGTTAAGGATTTGGAGATCTAAGCGACTATTTGCCTTTTGCTGCTCCAACATCCTGGCTGCCGAGGTCACGTTGCTTCTGAAACAGCTTGCACAGTGAGGTTCCTGACAGGGATGACTGACAGCTGAAGAGGAACAATCCACTGTGGGAAGCTTGAAAGCCTTTCAAATACAACCCGCTTGCTTCTGGCTGGATACCATTAGTGGTTATTTCCACCCACCCCTTTTCCTTTTAAACGTCTAAGTTTAGGACGTAGCATTGGAGTCAAAGGTTTTAAAAGGGATATAGCAAGCAGTAAATGCTGCTGGATGTTTATCAAATTAGGGTACCCAAAATCAACTCGGCGGTAATAGTAAAGGAAAACAAATCAGATCAGATTAACAGAATGTGATGAATAGAAGAGTTGTCCGGATATGGAAAATGCAACATTTTGTCATGTGGCAAACTCTGGAAATGAAATTATTGATGACTAACGTTCCAGGAGTTGACATCTTAATTAGAGATCAGCTTCTTAGCAGGCAATGTAATCCTAATTACTAAAGGCCTTTGAACATGTAAGCCGGTGAAACTGTAATTGAATCAAACATGCAGGCCAATGGACTTGTGATTTTATTTATTTTTCTTCAATAAAAAATTATCCTGTCTTTCCTTTATTTAAAAAAAAACCATCAAGGAGGCTAACAACATGTAAATAAAAATCATGTAAAAATAATTATAAAGCAAATTACAGCATTGGCATGACCTAAGGGTTTTGAACAAGTGCAAGGTCAGTGAACACTGAGTAGTAAAGAGGTTGGAGATTACCCGCAGAGCAGACTCAAGGAGACCTCGTTTTGCCCTAAAGCCCCACACAAGAAGTCTTGGAGTTGAGACTTCCCATCAGACCCACTGCCACAGGGCATGTGGGGCAGCAGGAGAGGCCCAACTGAACTGGTCAGTGTCTCACAGGTCAGCTTACATCACAGAATGTGCTCCAAGACCTTCAATGCTCTGGCATTCTGTGTGGGGATGGATAAATCTGTCATTCAGCTGTCACACTCACATTCCTTCATCACTCAAATGTTGTTGGCAATGAACCTTATATTGCAAATTGCCACCTTTTTATGGGTTTGGTCCAGCTGCTTAATCCCCTTCACTGGTCTGATTTGTAGCATCTAGGGAAGGGGGGATAAGCAATCACAAAACCAAAGTCATTGGCTTGGCCAGCTGTGAGCCTCCTTGCCATTGTGCCACTGGCATCTAAAAAAATTGGAGTGTTATGTGTTATTGGGGGAACAGAGATCCCCCAGTTCCCTAGGTGCCAGATTTACCCTCTAGATTCTTGGATGCTGGGTTTAATCAGAGCTGACAGGCTGAGCTTATTTTTCTGCCAGACAAATGGGCAGAAGGAGATGATGACCTTGCCTTTAATTCATTGCAAAATCCATCTTCAAGACAAAGACCCTACTGGTAACCAAGGGGGAGGTTGCCAGGGCAACATGGGTTTGATGTCACACCGAAATAAAAAATGTCCTTTTACACAGAGGGTTTTTTTGTTTGTTTGTTTGTTTTGGCAATGTGTTCTGGGAACAAGGAGGAGGAAGTAGGGAGAACTCCATGCGGCACTGGCTGGAGGAAGCCGGGGGCCATGACAGGCTGCTGCTTTGGACCCAAGCTCCCATGAAGCTATGAGAGAAGCAGTGAGGGGCACTCTCGAGGTGTAATGTTCTGCACCCCCTCCACTGAAAGCTTCCAGGTGTAAATATGTGTGAACAGACCATATTCCTAAGACCCTGCAGACTCTGCTGTGCCTTGAATTTCCAACGGAACCACAACCCTGGGTAAGTGCTGGAACCCCCTGAAATCTTGCTACTGCTCATCAGAGATGTAGTGTGTAAGAGGAGCCATGATCAAGGAAAGAGTGACCAAAATGAGAAGGAGACTGGATTTTTTTCTTTATGATGAGCAGCTACAGCAGCTGTAGTGTTTTAGTTTGGGATAGAGAGCAGGAAAGGTGAGAGCAGTAAAGAAATTTGTAAAATTATGTATGTCTTGGAGAAGTTAAATACTCATTCCCTGCCCTCCCCACCCATCCTCAGTCTCAGAATAGTAGAATTCATGGTCATGCAATGAAACAGATTGGCAGTTGGACTGTGCAATGGATTCAGCCAAAGCCCAAATCAGATGATTCAGGTAGAGACAGCCCCAGATAGCTGTGAGTTGGCATGAAGTGGTCGGGAGCTGTCAGGGTGGTTGTGCATCAGGTGGGAAGGAGTGCCTTCCCTGTTGGGCTCTGGGGCTCTGCAGGGAAGGCATTTGCAAAGCCTCACCCTGCAGGATTGAACCCTCAATGAAGTTTACCTTCTTCCCCCACCTGATTGCTTGTTTAATTAGAGTTTTCAAAAATCTTAATTCAATATTAGCCATGCCCCACTCCACCCCAAATTGATGCAGGGCCATATACAGGTCAGGTGTCTCTTGGTTTCAGGTGGGGTAGAAGGAGCTGTGCACAGTCCTCATTGGCAGGATAGTTGTTGTTGTTGTTTAGTCATTTAGTCGTGTCTGATTCTTCGTGACCCCATGGACCAGAGCACGCCAGGCACTCCTGTCTTCCACTGCCTCCCAGAGTTCCGTCAAATTCATGTTGGTCGCTTCTATAACACCGTCCAACCATCTCATCCTCTGTCGTCCTCTATTCCTTGTGCCCTCAATCTTACCCAACATCAGAGTTTTTTCCAGAGAGTCTTCTCTTCTCATAAGGTGGCCAAAGCATTTGAGCCTCAGCTTCACTATCTGTCCTTCCAGTGAGCACTCAGGGCTGATTTCCTTAAGAATGGATGTGTTTGATCTTCTTGCAGTCCATGGGACTCTCAAGAATTTCCTCCAGCACCACAATTCAAAAGCATCAATTCTCCGGTGATCAGCCTTCTTTGTGGTCCAGCTCTCACTTCCATACATCACTACTTGGAAAACCCTAGCTTTAACTATACAGATCTTTGTCCACAAGGTAATGTCTCTGCATCTTGACATGCTGTCTAGGTTTATCATCATTTTTCTCCCACGAAGCAGGCGTCTTTTAATTTTGTGACGGCTGTCACCATCTGGCGTGATCATAGAGCCCAAGAAGGTAAAATCTGTCATTGCTTCCAATTCTTCCCCTTCTGTTTGTCAGGGGGTGATGGGACCAGTGGCCATGATTTTAGTTTTTTTGATGTTGAGCTTCAGACCATATTTTGCACTCTTCTCTTTCACCCTCATTAAGAGGTTCTTTAATTCCTCCTCACTTTCTGCCATCAAAGTTGTGTCATCTGCATATCTGAGGTTGTTGATATTTCTTCCGGCAATCTTAATACTTGCTTTGGATTCATCCAGCCAAGCCTTTTGCATGATGTATTCTGCGTATAAGTTGAATATGCAGGGAAGTAATATACAACCTTGTCGTACTCCTTTCCCAATTCTGAACCAATCAGTTATTCCATACCCAGTTCTAACTGTTGCTTTTTGTTTAAAATAGAGGTGTTTCAGGAGACAGATAAGGTGGTCTGGCACTCCATAGTTTGCTGTGGTCCACACAGTCAAAGGCTTTTGCATAGTCAATGAAGCAGAAGTAAATGATTTTCTGGAACTCTGGCTTTCTCTACAATCCAGCGCATGTTTGCAATTTGGTCTCTGGTCCCTCTGCCCCTTTGAAATCCAGCTTGTACTTCTGGGAGTTCTCAGTCCACATACTGCTTTAGCTTGCCTTGTAGAATTTTGAGCATAACCTTGCTAGCGTGTGAAATGAGCGCAATTTGGCCTACGGGACCGCCTCTCCTGGTATGTCCCACGGAGGACCTTACGGTCTTCAAACAAAAACACCTTGGAGGTCCTGGGCCACCGGGAGGTTAGGCTGGCCTCAACCAGAGCCAGGGCTTTTTCGGCTGTGGGCCCGGTCTGGTGGAATGCTCTGTCACAAGAGACTAGGGCCCTGCGGGACTTGACATCTTTCCGCAGGGCCTGCAAGACAGAGCTGTTCCACCAGGCCTTTGGCCAGGGCACAGCCTGACCCCCTCCTTTGGTAATCCTCACAGAACTCTAGCCCAATGGTTGCCATTAATTTGATTTTGAACTGATTTTAGAATGAATTGATTTTAGAATGCTGTGTTACTTTTAGTGTTGTTAACCGCTCAGAGCCCAGCTTTGGCTGGGGAGGGCGGGATATAAATAAATTATTATTATTATTATTATTATTATTATTATTATTATTATTATTATCCGGTAGTTGGAGCATTCTTTGGCACTGCCTTTATTTGGGATATTTAGTACAGGCAAAAATAAAGAACTTTGCCACTGAGGGCACGGTTAATCTGTGGAACTCTCCACCACATGATGCCGTGATGACCATAAGCCTAAATGGCTTTGAAAAAGAGAGTTGGACAAAGTCACAGACTGAGAGGTATATCAGTGGCTCTTAGCCATGATCAGAGCAGGATGACCCTGTATTGCAGACTTAGTTTTGAATTTGCTGGGTTTTATTGTGAAAGCTGTCAATGGCCAAATAGTTTAGAATACCTAATGACATTGCTGCACATTCTTTGCCAGTTACTAATGTTGTTGCATGTCAAATATTGTGACATCCTGGCAGAATACAGTTGCAACTTGGTTCTCTTAAAATAAAGGGATGAAATACTAAATAAATACCAGGATGGGTACTGGTTATGATTCCGGCATTATAAACTCAGCTGAAGATTCTTCTATATTACAAGGTGTACCACAGTTTAGAGCAGACCTGAAGGTAAGGGAGGGGCATTGCTATCATCTACAGAAACTCAAATGCAGGCTTCCTTTTCCACAGAGCTCTGGTTCAGAGTGTTTCTGCTTGGCACTTGGTAAATGGAACATATCAAAGATTCTGTTGGTGTACTGCCCAGCTATTCCTTCTACCTGCGTCTGACGCTAAGTTGTATCAGATGTGGTTTACTTTTTACATATTGTCTGTTGACATGTGTAAATCCATCATTTTTTTAAAAAAAAATTATTTTAAAACCATTTTGAAATATCTCAGGGCAACATACAATAAAATATAATATAATAAAAATACATTAACACTCAATATTACAATGCATTCTTTAAAAAGAAAAGCATAACTGTAACCTTACTGCTATTATTATTATTTTTGTAAATTTGTCCAGTTTTGTTTCGGAAATGCTTCACACATAAGCTATGTTTTACCTCATTAGCATTTCAAAAGTTGGGGGGGAGAGGAATAGAAAATGAGTGTGCAATGCAATGCATGTGAGCACTGTGTTGCTTTATAAAAGTGTTATCACATTGTGGCACTGGATGACATTCACTCTATTTGCACTTTATTGCTTTGTTATGATTTTATAGCCCAATGTTCTTGCCATTGCAAATAAAGTAGACCCATAGGGTCATGCTGCATGTTTACAAGTAGTGGGGGTGGCAAATATTTTAAAACAACATTGAACTTGAGACTATAAGGGGCTTGTTTTTGTGTGTAAGACAGTCAAATAATGCTTGTCTTTTATGCAGTAAATGGATTGCATTTACATTCCACTAAAATTTATGTCTAGAGATGCCTTTCTAAGATCCCAAAGGGAGCCTCAAGTAAATTTCAGAGCTGATAACATTTAAAGCAGTACAGTGGTACCTCAGGTTACATAGGCTTCAGGTTACATACGCTTCAGGTTACAGACTCTACTAACCCAGAAATATTACCTCGGGTTAAGAACTTTGCTTCAGGATGAGAACAGAAATCGTGCAGCAGCGGCGCAGCAGCAGCAGGAGGCCCCATTAGCTAAAGTGGTGCTTCAGGTTAAGAACAGTTTCAGGTTAAGTACGGACCTCCAGAACGAATTAAGTTCTTAACCCAAGGTACCACTGTACATATAATACCACTATAAACAGTCATGGCTTCCCACAAAGAATCCTGGGTACTGTAGTTTGTTAAGGGTGCTAGGACGCTTCCCCTCAGCTATTGGGTGACCTTTGGCCAGTCATTCTCTCAGCATACTTAATTGTTAATATGGAATAAAAGGGGGAGGAGAACAAATTTCCTTGGAGGGGAAGCAGGATATAAATGCCACACATAAGCACTTCACAACAGCAGACCCCAGAAAGAACGTTTGACTATAATCTGATTCTTCTGGGGCCACTCATTTGGCTTTTGGGATAGGAGAAAGATTCCATCACTTCTTGAGAAATAATATCTCATCAGTCGCTCCCACAAAGATGTGGTGATGGCCACCAGCTTTAAAAGAGGATTAGTCAGATTTATGGAGGATAAGCCTGTCAATGACTACTAGCCATAATTGCTATGTTCTCACTCAGGTGTGGGAGCCAGAATGCCTCTGAAAAGCATTTGGTGGGAATTGCAAGCACGGAGAGTACTGTAGCACTCTCTGCTCCTGCTTGTGACTTTCCAATAGAGGCACCTAGATGGCCACTGTGAGAACAGGATGTTGAGTTATATTAGCCTTTGGCCTAATGCTGCACCACTCTTACTGTGTTGAGAGACTGGCAAAAAAAGAAAAACCAGAGGACAATCAAGGTGCCTTATGTAGTTTCCATTTCTCATGCTGATTCCTCAAAGGTTGGTTTTCATTAAGCACACCTAGATACAAACTGGTCAGTAGAACACAAGGGAAAATCATTTCTACTTGACACCTTTCTGGGTTGACTGGTCAGGAACTAGGAATTTCTCCTTGAGCGTTTAATAATGAATGGGCAACAATTAATGATGCAAGCAAGAGAGGAGAGGGAGGCTGGGACTTGTTGCCTGGTTGGCATGACAACAGAAATCACGTCATGGTGATTGTTTTGCTGAAGATTCCCCACTTTGAAATAAAGGCCAGAAACATCCAGCAGCATTACATAGGCCTTGTCCATCTGCGCTCAATATCTGGATGTTGGCAACCTTGCATGCCTCCAGCCTGCAGAGGGGAAGGTTGAGACTAACAGGCAGTCAGGGAAAATAGACTGCAGTTTCCCACTAAGCCCCTCAAGATCCATCTATTCCCTCTTCCTGCATTAGGCAGCCATGGTTGCTAGCTCCATCCAATGTGAGCTTAGAATCCAAAGGCTTGCTTGTGAACGTGCAGAAGCTGTAAGTATATAACCCAGTGAACCTTTGTGTTTACTTTTTAAAGCAATGCTAGAGATATGTGAATAAAACAAAGAGAGGTGGAGGTGGGACTGGGTTTCTACCTGTGCTAAGCCCAATATTTCTAGGCTTTACATTTCCCTGCTTTTCCCACCCTCTCTCCCCTCTCTACTACATTGTATTTCCTTTCGACTTACTTCAGTATGTTAAGAGTAAAACAGTGGATTCTTTTTGTCTTCATGATAGACTCTTATTTTTATGGCCCCTCAGAACCATCCATCTTTATTTCCAAGAGGAGGAGGAGAAGGAAGAAGAAGAAGAAGAAGAAGAAGAAGAAGAAGAAGAAGAAGAAGAAGAAGAAGAAGAGGAGGAGGAGGAAGAGGAGGAGGAGGAGAATCTTTCTGTACTGGTATCTTTCAGATTATTTATATATATATATTTAATTCCCCATGAGTGCAGAAAAGGGGGATTTACTCAGGTTCCAATAGCTCAGAGCACCGAGCCAAGGGACTTTTGAAACACACTCGTGCCTGTGATGAATGGGCATATTATCTAAATGCTAATAAAGACCAAGCCACAAATTGGTTCCATTTTTCTTCATTCCTCAGCAGCCTGTAGATAGTGAATGACATTAAATATAACTGTGGACATGTTATAATACAAACGAACGCGCGCTCTCTCTCTCTCTCTCTGTGTGTGTGTGCTTGAACTGTGATGATTCAAACAAAAGGCCTCTCCAACCATTTCATATTAAACCATCAGGGAATATCTCCAGCCATAATTTAAGGAGCTGTTTGAGAAGCAGGTGCTCCTCAAAAGCCAGTGTGGTATAGTGGTTAGAATGTCAGACTAGGCCTTGGGAGTGTCGGGTTGTTGTGGGGCATTAAATAAGTCTCCTGGGCCATTAAGAGAACAAAGGATCAAGAGGCTCATGCAAGACAGCAAATGGGTACCTCCTTCCCTCAACAAATATGACCAAAGTTTAGAGTGGAGAGGTTAGGGTGTGATCTAGATGCAAAAACTGCAGGGCAGAGAGGAAGAGCAATGGTTGATTTCCATTTCAATCCAAGGCTATGACTATGGGAGAAACAAAATGTTGTGAAACCCTCCGTTGCAGGCTCAGGTTGCAGGCTCCGTTGCAGGCTCAGGACACCACAGTTTCTGCTGTTTCTTATTCCCAAAAGGAAAAATGAATCCTGGGTAAGTGCCTGGAATGCCTGGAATCTCGCACTGCTTGGAGATTGGGCTGGTGTGCAACAGGTTGGGGCTGCTTGGTAGTTACCCAAGAAGACACTCACAGCAAGGGGGAACTCAAATTAAGAGAAGGAGCTGCTGCTGCTACAAAAATTGCTTTCTCCTCATTCTATTTTCCTTTTGTGTTCTGTCTGTTCAGTTGCCTTATCTTTTAATGTATGAAATGCTTGGGAAATTTTAGATGCTTTATTAGTGTATTATATAACAATATATGCATTTGATTGAAGTGAAAGCCTGGCTCAGGGCTTGTTGTTGTTTAGTCCAGTGTTTCCCAACCACTGTTCCGTGGCACACTAGTGTGCCGCGAGATGTTGCCTGGTGTGCCGCGAGATGTTGCCTGGAGGGAGGCGGGCGAGTCGGGCGGCGAGAGGCGGGGCGGCGGCGGCGAGGAGAGGCCGCCCAGCGCGGGGCTCTCGCCGTCTGCCTGCCTGGCTGCCTGCGAGCTCGGCGGGCAGCGCCTCCGTCCGCAGCGCCCGCCTCGCGGCTCTCATTCCCTGCCCCTGCCAAAGCTCACCCAGCTAAGCCGCGCTCTCCTTCCTGCCTCGCTTTGCTGCCTCCTCCCCCCCACCCCCAAAGCTTGGAGGTTCCCCAGCAAGGGGGAGGGGAAAAAATTGAAACTTACACTTTCGTGCGTCCCTCCCGGCGTGACGCTGCGCGCTGACGTCACGGGGCTGTAATGGTGGTGTGCCTCGAGATTTTTTTCATCAAACAAGTGTGCCCAAAAAAGGTTGGGAAACACTGGTTTAGTCGTTTAATCGTGTCCGACTCTTCGTGACCCCATGGACCAAAGCATGCCAGGCACTTCTGTCTTCCACTGCCTCCCGCAGTTTGGTCAAACTCATGCTGGTAGTTTCAAGAACACTGTCCAACCATCTCGTCCTCTGTCGTCCCCTTCTCCTTGTGCTCTCCATCTTTCCCAACATCAGGGTCTTTTCCAGGGAGTCTTCTCTTCTCATGAGGTGGCCAAAGTATTGGAGCCTCAGCTTCATGATCTGTCCTTCCAGTGAGTACTCAGGGCTGATTTCCTTAAGAATGGATAGGTTTGATCTTCTTGCAGTCCATGGGACTCTCAAGAACTGTAGGCTCAGGGCTACAGTTAAGCAAATATGTGAACTCAAATCTCACAGAACCAAACTCTCCCTTAGTTTTTCACTCTCTCATACATTCTCTCTCTCTCTCTGCTACCAACATTTTACTGCTCTTTTTCTTTATATTGTCATGCATTTCCCCCTGTAAAAGTTTCTCAGATGAATCGCATTTTGGAATGTTAGAATATCAGCTGCTACATCCCCCCCCCACTTTCTTTCTTTCTTTCTTTCTTTCCTTCCTTCCTTCCTTCCTTCCTTCCTTCCTTCCTTCCTTCCTTCCTTCCTTCCTTCCTTCCATAACCAGGTGGATATTAAGCTCTTAATGAGAAGCTGAGTGGTGCAGATTTTTATATAAATGGGAAACATCATTTCCATTGGATGACAAAATTGTTCTTTTCAAGCTGAGCTTAAGAAATGTCCACACTCATATGCAGCACACTGAAGGCAATCTGATATAACAGCACATCATACTTATTTACAGGAACAATTGTTGCATGCTCTGAGTGCACCAGTTTTGCTGATTCAAGTGCACATGCATGAAATCCCTCCTTTCCAAAAAGAGATGAATCTCTGTTTCTGGACTCTCAGGTACTGTAGCTTCAGTGGCTAGGCATGCCTTTTACCAGTTTTACCGCTGCTCTTGGATGGAAGTAGTCTGGCCACTGTGATTAATGCACTGGAAACCTCAAGACTTGATAATTGCAATGTGTTTTATGTGGAGCTACTCTAGGGTCTGGTCTGGAGACTCCAGCTGGTGCAAAATGCTGCAGGGAGAACAAAATACCAACAGCATGTATATCTGCAGTGCTTAAAATCTTGTACTGACGCAGAGTGCTGAGAGGAGACTCCTAACAGAGGCTAAACTACAGTCCCCATGATTATTTGGGGGAAACCATGCCTGTTAAAGTGCCATGTAAGAGTACTTCAAATGTATGTTGTGGGTGTGACAAGACAACCACAGCACAGAAAAACACAATATACACACCCACACATTATTGTGCCTTTTTAAAAAATAAGGGTATCACAAAATGCAGAAATAGTTAAATATACGGATGATCTTCACAGGGGACTCATTTCCTTTAATAATTGTGGTTAGTTTGGATGTCTCCAGCAAGGAACTTGCCTGTGTTTTCTGTAATCTTAGGGTTGGACTCTGCCATTAAAATGAAAACACAGAATTCACCGGTGTTTCCTGAGTGTACAACCTGGACTTTCTTTCAGCCAGAACTTGCCAGAACTCAGTCAGTTCTGGCCCCTCTCAGGTGGGCACCATTGCCATTCTAAGAGAAAAGGGGAGGTGTTCATAGTGAGTTCCGGCAAAACCTTTTCTGGAAAAATAGCACTGTGTAGAACGATGAAGATCACAGTGTAGGAGAACTAATGTCTCCACAGAGACACTATCACAAGGAAAATCTCTCAAATACCAAGGTTGCTTTGTAAACTGACCTGACCTAACTGCAGATGGAAATGCATTGGTTGATCTTGCCATTAAAAATGTTTACCTGCTGCTAGGAATATTTAAAGTTGCTAAGTACCTGAAAATGCTGAAGGTCAGCTATTTATTGAGTACTTTTTCTGATTTGATTGCAGAGAGGCTATAGGATATTGCATCAAGCAACTGTTACCCCACACTTCCCAATTAATTTCCCCATCACATATACTCTGACTTTCGGGTAAGAAGCTTTATTGCACAACAGGGCCAAATCCATTTTAACTGCACAACTGGAATTTGCCATTATGTGATTGAATCCTACCCCAAATAAGGTAAAGTAAAGGTAAAGGACCCCTGGACAGTTGAGTCCAGTCAAACCTGACTATGGGGTGCGACATTCATCTCGCTACAGGGAGCTGATGTTTGTCTACAGACAGCTTTCTGGGTTGTGTGGGCAGCATGACTAAACCACTTCTGGCACAATGGGACACCATGCTGAGTGCCAGCATGCACGGAAACGCCATTCACTTTCCTGCTGCAGAGGTACCTATTTATCTACTTGCACTGGTGTGCTTTCAAACTGCTAGGTTGGCAGGAGCTGGGACAGAGCAAAGGATTTGTTGTGTGGATTCGAATTGCTGACCTTACCATTAGCAAGCTGAAGAGGCTCCGTGGTTTACAGTGCCACCTGCTCTCTTTTACCCCCAAATAGCAACAGCCTGGAAGCACCCCTGAATGTGATGTAGTTGCCTTACTGGCTAATCTCTTCATTCTTTTATGGACAAACTCACACAAAGACACATCATAGCTTTTTAAAAATCCCTTAGTTATTTTTAAAGAATTGAGCAACAGTTCAAGCAAAGTAAGCGAAGGCACTCAGAGGACACCCAACTGTGATTCAGCTATTTTGTTTGTAAGCGGCTGGAGAGAGAGTGAGTTCCATCAGGCTCTTGGCTTTATCATGGTTTTGCAGACAGTCTATAAATAGGATTTATTCAACAGCTGACATGGCTTGAAGCTCCGGCCCCTTGTGCTTCATGCTCTGTGACTCTCTGATCCACCATTGCATTGTTATTTCTGGGAGCTGTATACCCTCTCTGGTTTCAGCAGAGAGGGCTCCACTCTGCCCCTAGCACCCAGCAGTTTCTACAGACCTTATGACTTCTCTACATTGGCCCATAGTCTTGTGTCACCATGGAGACCACTGTAAAGTGATAAACAAATGGTAAGGGAAGGGGACATTTCACCTTGCAGAACTAAAACAGATGCTCATGGAGGATGGGGGAGAAAAGTAGAAAAGAAATTCCAGTGTTGCCACCAGCTAGATTGGGAATACAAATATTAATTATTACATTTGTATGGCCGATGAGGGACGTGGGTGGCGCTGTGGGTTAAACCACAGAGCCTAGGACTTGCCGATCAGAAGGTCGGCAGTTCAAATCCCCGTGATGGGGTGAGCTCCCGTTGCTTGGTCCCTGCTCCTGCCAACCTAGCAGTTCGAAAGCACGTCAAAGTGCAAGTAGATAAATAGGTACCGCTCCAGCGGGAAGGTAAACGGCGTTTCCGTGCGCTGCTCTGGTTCACCAGAAGCGGCTTAGTCATGCTGGCCACATGACCCGGAAGCTGTACGCCGGGAAGATGAGCGCTGCAACCCAGAGTCGGTCACGACTGGACCTAATGGTCATGGGTCCATTTACCTTTACCTATGGCCGATTAACAGCATATGTTCTCTTGGCAGCTCCCAAAACTAAACAGAATAAAAAGCAGTGTTAAAATAATGTAAAATAATTAAAATAATTAAAATAATGTAAAATAATTAAAATAATTAAAATAATTAAAATAATGTAAAAGCAATGTAAAAAGAATGTTGTTTCTCTTAGATAGGCAATAAATTATGAATTGTTTATGTGAAAAGCCTAGATTATTATTTTTTTAAAAAAAAAACTTGAGTTGTTCAAAAGGCCATAAGATTGGTGCCAGGTGACCCTCTGGGGAGGCAGTTCCATTACTTAGGGTGCCACCACAAAGAAGGTCCTCTGTCTAGTAGCCACCCACCATACTTCATTTGGTAACAAAAGGCCTCTAGTGGAGATAATAAATGTTTCTGAATATTTATCTATTTTATTTAGGAAACTTTATTTCCCACCTACTAACACTCGTTCTTGAGGTGGCTGACAATATTTGTGAAACACAACAAAATGAACAGTGATACAGTGATCACTACAGCAGGGCAAAGATCTATATAAGTCCCCCCACACCCTTGTTCTCTGATGTTCTCACAAATGGTGTTCTGCACCTGAGTCTCCTGCTGTTGAAGCAACTGGATGTTATTCCCACACAGGCCAGGCCGTCCATCCTGCGTGGCTGCTCCTGGTGTTTCTCATAGCCTCAACCCTTGTGGTGCTGAAGTGATGGTGCAGCCACCCAGGGTGGCTCCTCCCAGTTCTCAGGTGTTCCACTTTGCTGGGCACAGCAAGTCAGCTAGGAAATAATGCCAGCCCATACATCATTCTTATTCTGATTGCTACCATTACTACTATTACGCAGCAGCTCACACAGATTAAAAAAACACAGATAAAATCCAAAAAGTGGAAAAGGAAAAAAAGATAATTGTCAAAAAGGAATTAAACTGTTAACAGAATTAAAACAATATAAAAAAGACCTATTAAAATACAGATGATAAAGATAGCACAGAAGTATTAAAGCCCTTTCCTTAAGAAACAATTAGTTCCCAAAGGATGCGCAAATCTTCCATTCAGGGTTCTGTCCTCTCCCACATGCTTTTTAACATATATATAAAGCCCCTGGGAGGTGGTGGGCCATATTTTGAAGAGCAAAAAAGAGGACACATTTGCCGACTTGTACTTTTAACTATAGATCACTATGATGACACTATCCATGAAAAAGAGGGTGTGTCCTGGAAAAAGAGGACATATGGCAACCAGTGTGCAGATGATACCCAGTTCTACCTCTCATTTAAATTGAGACTAGTGAAGGCAGTGGATGTCTTGTGTGAGTGTCTGGAGGCCATTGGAGGATGGATGGCAGCTTTTGAGGTTGAGGTTGAATCCGGACAAGACAAAAGTACTATTTCTGAGGGACAGAGGGCAGGCAGGTATGAGGGACTCCCTTGTCCTGAATGAGGTAACTGTGCCCCTGAAGGACCAGGTGCGCAGCCTAGGTGTCATTTTGGACTCACAGCTGTCCATGAAGGCGCAGGTTAATTTTGTGTCTAGGGCAGTTGTCTACCAACTCCATCTGATACACAGGCTGGGACGCTACCAGGTACAAATGATAAAATTATTTATTTATTTATTTATTATTTATTTATTTATTTATTTATTTATTTATTTATTTATTTTTGTTATTGTTATTATTTTGCCCAGCCCTGATTTATTAGTTTGTACTGAAACTTCTACCGCAGCTGAATCAGATCTGATCCCAAAGTCTTAGGGGTTTGACTCACTGATGTCAGAATTCTGTAGCTCTTTCCATTCTGGCCATAAAACAGACATCAGAGGGAAATGTATGGTTCTTAATCTAATCATATGATTTGGCGATGCATCTTGCAGGGCGGTAATGATGCGTCTTTCTTTTTCCACTCAGAAATCTGGTGAGTCCCTGGCTTCATACTGTGAAAGCATGCACAAGTAGTCCGTTATTTCAAAAGCTGTGAATGCCTTTTCTCTAGAAAATCTATTTCCTCTTCAGAAACAAGGGACATTGCGATGGCATAGTTCCCAAAACATGTGAGGATTAACAGCAGCAGAAGTAATGAAAGAAGATTTATGCTGATGGAGAGAAAAGAGAGGAGTGTGTGGTTCAAATTCATCTTGGCAGGCTGTCACCCAAAATGCCAAGGTAGCACCTTCAGTGCTCTCTTGAAAAGAAATGCAGAGATGGCGCCAAACAAGAAATGGCTCATTCCAAAGAGGAACAGAAACTCCCGAAGTGGGAGGAAAAAGCATCTGGTGATTAACGCTGGAATGGTCCGGCAGTTTCGGTGTCTGTTTTTTGCTTTTCCAGTCTTAAATGCAATTTTCCACATTTCTGCAGTAATTTGAGGGGGAAATAATAATCCAAAATTCTTCAACATTTGGGTGAGAATTTCTCCAAATAAGCACATTTTTCTGTGAAGTTTTGACATATATTTCTCCTAATGAAATGCATTTTTGTATGTTGTTATTTTGAGTTTTGCATGAGGGATCAGGTGGTGACATGTGGAGGGGAAAGGGAGGAGAGAGGAAAGAAAGGCTTCTGGCTAGGCACTGGGCCTTTGAGATCCACCCCCTCACAGCTCCCCTCTCATTCAGTGCCCACTCCCTCTCAATAAAGCACTTCATGACCCCACTCCCATCTCTGCCTCCTTCAGAGAGCCACATCAGCTGATGACTTGCTCCATGGCACTGTCTTGGTTCTGTTCCTGGTTCTTACAGGCAGTAATGCCTGGCATTTTGCCACCTCTGAGAATAAAGTTGGCTAGAGCTTCTTTTCCTTTCCTTTCCTTTCCTTTCCTTTCCTTTCCTTTCCTTTCCTTTCCTTTCCTTTCCTTTCCTTTTTTTTTTTTGGTCCCCTATGGGCTCCTGTGCCCCCTAGCAAAGCCATTTCTCCTTTTCTCTTTCTTTACCTGCCCCCACCCTTTTTCTTTCTTGCTCCATCTAATATGGACTTTTCCTTGACTCCTTTGGCACATCCACTCTTGCTGCTTCCGGGCGCATAAAGCATGCAGAGCAGAATACTGCTCCTATGTCACACAAAAGCGCTCCCACCCACTTTTACTGGCTCTTAAAAGGGTTGTGGGCAAAATTGCAGCTAGGCTAAAGCTGCAGGCTTAGCTGCAGTTTTGCCCATGGCCTCTGTAAGAGAAGCTTAAAGTAGCTTGCATTTGGAATTTGGAGCTCTGTGTGACAAAGCAGGAAGCTGTGATGACTTAAGAGTTTTCAAGACAGTCCCAGCATTTTCATGGCAACTGGAGACCATGCACATATCACTTCTTTTTCAGGGGGAAATGAATCAATTTACCCACTAATAGAAGGTATGCAAGGAAGTTCTGCTTTCTAGCAGCCCAGTGCAAGAGACAGGAGCATGATCTTGGCAGACCCTCCGTGGAAGTGTGTGCCTTGGCATCTGCCCAATGCAGTCAAACACTGGTGCCATCCATGAAAATGACAAAAATAAATAAATGGCAGGATTGTGCTATTGACATATTCCCTCCTTATTGGTCCAGCTGTGGTCTGTGCTCTCCATCACACTGAAGCAACAAGACCCTTCTCTTATTTGACCTGTTGCAGCTGGAGAGTACCTGCACATTGATAAACAGGCTCAGCCTTTAGTCTTGCATCTACTCTGTCAAGACACATTTAGAATTTCATTATTCTGTGGTGTGGATTTCTGCCAGCTGGTCTTTTGTAGTGCAGAGGCAGGATCTGTCTCTCTTGTTAGCTTTATCTAAAATCTGACATTACAAAGGTCTGGCTTTTACTTCCAGAAACGTGTATATCCATAGAGGATGCACACCAGAAACTTGTACATAATGGGGCATAAAGTGGTTCTGTGCTGAAACCTGTCCTCCAGTTTCACAAAACTTTTCTTCCCTTGTGGAAGAGGCTTTCATTTTTTTCTACCTCCTCCTAAGTATGCTTTAGTTCATTTATAAATATATTTACTTCCTAAAATGTCTATCCCACTTTATAGCAAAAAAACAAACAACAAAAACCATTCAAAGCAGTTTACAAAAGATATATAAAATTGAACTGATCAGTAAAGTCAAAAACAACAATTTAAAACCTTCAAAAAATAATTAAAATGAATTATAAACTTTAAAAACAAAACAAAACAGATTAAGACACATGTCCACTTTCCACATTGCTTCAATCTGCCCAAATAATAGGGCAAGCCCTGAGTAGAGATGGACAACCAATGGTGAAAGCATTGTCCTTCTTAAAGGCCTATTGATGGCTATCAGCTCCGATAGCAATGGTAGTTAAGGTAGAACTGTTGGAGACACTATGCCTCTGAACAGCGGTTTCTGGGAATCATTAGTGGTGAAAACACTGCTGAGCCCATGTTATGCTTCCAGGCTTCTCATAGGCATCTGGTTGGCCACCATGAGAACAGGATGCTGGACTAGATAAGCCTTTGGCCTGATCCAGCAGCCAGCCTCTTATACTTCTCTCTTTGTTTGACTGCAGACCCTCCTCCCAGCTTTCTCTGCTTGTCTCTGAGGGTGCCTTTTCAACAGCCAAAGAATGGTTTAAATGTGGCTACTTTGGGCAGGATAAATGTAACATGTAGCTTGGCTCTAAGGAGGAGAAATACGGGGATGCTTGCATGTATAGTTAGATTTTTAAAGCTTGCCCACACGCGTGCCCTATTATGCTTTCATTGCAAGTAAAAATTACAGAAGCTCAGAGAACGATGAAGCATAAAGATGCAAATGTGCAATATCCCAGTGCAACCAGTGCAATATCCCACCAAATCACTTTACATGGGATTTTATTTCTCATGAATACTACAAAGAGATGTTTAGATGTTTTAATTAAAAGCATCATTACACCCGTGAAAGGCTCATTAGAGTTTGGTCTGTTAAGGAGTTTCTTCTTCATCTTCTTAAACAATCTGGGTTATGCTTTCTTTAAAAATAAGGGGACTGTCACCATTTGCTTTGTTTTTGCCTGTTTTCCTCAATCTTCAGATGCTTTTGGACTCCAACTTTCATCAGCCCCAGCCATCACATCCAGGTAGTGTCTACTGAGGAATATCTGAAGTGCACCAGAACCAGGCTTCAAAGGGGCTTGCTGTAACTGCCAATCAGCTGATCAGTGGTTACTGAGTGCTCCTTTGAGCCTTGACTATCTGGCCTGCTGGTAGTCAAATAACTTTGTGTTTCTAAGAAAGAGACCAAGATTAGCAAGGAAAAATTACCATAGGCAGCTAGATAAAGGGGGATGGGGACTTCTGTGTTTTATGTTTTATTTAAGATATCTCTGATAAATTATTATATGATTTGACAAAAATGAATTTTATTGGAGATGTGGACAGAAGTTATGGGTATTGCCATTTTACAAATTGTCTCCTATTATGCAGAGTTTGACATATAGTCTGTATATGGATTTGACATTGTCAGTCTAGAAGAAATAGCAGAGTTGCCTCTTTTCCACATGTTCACCACTGATACCATTGGGACTTCACTCACTGGTGTCAGATCATGTACTATGCAAAGAAGTATTGTCATGGGAGAAAACTAAGTATTTCAGATTATGAGACATAAAATAATGGTAACCCTATATCCTTAGATCCCCTTCATGAATCGCTGGCTTGTCGTGGCGAAGGGGCTTGAATAACTCCAAGAAACTCTGAGCTATGCCGTGCAGGGCCACCCAAGACGGACAGGTCATAGCTGAGAGTTTAGACTAAATGTGATCCACCTGGAGAAGGAACTGGCAATCCACTCCAGTATTTTGCCAAGAAAACTCCATGGGCATAAAAAGGTGAAGCTTTGAGAAGAAAGTGAGAGTTTCCAAGGCATGCTCTGGTTCATGGGGTCATGAAGAGTTGAACACGACTAAGACAACTAAACAACAAACAACAAATATCCTTAGATAAAATAAAACTTGTTGTACATGATTTACAACTCTCCTGGTTTCAAATTATTCCATTTAAACAACTCCTGGCAGATTCACCCCTTAAACCCAAGCCACTAGATCATTAATCAAGTTTGAAACACTTTTATTAGATCAGTGCCAAAATGGAAAATGCCTAGTGTTCACTATATATGCAGAATTAGTAGATATTTCCACTGGTCTGTTATTAGGCTTTAAACTTCCTTGGGAGAAAGAACCACACCTACAAATATATGATTCTGAAAGGTCATTCAGACCATACAGGTCAGTCTCAGCTTATGTGAGAGAGTGTACATTGAAAATCCTACATAGATGGCTCCGCACACCAGTGCAAATTGCCCACATGACATCACAATGTTCTCCGAATTGTTGGAGGGGCTGTGGAAAAAGAGGAACCTTTTCTCACCTATGGCATGATGTCCATTCTGGACAATGCTTTCTCAAGAAATTACCAAAACACTCAAATATCCTATTCCAACTTCACAGCGGCTTTGTTTACTAAATCTATGGGACGATCAGCTGAAAAGATTCAGCTCTCAGGAACTAATGGCATAGGTGCTGGTGGTTGCCAGAACCTCAGAGGCCCCAAAATAGAAAATCTTACAAACTTTCACTTTGGTATAAAAAACATGTGGAGTTTAGCATTAGCTGAAAAAATAACTCATAAATTATGTGTTGCCAGGTTTAGCAAAATTATATGCTGTTTGGTGGGATTTTATCATATATATAAAACAGTTAAGTACTCTACTGACTTGATTTACATCTCTTCCAAATATAGTGCACTGCTTTTTTATATTTTGTACTTCTGTGTTAATTTTTGTTTAATATACTTCAATAAACAAATAAAAACTGTAAAAGAGTTGTTTCTAGTGGCTAGCCATAATAAATTTACAATTCCTTGATTTGGGAGCATCCTTCGCTTTTCTGCAAAATTTCAACTAAAACCAACATTAGACTTGAAAAGCAGTCTCCCCATGTCACATGGCAAAAGCAGTTTGTTGTGTTTTAAGAAAGTGAATTCCACTAAGTAGCAAAAATCCCTTGCATGTCCCTAAATCAGTGCCGGATTAACACATTCTCACCTATATACCAGTACATATGCAAATATTAAAACTTTTGGGGCTGTATCCAACATTCTGTTAGTGAATTTTATTATTCTGCAATAGAAGAATCAGGTTAAACATTTGTGTCAGTGGAAAGTTGATTAACAACAGCTTGCACGATTTATTGTGCAACTAAATTAGCAGCAACCTGCTTCTGCATTTTCTTTTTCTTTCTTTTTTAAATGCTTTTTATTACAATGCAGGTGGCACTGTGGTCTCAACCACTGAGGTCGGTGGTTCGAATCCCTGCGACGGGGTGAGCTCCCGTTGCTCGGTCCCAGCTCCTGCCAACCTAGCAGTTCGAAAGCACATCAAAGTGCAAGTAGATAAATAGGTACCGCCATGGCGGGAAGGTGAACGGCGTTTCCGTGCGCTGCTCTGGTTCGCCAGAAGTGGCTTAGTCATGCTGGCCACATGACCTGGAAGCTGTCTGCAGACAAATGCTGGCTCCCTTGGCCTATAGAGTGAGATGAGGTGCAACCTCAGAGTTGTCCACGACTGAACCTAACGGTTGGGGTTACTTTTCCTTTATTACATCCCTTGAACGTGACACTAAACTTCTATCGATGCAACCTACAATAGCATTAGCTTTTCTTTTGCTGCTGCATCACACTGTTGACTCAGATTAAACTTGTGGTCAGCTAAGACCCCTAGATCCTTTCCATGTGTACTACTGGAAAGCCAGGTGTCCCCAACCTGGTTCTTCCTGCCTAAGTATAGACTCTATACTATTGAAATTTGTTTTGTTAATTGGGGCCCAGTTCTCCGATCTCTTAAGGTCAACTTGCATCCCGATTCTATCTTCTATAGCATTAGCTACCCCTCCCATGCATACCCCTCAGATATGCATGCACAGTTGTGTGTTGTGTTTCTCTTCAGCTCCAGCTCTGTGCATTGCAGGCAGGGTTTCTTCACAAGTTCTTTGCTTTCCTGCCTGTACTCTGGCCACCCAGTCATCTCATCAAATATATGACCACAGGGCACTTCTCCCATCAAACATCTAGTCAAATAATAACCCCCAGGCCAGTCAGTCTTAATAAAAGACTGAGAAACTGTTTGGGCCAAGATGAAAACAGCTCATGTCAGCTTCCTGTGCTCCAGCTAATCTGTGCCAGGAATCCAGAAGTAGGTTACCAGCCGGCACGAGCAGAGCACTCAGCGGCTCTAGGAAATGAAGCTGCTGTTGCTATTTCCCATTGAAGCAATACATTTTAAAGGTTGGGAAACCATAGTGAGGCTGCATTCACATGGCAGTTTATCACATTTTCACAATATTTCTGTAATATAATTCCCATGTTGCATTTAAGCTTTCACATTACGTAAAAGCCGCTTCTGCAACTACAGTCATACCTTGGAAGTCGAACGGAATCCATTCCGGAAGTCCGTTCGACTTCCAAAACATTCGGAAACCAAAGTGTGACTTCTGATTGGCTGCAGGAAGCTCCTGCAGCCAATTGGAAGCCACAGAAGCTCCCTCAGATGTTCAGCTTCCAAAAATAGTTCGCAAACAGGAACAGTCACTTCTGGGTTTGTGGTGTTCGGAAGCCAAAACGTTTGACTTGCAAGGCATTCAGAATCCAAAGTACGCCTGTATAGTGGAAATAGTGCAAGTTTAGAGCTCATTTCCATTTTACTTGCAAACTTTCATAGTACTTGCTTCTTTCACACTGCAGAATCTATTGTGCTATGGAACTGTGGCTTTTGCTCAATATACTGGCATGTTGGGCTGAATTTCATTCATACCAGTGGGAATAGTGTGACACAATAATGAATGACATTGGACAATGCTCCACCCCTTTCCCACACATGTGTGCTCCTGTTCCCCCAGGATTCACAGTGAAAATGGCAGGAAAGAATTCTATGCCAACATAACTGCCCCAATTTTTTACTCCTGCAATTTTCCAGGTTAATGGGGTTGCAATTTGTGGCTTGCCTATGGCTGGTGGCCAACCAGAGAAGCAAGGGATGTGCCAATAGGGCTCTGTGGGTCATACACAGAAGATGATGTGAAAGAAAGATACCCCCTTATCAAAACATTGGGTGCTGCTTTTATCTTCTCCCCTTTGCCAACCACCTCCTTTCGGACCATAGATGTCAACCGCCCCTTATTTGGCGGGAAACTCCCTTATCCCAGTGCCGTGTCCTGCTGCTGTCCCTTATTGATGATGTCCCTTAAATTTCCCGGGTTTCAAAGGAAGCAGCTTCTCTCCCTCCCTCCCTGCCAGCCAGGGAGAAGGGAAGCTCCAACTGTGTTGCTTGGCTGCCCAGCAGGTGTTCCAAGGGCTAACCATAGAGGGGGAAAGCGGAGGAAGGACCGCAGCGCTTCTCCCATATATTTGTAGTGGTAGACTAGCATAGATGGTCTGATCTGCGGGTTTACTTCGGGCGCTATTCCCCCCCCCCTTCTTCCTCCCGCCCCGCCTGATGGAACTGAGAGCTGCAGATAGAGCATGAGAGAAAAAATACAGAACTGCAGCATCTTCGTAGCTTGGACTTTGTTTTGCGAGAAAAGTGGTTGCTGCTTGTAGTTATTTAAATGCAGTGTTTCATCAGCTGGTGCCTTGAGCAGCAACCTCTGGAAACGAAGGGCTAAAAACTGGCGCTGCTCTCCCAAATTATCTGGTACCTTTTAATTTCACATTTCAGCTGGTTGACTAAAATCCCTTATTTTGGCTGCTGATCCCTTATTTTTGAGGATGCTGGTCGCTTATTTTCAAATCTGTAAGTTGACAGCTATGTTTCGGACCCACACCATATTTGTCTTAGATTCTGTTCCCATCTTTCACATGCCCTTTCAGAGTGGATGTTGCTCATGGTCTAAGGAAAGTTGTGCCATATTTGCTCATCTTGAGTAAGGACAGAAGAATCTCTCAGTTTTGGTGTCTCATTTTTGCAGTCTTAAATTGAGTTGGCCCAAATTTCTGCATCAATTTGGAAAAAAAGCTGCTTGCTCTAATAGAATCCTAGAATTGTAGCATTGGAAGGGGCCATCTAGTCCAGCCCCCTGTAATGCAGAAATCTAATGCCCAACCTGGGGCTTGAACCCATAACCCTGAGATTAACAGTCTCATGCTCTACTGACTGATTTTGTCATGCACAAGCTCACCTCATATGCACATTTCTGTAGATGCTTTTTTGTAGATTAGCCAAATCATAAAGTCCAATTTTTGATGGATTGCTATGTTTCTAGTTGTTTATTGGTTCAAGGAGTACAAATTAAGTGGATCCACATTAAAATATGAATTTAAAGGTCTTTCTTCCTCATCCCTAATCTTCAGCCATCAGCAGGTCCTGAGCAACAACTGATTTTTTTTGTACATGCTCCATATTATCATGTTCTTTCGGAGAGCAACAATCTATTGTATGAACCTGTTTGGCTGCTACACTTAAGCTAAGCATATAAAATCAGACACAGTGGTACCTCAGGTTAAGAACTTAATTTGTTCTGGAGGTCTGTTCTTAACCTGAAACTGTTCTTAACCTGAGGTACCACTTTAGCTAATGGGGCCTCCCGCTGCCGCTGCCACTACCACGCGATTTCTGTTCTCATCCTGAAGCAAAGTTCTTAACCCGAGGTACTATTTCTGTGTTAGCAGAGTCTGTAACCTGAAGCAACTGTAACCAGAGGTACTACTGTATCTGAAACATTAATTGCACTAGTAGATAAACAATAGGAACAAATGTGCATTAACTGCTTTACACCTCCAAAACATGCCTCCCCCAAAAAAGATTTCCCAACCCATTGCTAGTCCCCTGAATTGTAAGAGGGTTTCTGAATAAATTGCTCCTTGAACATGTTTGCTATTGGCAGAAAGCAGCAGCCTCCATGCTCTTCTTGTTGACTTCTTAAAAGCATCTGGTTGAAAACTATGATAGAACTACAACGCTAGAGTTCCTGCAGGTTTTAGGTCTGTTCCAGTATGGCTTTTCTTAGACTTTAAAGGATTTTTTCATCCTGCCTGGTGTTTATTGTTTAAGTCTGTTTAGCAGGCCCTTCTACAAGTTCTACAAAAAGTCATCCTTGGGCATGTCTCACGGTTAGAAACAAAAGTACCCTAAGAACATGTCACTGAAATTAACTGAAATTGATGAAACTGACTCCCCACCATAACTGCATTCCCAACAATTTTTCTCCTGTCTCTTCCTCCCACCCACCCCAGGCCTTTCCTTTCCTGTTCTCATGGTGAGCAGCAGGGGCTGACAATAGGACAGCTTCTTCTTCTTCTTTGATGATCACTCATAGCTGAGTAAGTTTGTCTTCCATAAACACGGTTTTAACTGTGAGTCCGTAAGTGACTGTGGAGGCCAATTCTGGATCCACACATCCTTCCACAGTGGGGACATAGGTTTCTGAGCAGGAGTTGATCACTGTGAGGGTTTGCCAAGCGTGCCTTCCTCTTAGCACGTTTCTCCCTTGTGTCCTGAGTTCAAGCGTCTTCAAAGCCTATGACACCTTTGGTAAAGGCTGTTCTCCAGTTGGAGCACTTGCAGTCTAGTGTTTCCCAGTTGTAGTGTTTATACTACATTTTTAAAGATTTGCCCTGAGAGAGGCTTTAAACCTCTTTTGTTGACCACCAGCATTACGCATTCCATTTTTAAGTTCAGAATAGATGAGCTGTTTTGGAAGATGATTATCAGGCACCGGAAGAACATGACCAGTCCAACGAAGTTGATGTTGAAGAATCATTGTGATCTTTGCTTCTTCCAGTACACAGGCATTAGTTCACCTGTCTTCCCAAGTGATGTGTAAAAATTTTCAGAGACATCGTTGATGGAATCTTTTGAGGAGTTGGAGATGGTGTTTATAAGTGCTCTGTATGTTTCACAAACATACAGTATGGTTGGTAGTACAATAGCTTTGTAAACAAGCATTTTGGTTACCCTGAGAGTGTCCTGGTCCTCAAACACTCTGCACTTCAATCGGGAGAAAGCCGCACTCACAAAGCTCAGGCAATGCTGGATTTCAGCATCAGCGTCGGCCCTTGTGGAAAGATAACTTCCCAGGTAGGAGAAGGGATTTGACACTTTCCAGTGTTACACCATTGAGTTGGATTTGTGGCGCTGCAGAGGGGTTGCTTTTGTGCTTGTTGGTGGAGCACTTTGGTTTTTTGGATGTTGAGCGACAGGCCAAGCTTTTTGTAAGCTTCTGCAAAGATATTTAGGATGGTTTGGAGGTCATCCTCTGAGTGTGTGCACAGTACGTTGTCATCAGCATACTGAAGTTCTATGACAGAAGTTACAGTAACCTTACTCTTTGCTTTCAGCTTGCTCAGATTAAAGAGCTTTCCATCTATTCGATATATGATTTCTACTCTGATGGGGAGTTTCCCATGGCAATGAAAATAATGAATAGAGTTGGTGTGATAACATAATCCTGTTTAACACCTGATCCCACTGTGAATGGTTCACTTTGAGAGCCATTGTTATGATGGAGGAGCTGAATGATGTTCACAAATTTATTTGGGCAGCCAATTTTGGCACAGAGCCTAGGGCTTGCTGATCAGAAGGTTGGCAGTTCAAATCCCCGCAACGGGGTGAGCTCCCGTTGCTCGGTCCCTGCTCCTGCCAACCTAGCACTTCGAAAGCACGAGGTGCAAGTAGATAAATAGGTACCGCTCTGGTGGGAAGGTAAACAGTGTTTCTGTGAGCTGCTCTGGTTCACCAGAAGTGGCTTAGTCATGCTGGCCACATGACCCGGAAGCTGTACACTGGCTACCTTGGCCAATAAAGCGAGATGAGCTCCGCAACCCAGAGTCGTCCGCGACGGGACGTAATGGTCAGGGATCCTTTTACCCTTTACCTAAAGTCTGTTGGGATCTTCTCTCTCTCCCAGATTTTTTTGATGAGCTTGTGAAATTATTGTGTAAGTTCAATTCTGCCCACTTTGAATACTTCAGCAGGTATCCCATCAGGTCTGTTGACTTTGTTGTTTTTCATTTGGTTAATAGTTGTACACAACTCTCCCAGATTTGGAGATACTACAAGCTCATCTCTAATTTGTTTTTGTGGAATTTGTGATAGGACCTCAGCAGCTATGGGGGAGTTGTGGTTAAAGAGATGCTGGTAATGTTCTTTCCAGTGCAGTGCAATAGCTTCTTTATCTTTTAGAAGCGTGGTACTGTCTCCTGAGCATAGAGGGCATATGCCATGATTTATTGGCCCATAGATGGTCTATGTGGCTTTAAAGAAACTCTGTGCATCATGAGTGTCAGCTAAGTGCTGAATCTCTTGAGCTGTTTTTATCCACCAGGTTTTTTTAGTTCTCTGGTTCTTCTTTGAACCTCAGCCTTAGAGTTGGCATAGGTGTTTTTTTTTAGTGGCGCAGTTTCTATCTCTTTGCCAGATCTGAAAGGCCTTCCTTTTCTTGTCAACAATATGTTCAATCTCACTGTCATTCTCACCAAACCAGTCCTGGTGTTTCTTAGTTTGGTATCCAATAGTTTGTTCACAGGCTGCAATAATGGATGTTTTTAGCTTGGTCCAGCGTTCCTCGATGGGAACTCCGAAAGCAGATGGTCCTTAAGAGTCGTTTGGAAGCAATCCTGTTTAATAGGATCTTGAAGGGCTTGAGTGTTCATTTTGCACCTTGGTTTCCTTCCTTGAAGCCTGCATTGAGGTATAATCTTGATAACCATCGTGGAGCATATTAATCGGACAGCACAGAGAAGCCATCCAAGGCAGAAAGGCAGATAATGAGGGATAGATCAGCGCATCTGGGATGAAGATAATATCCTATGCCAAAGGCACAGGTGGCTATCTTAAGTAGATGCAAGAGGACCAGAAGGTTAGATGGCAGTTGGGGGTGGGGAGAAGAGCAAGGCAAAAGAGCAGCAGTGGGAGCTGTCATTGTTGTCAGTATAGCCCAGCAATAAGTGATGGTTAAAAATATCCCTCTTGATTTGCGGAGCAGGGTTAGCCTTTTCAAGGGCTCTCAGAGAGAATCCTGATGAAACTAACAGGCCTTTTCTGGGAGCTCTCTAAAATCTGCCAGCACTCTCTGCACCACCACCAGCCTTCTTTGTCCTTGTTATCACTGTCTTTTCCAAAACTTGCCATGCAAGTAGGAAGAGGAGATCTGGCAACAGGGGAGGCTGTGGATAGCGGAGAATACATTTCCCACTTCCAAGTGTCCTCAGGTCAACTTGGAGGCTTTCAGCCCTTCTCAGAATCCCCCATCACCACCAAGAGCTGAGATCTGCAGTTTTTAATTCCTCATGCTTGAGTGATGTTGGAGGAAGAAAACTCTGCAGGTGCTTGCCACTGTTGCACAGCAATTGAGACTTCTGTTGTGTGTGTGTGTTAATTTTATTTATTTCACTTATGCAAAAATGCAAGTTTTGCAGAAGAGAAGAAGTAGAGAAAAGGGTGGTGGAGAAACACGTACCAAAGGATTAACCCATGCAGTTACTCTGGCTAAGATCTTGCAACAATCAGTTTATATTACAGTTTCTTGTACAATATAACTCCTGCAAACCAACCCAAACCTACATTTTTCCCCCTTCAAAACACTGTGGTTCTATAAAGTGCATAGTTTAACTATGGCATTTGCTCCCACAAGAGGTGGCCACTAGATCGCTGTAAAGGCAAATCAGACAAATTCATGGAGGAAAAGTCTATCAGTGACTACTAGGCCTGATGGTTGGGTATGGTTGGGACCAGTATGACTCTGAATACCAGTTGCTGGGGATACATGCACGCAGTGCTGTTTTTCTAGAAAAAGAGGAACTCACCATGAACACCTCCATTGTTCTCTTATAATGGCAATGGCGCCCACCTGAAAGTTTTGGCTGGAAAAAGCCCTGCATGCATGAGAGAGCGTTGTGTGCTCAGGTTCTGCTTGTGGGACACCAAGAGGCATCTGATAGGCCACAGTAAGAACAGGATGCTGGACGAGATGGACCTTTGGCTTATTTGCTTATTCCACCTTTCCTAATTTGTAGCAGGCAGCCTTATGCTGCCCTAGGCCAAAATGAGATTTGCTGCTCCAGTTATTACCAGTCACCAGCAAAAGCTCTTAGCGTGCTAACCAGACCCTGTGCATGTTGTCACTGTGGAGACAGTGCAGCTGCTCCGTGTGCTGCAGTTGCTGATAAATCAAGGTCATTATTGCACCAAAGATAGAAAAGATAAAACCCCAAGGAAAGGCATCTGATGTGAGTTATCTCTTAGAGGCTGCTGCAGCTCTACATCTTCCTGAAGCACTTGCCTATGCTAAGCTGCACCACCCCGCCGACAGCCATTAATCCGAAGTGCTCCCCTGGAAAGCTCCGACCAGACAGAGTCAATTTTTCCCCTTTGCTGACAAGGCAAATCCTCCCTCTCTCCCTCTGTTATATATATATATATTGGCTGTAAGTAGTGCAGAGTTCTGCAGAGACACCGAGCAGATTCACCACGTCTAACGCTTACAAGGATGATAGTTAATCGTGGCATCCCTCCCACCCCACATCTCAAGCAAGAGACATTATCACAGTTCAAGGACACATTCCAGCCAGCAAATTGAAAGGAACAGTGCCGGTAAGGGGGAGTGGCCTAGAGGAATGGGGTGTCCCCCTGTGTAGGGTCTCGTGGACCATATAAAGAGCCTGGAAAGCAGTAGGCATTGTGGGTAAGAACTGTGGAGCCAGCTGCCTGACACTGGCATTGATGCTAATTTCCTGGACTGTGCTGGGATAGGACAGGGCCGGAGTGACCCTGTTACTACACCTACACAACCCCAGTTTTGCAGTCACCATCCAGGTATGTTGCAACAACACTGGTGTTAGGAGGGCAGAGTTGTGTGTACCATGGGGGCTGCCACTGAACTTCAGGTGTGACAGGCAGTAAACTAGACTGCTGCTTCAAGTGCAGTACAGGACGCTATACCATCACCAATGTTGGAGGTAATGGTGAATTACTATTCTGGGCAATGTGGAACAGGTGTAGTGGTCCAGCAGACCCTCCAAGTGTCCCTATTTCCCAGGGACTTCTCTGATTTAGAGAAGCCATCCTGGTTTCTGATTTGATCCAGAATGTCCCACTTTTCCTTAGGATGTCTTTGTTTTCATTGGAGAAATGTTGGAGGGTATGGAGTTATTCCACCCCTGAGCCATTTGAAGGCAGCCATATACAGTATAGGAAAGTTTTTCAGTGTTTAGTGTTTTATTATGTTGTTATATATGTTTGAAACTGCCCAGAGTTGTTGGGACAACCCAGTAAGATGTGCTGGGTATAAATACTAAAATTATCTTTATGGAATGGAAAGTCCCTATTTTCATCGGAGAAATGCACACACAATAAAAATATATTATAGTTTGAAAAAGTTCCTACAAAGAGAAAAATGAACAGCTATATATAACAAGTGTACAGCCTGCAAACAAATAATACATGAGGCAAATAGCATAACTCAATCAAGAGTGGACAAAGAACAGAAAAAGAACATTTCTCAGGGTATGAGTCAGATCTAGCATAACCTCTCCACAATTTGTTCCTGGCAGATGGGACAACCTTGTATTATTATGAAAGTAAGAAATAAATTGAAAGCAAACCTTATCAAAGTGGTCTCTTTAGAAGCACCCCATATTATATGGAGAGGATGAGTAAGCCGCTCTTGAAAGAGCAATATGACATACTTTGCAAAATCAGGAATCTCGGAGATAAGACGTTGGGGGCTTCCAGTGCCCCAATATTGACATCCTGGCAACCCGTAAACTAAAAAGATCTAAGTCTTTTGAGAGACGGCTAGGTTTGCATCACATTCCAGGGACACCAACACTAAAGCAGGGACTGCTAGTAACCTCTTGCAAGCAGGCCTGTGCAGGGGGCAGGAAGCAGCTGGGTATACCTGCCCCGGGTTTTGGAAGGCTACCGTAAGTTGGTCAGGGGGCCCTTCTAGGGGCCAGATGCTTTTTCATTTGCATTTATAACCTTTTTCTAACAAAATTCTCATCCCGGGCCTCATACAAGCTTTGCAAGAGCCTGCTGGCAAGTGCTGCAATCTCAGATATTGTGGTGAAGACCTTTGTCTAGAAGGGCTCTGTTTGCACAGTTCTTTCTCCTCAGAAAGGGAGCTGAGAGAATGCTGTGGAAATCTGATGGCAAGGCTGGGGAACCTCAACCTGAGGGGTCAAAATGTCTTGTACTGAACTTGAATGGCTCCCCTGAGGTACTGGGCATGGCTTCCTGGAAGACTTGGAACTTTTTTCACAGATTAGGCTCATTTAATGAAGAATGCCCAGCATCAACTGCCTGCTTTCCTACCTTCTGTGATGATAAACGAGAGACTAACAGCTAACCTCAAAACATGAACTCTGCAAAGTTGTCCATCATCATGGTAACAGATTAAAAGATATTCCCATGTGCTGCATTGAAATAGTAATATGTTATTCTAACAGCCTCAATGCAAATAAATAAGCAGATTAATCTGATTCTGACATTTCTTTAAATACTGGGTTCGTCCTATCTACAGTTGGTAGGAAGAAAGAAAAATGGGCTTTTGGGGAGCCATTTTTAAGAAATTCATGTGGTGAGTACTCATATCAATGTTCCTTTGAAACACACCTTGGGTTGCAGGAGGAATCCCAAATAGCAAGGACGAGAGCTGAATGTTAAGATGCTTCAGGGGAGACTGGGAGATTTATGTCTGTTCCTCCTCTTCCTGGTAGATTATATCCCTCTATCTGAGTTGACCCTTCCTTCCATGGAAACTCCTGGCAAGTGAGCCTTCTGGCAGTCAACATGGGTATTCCTATGGCAACTCTGACCTTCCCACTGCCAATTTAGCTCGTGAAGTCCTGGTAGAGGGGATGAAGCAAGAGGTCTGGGGACGAAGGCAGTGCTTACAATGAGATCAAAGAGGGTTACTGGAAGTGTCCAGGCAAGACATCTATTGGGGTTGCCTTGGGACTGGAATAGGTCCTCTAGGTCCTTGGCTACAGACTGGGGTTATTTGTGGTGTCTGAAGCCTCCTCCTACTTTGGGCAGATATAAATTCAATCAATCAGTAAGAGGTCTCCTGAGGTCTGGATCAGGCAGGATCCTTATAAAGTACTACAAGATAATGTATGTGAAGTACTATGAATGCTAGTAAAAACACACCATAGTGGTAGTTTTGTTATTTAGCTCAGAGGTGAGGAACCTCAAGTCAAGGGACCAAATGCAACCCCCTAGGCCTGTCTATCTGGTACTCAGGATTCTCCCCAGGCTACACCTTCTCCTCAGCCACATTCCACCTCCACCCTTCTCACCACTCCTATTTTGTATCCTCCTTGGATGTTTTAGTGCAGCCTTTCCCAACCCAGATGTTGTTGAACTACAACTCCCATCACCCCTAGCTAGCAAGGCCAGAGCTCAAGGATGATGGGAGTTGTAGGCCAACAACATCTGGGGACCCACAGGTTGAGAACCGCTGCCTTAGTGTGTCTTTGAACTCTGACAATGTCACTTGCTTTCCTGGATGGAGGGCAGAGAGGTTTTCTGAGTGCATGTAGGAACTAGCCTACTGAACAAAGTTTTTCTTTTTAAAAAAAGTTGCCCCACCTACGTCTGCCTCTGGCCCCACTTACCACTGTGCCCCTCAGTCTGAAAAAGCCCCCCTACTCCTGATTTAACTCAATGCACAGCAGATCTGTTTCAAATGTCCAACATTTCAAAGCCTCTGTGTTGTGTGAGCACTAAATCTGTGTTCCACCTACACAGCCCCACAGATAGCAACTTAACTTAAACACCAAGAAAACCTCAATAAGTGCCAAAGATGTTCCATCAATGCAACAGAAGGTGTGTGATGAGCTCATTTGCATGTTATATAAGCAAGTCTTTAGTATCGCCGAGAACCCCAACTGTGGACCACACTCATCCAAGCAGGCCAGTGGACTTTCCCTTAATCTGTTTATTCAGTGCAGAATGAGAGCTTGATAAAACACATCAAGCTTTAAAGCTGTGGGATATATCCAGCTTCACAAAACCAGCATGCTGAACTCTAATTAATGTATGAAGGGGTTGAGACCATAGAGTCAGCTGTCCTGCCAGGCCTAGCTAGGTCACCGCCTTTATCTTGGGAGGGAAAGTTACCAATCTCTTTTTTATTTCTTTTTCCATCATGTGAACAAATCAGTAAGAATGTCTGGGCTGATTGCTCCAAGCCTTGACCATCAAGTCACCTCTATATTTCAATACAAATAATTTAGAAACATTTACCAACTTTGAAATGAAATTATACTGCCTTTTCTTGCTATATGGAAAAGCACATGAATCTGACCTTAGAAGAGTTTAAGTGCTTTCTATGCTTAAGGGGAAGCGGGGAACTTTGGAAGCAACTTAGAAGGGGATATTTTAAATGACTAAAGGCCTATATTTCTGCTTTACTTTGCTACATGTTTATTGATTTGAACTCTCTCACACAAAAGCATACTTGCCTCAGAACGGGCTCTAGGCATCATGGGAATTCTCATTTTATTCTTTAACCAAATTACTACTAGAATACCAACAAAAGCAGAGAGGCTAGTTCAGTTCATCCCAAATGAAATGTTTAAGCAGCAGCATTAAGATGTCTTAGCCTGATGAGTTTTGGAGGGACGGTTGTGAAGGCATCGTTGTTGCTAGATAAACCTACAAAAGAAATGAGATTGAATCATATTAGTCTCTAATGAAAATAATTCCAATTTACTCTGTGTAGGATATTATCCAAAAACATGTTTGTGCGCATGCAGAGCCACAGGCTGCTCAAGCTGCTCGTTTGTTTATTCCCCAGTACAAGGAAAAAGATACAGGGGTCTATATATTTTCTCTCATGGGTGGAAAATCTATTTTGACAGAAGGCATTGGGTGAAAAATGGAAGTTGTTTATATGTCATTGGAATAACAGAGAGCAAGAACAAATAAATTTGTATTTGTTAGTAGGAGACATATTGAAATATTATTACATCTCACATTATCTTCTAGCAGACAATGCATTTCACTGCTTCACTCTAAGTAATGTAGAAGTACAATACAAAATATCTGCATTTCTATATATCTTAACACATAAGAATTATTTTAGCATTTTAACACTCATGGCTTCCCCCAAAAGAATCTTGGCAACTAAAGTTTGTTAAGGGTACTGAGAGTTATTAGGAGACGCTGAACAAACTACAGTCTCCAAAATTATTGGGGGAGAGCATGACCATGATAGTGGTACAGGTGTTCATTAACTGTTTGTTGTGGATGTGACCATACATTATCTGAAACTAAGTATTATCCTGTGCACAAATATTTTTTGAAGGCGACCCAGAAACTACAACTAATCCAGAATGTAGCAGCTAGACTGGTGACTGGGAGTGGCCACCAAGAGCACATAACACCAGTCCTGAAAGACCTACATTGGCTCCCAGTACATTTCCGAGCACAATTCAAACTGTTGGTGCTGACCTTTAAAGCCCTAAAGGGCCTCAGTCCAGTATACCTGAAGGAATGTCTCCACCCCCATTGTTCTGCCCGGACACTGAGGTCCTGTGCTGAGGGCCTTCTGGCTATTCCCTCGCTGCGAAGAAGTCAAGTTACAGGGAACCAGGCAGAGGGCCTTCTCAGTAGTGGCACCCGCCCTGTGGAACTCCCTCCCACCAGATGCCAAAGAGAAAAACAACTACCAGACTTTTAGAAGACAACTGAAGGCAGCCCTGTTTAGGAAAGCTTTTGATGTTTGACAGACTATTGTATTTTAATATTTTGTTGGAAGCTGCCCAGAGTGGCTGGGGAAACCCAGCCAGATGGACAGAGTATAAATAATAAATTATCATCATCATCATCATCATCATCATCGTGTTATGAACACGCTCCTTTTTCTTCCTCATTTTTGTAATTCATCTTTGAACAACAAAAGGAGGGAAATGGCCAGCAGAGAGTGGCGAACCACCTCTCACCCTTCCTCAATTCCTGATTGCACTCTCCAGGCTCTGCTTTTTTCAGTTACGTATACAAAGCAACCAGGTAAAATTACACAGAACTTTATGTAGCTTCTGGTTTTGACTGAGATTCTGGAAAGAAGCCTCCAGCAACAGCTATTTGATAAGGCCATCTCAAGAGACAACGTAACTCTTCACCCTGTCTGCCCAGCCAACTGCCTCCCCATCTGCCTGTATCTTTAATCTCCTTTCCTTAATTTATTAGCTCACAGCACATCAAGAAGTGACGGCAAAGGTCATCTCTCTCCTCAGCTGCTTTTGATTGGACACATTTGTCTTTCCAGTGACAGCCCGTCAAATGTCAAACATACTCCTGATGGAATGGAAGTTGGTTTTGACACAACTGGAGCTTTTGGAGGACAGAACAAAATCAATCAGCCATGGTATCTTTTCCAGTTAATTTTTTTTATATGAACGCTGCTGAAGAAAAAGATTTACTCAAGTTTCTTTTCATTTCTTAATAGCAATCCATTTTGTCAAGCACATATAACCATCAAGCAGTGGGCCACCTTTATCACATTCACCATCAAGCCTGTCTTCAAGAAATAATCGTTAACATAGCACCTAGCTTGCTTGTTTGCTCCCAGCATATATCTCCTACCTTTCCTTTTTCAACAGAAAAATTCAAGGAGTTTGTCCTCTCCCTTCAAACAGAATCCAATAAATTCTGTTTTAGATGTGTCTATTCAGTAGCCCCACCCATTTATTGAATTACCCCCTTTAATTTATTCCAAAGGGTTAATTGGTAGGAAAAAAGTAACATTATGTCATCTGCATATACTGTATTACAATACTGAGTTCTTCTGCCCACCTTTATTCCTCTTATCTTCTGGTCATCTCTCATTGCTAAAGCCAGACTTTCTTTAAAAGCTGTAAATGGTGGTAGTGCAATGGCAAGTGGAGGGGAGACTTGCCATCATGTCCTTCTCCCGAGGCACTAAAATGTTGGAACTGAAAATCCACTTTGGAGCTTGCATTGTTTTTTTCATTCTTCTCCCTGCCTCCCCACTGCCACCCCCATCACATCATCCTGTTTAGATTTTGGAAGCATCTTTCCAGGTTAGATTTGTTCTCCCAAGGATGGATAATTCCACACACACACACACACACACACACACACACACACACACACTTATTTTAAGCCTCAACCTTTATTTCCCCAGGTGCTATTATCACTTTGCACAGTTACAGCTCCTACCTTCACTCTGGACAATTTGATTGGCAGAACATCAGCCCCAAATGAAACAACCTTTAGTGAAACATTTAATGAGCCCCACCATGACCCTAATTTAAAATGAATACTTTTTGAAGAGCGGCACAGCTAAGAGACAAAAGAACATCTTTGGTGCTCTCGCTCTCTCTCGCTCGTGTGTGTGTGTGTGTGTGTGTGTGTTAAAAAATGAGGAAGTGGGCGGGGGGAATCACAGTGGCCTCTTTCTGTCAGCGCTCCTGAGCTCCCACACTTAATTTTCCCCCCACCGCTACACCTGCTTTCATCTCTGCAAAACACTATTGCTGAATGTGTCTCACTCTTGATCATCCCCAGGTGACAATCCTGTTCCTTCATGCTCCTTTCACTTTTTGACCCAGTGCTTGCACTTCCATTTTCCTCTAACAAACTCAGCATCATTTGTTCCACAAACAAACAAACAAAAACCAACACTGAGTATACAAGACACAGAAAGACCATATAAGAAAAGAAGGGCTCCACAGCTTTCATTACATGCATGTCTACAGCAATAAGAAGTTATTAAGACAGTGATGGGCATCCTCCAGCACATGGGACTAATTACTTACTTACTTACTTACTTACTTACTTACTTACTTACTTACTTATTAGATTTCTACCCTGCCTTTCCTCCCAAAAGAGTCCAGGCCAGCAAACATCAAAATTTTAAAGATGTACAATTAAAATAAAAGCATATTATTACACGCCACTCCAATCTCTGTGATTCCAGGGGTTCCAGGTGCTTACCCAGGGTTTGTGTTTCCTTTGGAATGGGGGACAGTAGGGACTGTGGTGTCTTTATGATATTTGGTTTATTTACTGATATATACAACCTGAGCCTACGATGGAGGGGTTCACAGCATCAACACCCCAAGAGGGTCTTGCTTCACCCAAAGCTACAGCCTTCAATGTGAGCAGAAATCAGGCATGTCTTTCCCTGACAGGCATGGAAAGATCAGCTTAGCATCTTCACATGCTTGGGAGAACGGCTTTGGTCATATCCTAGCTGACCTCTTGTTATATTTTACCTTATGAGACTCCATGACTTGGACTACATGTGGGAAGTTGGAAGCAATAAATCTCTGAACAGCAGAATACTCAAGTAGTAGGTTTGCATATACTATAAAGCAGGTATAGGGGGATTTGTAACCCTCCAAAAATTGCTGGACTACAACTACCCTCATCCCTGACCATTGGCTATGCTGGCTGCTGCTGCTGCTGGGAACTGGAGTCCAGCAACACCTGGAGGGCCACAGGTTCTCCACTCCTACTATAAGTGTCTGTTTAACAAGGGCAATTTCCTGTAACACGTTGCCATTTAAATCATTATCCCTATGCTACCTTCAGGGCATGTTTAAATTTTCATTCATGTGCGTGGTGCAAGTATGCTGTTCTTCAAGCAATGCTGTCTTCTACCCCCCCCCCCCATCTCTAGAAGTAGATGTTCAATGAAAAGATGGACAGTATGAACTTAATGGGTGGAATAAGAGGTCTCCCAGACCTCATTACGGAACCAGTGATATCTTTCATTCATGTTAGAAAAGGTCAATGAAAATATTTTCCTGGTTGTCGCTGGTTTGTTTTTGTTTTTCTTACATTTTTTTTTTTTTTTGCAAGCGCTGCCAACAGTGTAAGCAAATATGAACTCATTACTTGTCAGCAAGCTTGTAATTTTACTGCTATGGACATTGCAATAAAAATTGCAGCAACTCCCACAAATGACATCCCTGACTTTCCCATTTTGGGATCCAGGAAGCCTTTGTGGATCTTTGCCAGCACACAATATTAAATAAATAAATAAAACAAGTTGCCAATTGGCTTTTGTAATAGCATAAGCTCAATGTCTATGGCTCAGTTATCTTCTGGATAACATGCTGCAAACAGAATCGCCTTTAGAAGGTTTTTCTTAAATGCCATGTTCAACCACAGGAAAACTGGGCTTCATTTAACTAGAAGAACTTTCTATTAGAGAGTGACAGAGACAGCCATGTTTCTTTGTTCACCACCCCATTGGGGAAGGGGCATAAGGCCATTAGAGATACGTTCTTCCATGCAGCAAAATAAATCAGAAGGTTGTGGGTATCACAAACTGTTCACACTAAACTTTATAATGGTTGCATTTATACTTCCAGGCAGTGCTTTTTTCTGGGGGGACACAGGGGTACGCATACCCCTAAACATTTTGTGAATCTTTGTACTTTTGCCCATTTGCTGTATTTATTTTTCTTGAGTCAAAAAAACAACAACCACTGCTTCCAGGGAGAAGAGCTTGTGGGGCTTTCTGTGTCAGGTGCCAAAAGAACTGGGCTGCCCTCGGGTGCTATGCACCTTGATTTGGGAATGGGTGCTATTCTCAGGCTACCCCTGGCTGTTGCTTAGTGACAGAGCACACACTTGACAAACAAAAACCCCCAGCTCCTATCTCTGGCATTTCCAGTTTTGAAACAGATCAGGTGGTAGAGAGAAAGGTCTAAGACCCCAATAGAGCCACTGTCTGTCAGACTAACCAATACTAGGCTAGATGGGCAAATAGCCTGCCTGGTAAGGCAGATTCCTAAGTTCCCATTTACACAACAAAAGTGATCTGAGCCTTTACACAGAAATACAAACTGACTCAGACTCTTCTTCAAGTGCCTCCTCTACTTGAGGTCCAAAGGATGGCAACACGAGAACAGGCCTTCTCTGTAATGGCTCCCCATAGTAGTGCCAGGCAAATACATTCTTCTTCAACCAGGCCTTTGACTGATTAATATTCTAAAGCCTTTTAAATGTGTTTGTGGGAGGGAGGGTTATTGTTTTGTTGTTCCTATTTCAATATTTATTTGTGCTTTTACCTTGCGTTTTTATCTTGTGAACCATCCTGATATCTTTTGATGAAGGGTGGAATAATAATAATGAATAATAATGAATAATAATAATGCAGGAAGTTGCCTTATCTGAGTCAGTCCAGAGTTCCATCTAACGCAGTATTGCCTACACTGACTGGCAGCAGCTTCCCAGGATTTCAGACAGGAGACATTCTCAGCTCTAACTGGAGGACAAGGGATTGAACATGGGACATTCTGTATGCAAAGCAGATGCTCTATGCCTGAGCTGCAGCAGGACAAAAGACTCAGCTTCTACATTTTGAAATGTATTGATGATCCAAAACACCTTGGATTATAAACATTTTGACATTAAACTGTTTCTTCTGCCTCCTAAGTAGAGGGCAAACCACCCCACCCACTTTGAGACTGAGGCTCTGGGGAAAGGAAGAGTCAAGAGTTAGACCATGCCAGGGGCACAGGAAGGTGAGGAACAGACTGCCTACTGCCAACCAACTGCAATCTGCCCTGATTCAGCACTAAACTGTGTGTTTTGCTGGGGGAAAGCAGCAGGTGAAACAGAAGTGTGGATGAGCCCTAGGACACAAAACTTAGGTTAAAGCACAAACCTTACAAAGATAAACTTTACAGAGAAAGAATACATCAGCTGATTTAGAGATGAATTGGGCAGATATATGGACAAGTATATGTGCCCACTTGCTCCCATCACCAGCTCTGTGGTGACTTTTTCAGAAGTGTCAAAATTCTTCAAGGTGCAGGGGTAGCCAAAACAGCTGTGAAACTTTACAAGATCAGTGACTGCAGAATATAGAGTGTCTGTTGGGGATGGGGATAGAAAACTAGGAGGGAGGTAGAATGGAATGGAGTAACATGGACAGAGGCACTTTACACTGCAACATTTTGTTGTAGGATCATCAGAATCATCTCCTCTTTCAGCTTCCATCCAGACATACAGGTGCTCCTCCTGAAATACAGACCTCCCCTGTTTTCATTTCAAAATTGATGCAAATCCAAACTTACCCTGGAAACAGCACTTACTCGCTTGTGCATCTGCCTGCAGAGGTTATAGGCACTTCAAGCATTGTAATTGTTCCTTTCCTTTCATTAGCCTCCAGTTTGCCCTAAACATTTTAAGAGGAAGAAAGATTCTAATAATTTGCTTGAGCAAATTAATTCCTCAAAGAGCTTCGCTTGCCAGTAAGCCTAAGTGTTTTGGCTCATGCCAGGAACAGCGTTTAGAAAGGGACAAATTCAGCATTCGGCTGACTTTCTCTCTCTCTCTCTCTCTCTCTCTCTCTCTCTCTATATATATATATATATATATATATATATATATATATATATATATATATTTAAAAGTCCCTGAAGAGGAACATCATAATATTTAGAGCTGGGAAGCACAAGTGCTCCCACCTGCCATGATAATATCAAGAGTAAATTGCTCCCTGGGTCATAAACTGGGGCAATGGCTTAATAACAATGTTATGTACCTGCTATGAAAGAGATGCTTTTCATTTATGTGGAACATAGCAATCGGGATGGACTGGTAGGAGTGCCAAAGAAGTGCCTCTACAGCAGCTTCTGCTGAATTTCAAAAAATATATTTTTTATTTTGTTATTATAAAATTATGCATGGCATGGAGAATGTTGTTTACCTCTGTAGGGAGAGAGACACGGGAAATGTATCCTTGTTTATTCTCCTTGATCTCTCAGCAACTTCCTATACCATCAAGCATGGTATCCTTCTGGAGCCATCTGAGTTGGGGGTGGGCAGCACCTCTTTGCAGTGGTCCCAGTCTTACTTGGATGTTAGTTTTCAGAGAGTGGTGCTTTCAGGCCCGTGGAGCCTTCTGTGTTGTTTACCATGTACATGAAACAAATGAGTGAGGTCATTTTGAGTTTTGATGTTGTCAGCAATATGGTGATGACCCACAACTCTGTTCATAGCTGTCAACATTTCCCTTTTTTAAGGGAAATCCCCTTATTCCAAATAGTATTCCTCGCAAGAAAAGGGAAAAGTTGACAGCTATGACTCTATTTCTTTACATTTGCAGGTGATGCAGTAGATTTGCTGGACTGATGTCTTACATTATAGGCAAGATGAGAGCCAACGAACTGAAGCTCAGACCAGTTACAACTGAGGCACTGTGAGTGAGTGGTTTCCTAGACTGGATGGATGGGAGGCTGCTTGCTTTTAAAAGGGTTACACTCTCTTTGAAGTATCAGATACATAGTTTGATGGTAGTTCTGGAAGCATCACTGTCACTTGAGGCTCAGGTGATCCTGGTGGCATGCAATGCCCCTATCTGGGCAGGTATAACATAACCTCTGTTGTCTACACTGTGGTAACCTCTAGGTTAGATTACTGTAATATGTTATATGTGGGGCTGCCTTTGGAGATGGTTTGGAAACTTCAGCTAATGCAGAATTCAGCTGCCAAGTTTGAGCATATATTCCCAATTCTGGCCTGACTGCACTAGCTGCCAATTACAGGCAATGACCTTTTTAAAAGTAAAGGTAAAGGTACCCCTGCCCGTACGGTCCAGTCTTGCCAGACTCTAGGGTTGTGCGCTCATCTCACTCTAGAGGCCGGGAGCCAGCGCTGTCCGCAGACACTTCCGGATCACGTGGCCAGCGTGACAAAGCTGCATCTGGCAAGCCAGCGCAGCACACGGAACGCCGTTTACCTTACTGCTGGTAAGCGGCCCCTATTTATCTACTTGCACCCGGGGGTGCTTTTGAACTGCTAGGTTGGCAGGCGCAGGGACCGAACGACGGGAGTGCACCCCGCCGCGGGGATTCGAACCGCCGACCTGACGATCGGCAAGTCCTAGGCGCTGAGGTTTAACCCACAGCGCCACCCGTGTCCCAATGACCTTTTTAGGCACATCCAATTGATGTGCAGACATGCATGTGCACATCTCACCGCCCCCGGATGTGGCTGGGAAAGAGGGTGTAATGGAGGCCGGGCAGGGTGCGTGGGGGCAGAGCAGGCTTACATGCACTTTGCCAACATGTGCAGGGGGCAGGAATGCAATCCCCGCACAAAATGGTCCTTGCCTGCAGTTTCTGAGTCCAATTCAATATGCTGGTTTTGATCTATAAAGTGAAAAAATACCACTGTGTGATGGGATGTGGGTGGCGCTGTGGGTTAAACCACAGAGCCTAGGGCTTGCTGATCAGAAGGTTGGCGGTTTGAATCCCCGCGACAGGCTGAGCTCCTGTTGCTCGGTTCCAGCTCCTGCCAACCTAGCAGTTCGAAAGCACATCAAAGTGCAAGTAGATAAATAGGTACCGCTCTGACGGGAAGGTAAACGGCATTTTCGTTCACTGCTCTGGTTTGCCAGAAGCGGCTTAGTCATGCTAGCTACATGATCCAGAAGCTGTACGCTGGCTCCCTCGGCCGATAAAGTGAGATGAGCGCCACAACCCCAGAGTTGTCCATGACTGGACCTAATGGTCAGGGGTCCCTTTACCTTTATATGGTCTAATGTAAGCAAAGATATATTTCAATGCAACAGTTTAAAGATAAAATGAATAAAAACTGTGTTACCAAAAAATACAATTAAAATGGGACTATCCTCTTGTGAGAACTTTAACAGAGAAGAGGAACTTCACCACTGTGTCTGTTACAACCAAGTTTGTATTGGCAAAGAAATATTCCAATAAATATGCCTTCTTACATCCCTTTTATTATCCCACAGAAGAAAATCATGTTGCAGCCAGCTATTCACACTGATTAATTTAAGCTCTCAAGTATCCCATAATACCAAAGCATTAGTCTGTACTGCCATCAAGGTCAAGCCTGTTGCTCTGTTTTTTTTTTTAATCAGATAATTTCTGTTAGGTGGGACAGAACACTGAAGCTTTATTTGTTCTTCTCTTTAAAAAAGCAAGGTTCATGGCCAGCAGGTAATCAGTGTTGCAATAAAGGAAAAGGAGAACAACAATAGCTAAGCTATGTTGGATCCCCTCTGACATCTGCCTTCGGTACTCTCAAAATGAATTGAGCATAATCCAGTGATAAATTCTCCAGTACCAGTACTCAGGAACTGAGTAAGATCACGAAAGTTACTTCTTTTCCTTTGCCTCTTTGCTTTCTTGAAATCAACGTTCAACTCTATGTGTGTCGAGAGAAAACCCCAATGTCTTTTTAGAAGTCTGTGTTTACTATTTTTATTGGAGCAGACTGAAGTTTTTGCTGTTTTGATATTGCTGTAAGTTTGGGAGTGGGTTTGCGACGGTCCTTAAGGGTGCCTCCAAACCCTGTGATTCTTGACTATTATTCTGGTGAGTACATAAAAAGAGCCCAAGGGCTCACCTAGCCCAGCACTCTGTTCTCACAGTGGTGGACCAGATGCTCCAAAGGGAATCTCATAAGCAGGACCCGAGTGCAACAGCTTATTCTCCCCACTTGAGATTCCTAGCAACTGGGGAAAGAACATCATGGCTACCAGCCACAAGTTGCCTTATCCTAAATGGATTGTTCCAACCCTCTTGTAAAGCCTTTCAAGTTTATGACCTTTACTACAACTTGTGGGGGGAAATTCCAGAGTTAAACTATATACCTCCTTTGGTCTGTCCAGAATCTTGCAGCATTTCGCTTCACTGCCTCCACATTCTGAGAGCAATCAAAACATTTCCCAAACAACTTTCTACAAAACTTGTATAATTTGATAACACTCATTTCATGTCTCCTACAGCTATTAGTGTGGCTTACCCTGAAGGAAGATCTCTGAAAGCTTGGCAGATTACAACTGATAGCCTGTGACATTTGGCCAATTATATTTGTTTTATTCCTTATATTTATATCCTACCATTATTCATGGATACCAAGGCAAGGTACCCCAGATAATCAGCCATCCAGGCTCTGAGCAGGCCTAGATCTGCTGCTCTACAACAATGTAACGGTCCCATTCACCTTCAGACTACACCCTAGGACAGGGGTAGGCAACCTAAGGCCTGGGGGCCGTATGCGGCCCAATCACCTTCTCAATCTGGCCTGCAGACGGTCCGGGAATCAGCATGTTTTTACGTGAGTAGAATGTGTCCTTTTATTTAAAATGCATTTCTGGGTTATTTGTGGGGCCTGCCTGGTGTTTTTACATGAGTAGCATGTGTGCTTTTATTTAAAATGCATCTCTGGGTTATTTGTGGGGCATAGGAATTTGTTCATTTCCCCCCCAAAAAATATAGTCCGGCCCACCACATGGTCTGAGGGATGGTGGGCCGGCCCACAGCTGAAAAAGGTTGCTGACCCCTGTCCTAGGACCATACTTTGATGTGTCTCAATGAGAGTAAAAATGGCCCAAGAAGTCATAAGTGACCAGTGGAGATTACTCACTCGTGGGCACTACTGAACAGCAAAGAGTGATGAAAAACAAGACCGTTTGAGATATCTCTTTCACCAAAAATGTATTGGGGGGCCTTAGAGGTCAAGAACTATAGGCCGATTTTGTTACTAAATAACGACTATAAATTGTTTGCGGATGTAATGGCAGAAAGATTTAAAAAGGTATTAAATAGTAGAATTCACAAAGACCAAATGGGCTTCCTACCAGGGAGACAATTGAAGGATAACGTAAGAAATGTGATAGATATCATTGAATACTTGGAAAGTAGAATAGATAAACAGGCAGCCTTGATAATTATTGATGCCAAAAAGGCATTTGATAATGTTTCTTGGCGTTTTCTGATAGAAAATTTGAAAATGATGGGGATGGGAGAAAGATTTAGAAAAGGTATCGAAGCTGTCTACCATGAGCAAAAAGCAAAACTTGTAATAAATAATACTACATCAGAATTTTTTGATATATCCAAAGGGACTAGACAAGGTTGTCCCTTGTCTCCTTTATTGTTTATAACAGTATTGGAAGTACTTACTAAGAGACTGAGGGAAACAACAGAGGTTAAAGGAGTCAAGGTAGGGACTAAGGAACACAAAATCAAAGCCTTTGCAGATGATATTGTATTAACACTAGAAGATCCAAAGTATAGCGTGAAAGAAGCTTTACAAAAATTCGAAGAGTTCGGTGCTGTGTCAGGCCTTAAAGTTAATAAGAATAAGACCAAAATGCTGACTAAAAATTTAACCAAAGAAGATATCGTAGATTTAGAACAAAAGACGGGAATTATGATAGTAAAGAAGGTGAAGTACCTTGGAGTGTGGATTACAGCTAAAAATATCAATTTATACAAGGACAACTATGAGGTCACATGGAAGAATATTAAGAAAGATTTAGAAATCTGGGAGAGAATGAGTGTGCCACCCACCGCTCTGGACTCTCTGATAAAACCCCTCTTCAGATTTTTGTCAATGAACTCCCTTAACTCCTGCATTTCCCTGTCTGACATGGCGTACAGCTTGCCCACTGGGAGCTGGGCCCCAGGGAGTAAATTGATTTGACAGTCAAAGGGTCTATGCGGAGGTAGTTTGTCTGCTTCCCTTTCGCTGAAGACGTTGCTCAGGTCGGCGTATTGTTGGGGCACCTTCTCCTTGTCCGTTACTTCCGTCCCTGCTAGAGTGGCTTTGGTCCCTTCTGGAGCTTTCCCCTCTTTGCAGTGCTCTAGACAATGTGCTGACCCAAAGGAGACCACTCTCTGATGCCAGCCCACTAGCGGATCATGTAACGCTAGCCAGCTCATCCCCAAAATAATGGGAGCTCCTCCCAAGGTGGCCACATTAAACGCTATTAGCTCAGTGTGCCTTGCCACTCTCATTATCATTGGGACGGTCTGTTGGCTGACTTCTCCTCCCAACAGCTCCCTCCCATCGATCGTGGTCACCTGCAAAGGGTTGCTTAAAGGGATAGTCTGTATCTGGTGTTCAGCTGCAAACTCCTTGCTCATGAAATTACAGGAGCTGCCTGAGTCCAATAGCACCTTTATCTTTAGTGGGTGTCCGTTTGGCAGCTCTAACAACACCTCTATCACTAGGGCGTGTTTAGGAGGTTCCGGCGTGGGCACTTTCACTGCTCTTTGGCCTGGCTGCTGTGCCCCGACGGTGGCAGCCAGGCGTTGGCTTTTACTTGCTGCTGGAGCTCTTCCTCCCTCTCCCCAACAGCTCCCGCCATCCCTTGCCATTCCTTTCTTTGGGGGCAGACTCTGGCAAAGTGACCTGGCTGTTGGCAGAGATAACATTTCCTGGCTTCTTTCCCCTCCTTCTTCCGCCCTTCACTGGGCTTTGAAACTGCGCGCGTGCGCGCTGTTCCAATTTCCATCGGCTCTCCTGGCGGGAAAGGTGGCTCTGGAATCTCTGGAATGCGAAACTCCCTCCAACGTTCCCCCTTCCCTTCCCGCCTCTCCAAGGCTCTCGCCTCCTGGCGTGCTCCTATGGTCAGCGCTGATTTGGTCAGCTGGTCCATAGACTCCGCCCTGGGCGCCCGGGAAAGTTCGTCTTTCACAGCCGAAGAAAGTCCTTCTTCAAAAAGCATTTGTATGGGTTCCGCCGATAGATTCCACCCCAATTTATGGATCAACATGGTAAACTCAGTCCAGTACTCACGGACAGATCGGCTCCCCTGTTTACAAGCCATTAACTGTCTGCGTACCACACCCTGCTCAATATCGCTGGAAAACATCAAGTCCATGGCACGAAAAAACTTCCTCGTGTCCTTTAGAATGTCATTATTCGCTGCCATCAGGGGCCTAACCCAGTCTTTCGCCCCCCCCCCTTCGAGATGTCCAATCACAAACGCCACTCGCGATTCCTCGTCGGGAAAGTCATCAAACTGCAGATTGAGGGCATATTGCATCTCTGTCCTAAAGGCATGATAGTTCCTGGGCTCCCCCCGAAACTTCTGCACCAATCCTGGCACCTTCCTGGCGAGCGGGGTGGTTTTTCCCTTTTCTGCATCTTGAGCCCTCCTCTCCTCGAGCCTCGCCGTCTGCAGCGCTAGCTGGACCTCCAACACCCTGTACCTTTCTTCCAGGCTTGGACCCGCTCCAGCTCCTCCTGCTTCTCCGGTTCCGGCTGGGTTGCTCATGATGCCTTTCCCTGCACAAGCTGCTTTCAAGGACTGTCGGAATGCTGTGATGGGATGATGAGCTGCTTGTGCGTAAAATCCCTGTCCCTCAGAGTTTGGTTAAGTCCGCAAACCTCTGTCTGTAACGGAGCCCATTAATCATGGCTCCGTCAGTCGCTGGCAGATTCCGACAGTGGTTGCTTCCGGAATCTCTTCCAACATAAAAGCTCCTTAACGGAAACGCGTCTTCTGGACTCTCGGCGTGACAGTTTCCTGCGAGGAGTGGGTGTCCCTATAGGAGGTCCTGAAACCTCCCCACTGTTTTCACTGGAAGTGTCTCTGAGCCATCCCTCCTGCTCACTTTCCCTCGGAGCTCCTCCTCTCCCCCTGCTGGTTCCCTCTTCAGCTGCTGAGTCTCTCCCAACCTCTGTGAGCCCTTCCACCTCCTGTCTTTCCGATGGCAGTTCCCTGACAATGAGATTATACTTTTTGGGGAGGATAGCGGTTATTAAAATGAATGTCCTGCCCAGAATGCTATTTTTATTTCAAACCATTCCTGTACTTAAAGGGTTAAAGCAGTGTAAAGAGTGGCAAAGAGCCTTGGCGAGATACATCTGGCAGGGAAAAAGACCGCGAATAAAAATGAAAATATTGGTAGATAAAAAAGAAAGAGGGGGTTTCTCCCTACCGGATTTAAGTTTATATTATGAAGCGGCGTGTTTAATGTGGCTGAAAGATTGGATAAGACTGGAAAATAGGGACATTTTGGATTTGGAAGGCTTCGATAACAGGTACGGGTGGCACTCGTACATGTGGTACGAAAAGGTGAAAGTACACAGAGGCTTTCTAAACCATATCTTTAGAGGACCAATATTTCAAGTATGGGAAAGAAATAAAAATCTATTGGAAAGGAAGACACCTTGGTGGTTTTCACCAATAGAGGTGTTAACTGTTAAAAAAATCAATATGGAAGGGAAGAATGCCACCTATGAAGAACTTACGCGGAAAACTGATCAAGGCATTAAACTCAGACCGTACGAAGAGATAAAAAACTCATTTACAGGGTGGCTGCAATACCACCAGGTAAATGATTTGTTAAAAGAAGATAAAAAGAAATTAGGATTCGAAGACAAAAAATCTAAATTTAATGTGGAAGTTATAGAAGGTAAGAATAAAATATTGTCTAGGATATATGATATTTTACTGGAGTGGTATACAAAAGACGAGGAGGTGAAGGAGGTTATGACTAAATGGGCGATAGACATTGGTTATAACATCGACTTCGAGAGATGGCTGGAATTGTGGAATACTAACATGAAGTTCACGGCGTGTTTACGGCACTAAGGGAAAACCTGTGGAAAATGATCTATAGGTGGTACTACACGCCAGTGAAGCTGGCTAAGATTTATAGGTTGAAGAATAAAAGATGCTGGAAATGTGGAGAGGTAGAAGGCGACTTCTACCACATGTGGTGGTCATGTAGCAAAGTGAAAGGCTTTTGGGAATCGATCTATAACGAACTTTAAAAAATTTTAAATACACCTTTCCCAAAAAACCCCGAAGCTTTTCTGCTAGGAATGACGGGTAAAGAAATTAAAAAAGAAGATAAGATTTTATTCCTATATGCCACAACAGCCGCAAGAATCATGTTAGCACAAAATTGGAAAACGGAGGTTATACCAAATATAAGTGATTGGCAAGTTAAAATGTTAAATTATGCTGAGCTCGCTAGAATAACAGGAAGATTAGGAGATCAAGACGAACAGAAATTCCATGATAATTGGAATAAATATTTGATGTATATTGGAACTAAATTTCAGACGACACTGGCAGGGTTGAAATAACTCTAACAGCAAATGATTACTAAGTAAAAGAGATAAAATGACCGTAAATTTTATTTGATACTTACCAAAGGAGTGGAGGGAAGTTCAAGGCTCGGCAGAGCCTAAAACAACTTTGTACTATACTTATGATTTGTGGAGTGGATATAAGTTGTGCAAGTTATGTAATGGATTTTGTATATGTCTATATGTATAATAATAATAATAATAATAATAATAATAATAATAATAATAATAATAATTTATTATTTATACCCCGCCCATCTGGCTGGGCCTCCCCAGCCACTCTGGGCGGCTTCCATAAAAACCAAAAATACAGTAAAATATCACACGTTAAAAACTTCCCTGAACAGGGCTGCCTTAAGATGTCTTCTGAATGTCAGGTAGTTGTTTATCGCTTTGACATCTGCTGGAAGGGCGTTCCACAGGGCGGGCACCACTACTGAGAAGGCCCTCTGCCTGGTTCCCTGTAGCTTTGCTTCTCGCAATGAGGGAACTGCCAGAAGGCCCTCAGCGCTGGACCTCAGCGTCCGGGCAGAATGATGGGGGTGGAGACGCTCCTTCAGGTATACTGGACCGAGGCCGTTTAGGGCTTTAAAGGTCAACACCAACACTTTGAATTGTGCTCGGAAACGTACTGGGAGCCAATGTAGGTCTTTCAAGACTGGTGTTATATGGTCTCGGCGGCCACCCCCAGTCACCAGTCTAGCTGCCGCATTCTGGATTAGTTGTAGTTTCCGAGTCACCTTCAAAGGTAGCCCCACGTAGAGTGCATTGCAGTAGTCCAAGCAGGAGATAACCAGAGCATGCACCACTCTGGCGAGACAGTCCGCAGGCAGATAGGGTCTCAGCCTACGTACCAGATGGAGCTGGTAAACAGCTGCCCTGGACACAGATTTGACCTGTGCCTCCATGGACAGCTGTGAGTCCGAAATGACTCCCAGGCTGCACACCTGGTCCTTCAGGGGCACAGTTACCCCATTCAGGACCAGGGAATCCTCCACACCTGCCCGCCTCCTGTCCCCCAAAAACAGTACTTCTGTCTTGTCAGGATTCAACCTCAATCTGTTAGCCGCCATCCATCCTCCAACTGCCTCCAGACACTCACGCAGGACCTTCACCGCCTTCACTGGTTCTGATTTAAAAGAGAGGTAGAGCTGGGTATCATCCGCATACTGATGAACACCCAGCCCAAACCTCCTGATGATCTCTCCCAGCGGCTGCATGTAAATGTTGAAAAGCATGGGGGAGAGGACAGAACCCTGAGGCACCCCACAAGTGAGAGCCCAGGGGTCTGAACACTCATCCCCCACCACCACTTTCTGAACACGGCCCAGGAGGAAGGAGCGGAACCACTGTATAACAGTGCCCCCAGCTCCCAGCCCCTCAAGACGGTCCAGAAGGATGCTATGGTCGATGGTATCAAATGCCACTGAGAGATCCAGCAGAACTAGGAAACAGCTCTCACCTTTGTCCCTAGCCTGCCGGAGATCATCAACCAGTGCAACCAAGGCAGTTTCAGTCCCATGATGAGGCCTGAATCCCGACTGGAAGGGATCCAAATGGCTTCCAAATCCAAATTACGTATATATATGTAATACTAATAAAAAATGTATTGGGGGGCAGGACAAGCAGTGGGAGATGGAGAGATATATAGTGGTACCTCGGATTACAGATGCTTCAGGTTACAGACGCTTCAGGTTACAGACTCCACTAACCCAGAAATAGTACCTCGGGTTAAGAACTTTGCTTCAGGATGAGAACACAAATCACGCAGCGGCAGCAGGAGGCCCCATTAGCTAAAGTGGTACCTCAGGTTAAGAACAGTTTCAGGTTAAGAACGGACCTCCAGAACCAATTAAGTTCTTAAACCGTATATGGAAAGTTCTTAACCTGTATATTCTGGGTACAGACGGATAAGATTACATACACACGCACGCACGCACACACGCACACACACACACACACACACACACACACCTCCTGTATGTGTGTGCTGCAGGTTTAAGTTTCTTTTTCTGGGAGCAATCAGATTTTGCCACATGCTTTAGTAACCTCTTGAGAGGATTACTGGAACATGTTTGTGGGTGGGTTGGGGCTGCCCCAAAGAACATTTAGATGCTTCAGTTAGCCTAGAATCGTTACATTCAGACTTTATAAAGTATAAAATTCAAAGCCTTTCACATTGTCTCGGGCTCTCTGGGGCATCAGATAGCGTTCTCTTTCCCAGCCCTAACAATGCAATCCAAGAGCAGGAAGGGAGATATCAGCAGCCTTGAAGAAGCCATAAGCTTTGCAGAAGTACAAAGAATGTTTAGGGAGTAAAGAAAAAACATAAAGGGGAAAGAAAATTGTTTAGTAGGAACTGAGCAAGATCAGTAACCGCAGAATGTCGGGTGACTGTTGGGAAGAAGATGAACAACTAGGAAAGGTGGACTAGGATAGAGCAGGATGTCACCAGCCAATTTAGATCCTTAGACCCATGCAGATGGGCATGCTGTCATGGACTTCAGTTCACTTTTCCATGAGATCTGGGTAAAAATTGGATCCAGTCAATAATCTGAGCCTTGAAAAGCACGTGATGCATCAGCACTTACACACAAGAAGACCTTGCACTCATGCACACATGGCTAGCTGAAACTACTCTGCACGGTAACATTTTGCTGCAATTCTGAGTTGTTGTCTCTGTCTTACAGATAAGCTGGTGCTTAACCATGACAATGTTCTAGCGGGATGCTGGAATGTAAACAGCTAAATAGGGCTTCAGGGCAACAGAGAAATACAGCCACAGACTGTAAAAAGCTGAGTGCCCTCTCTTGCTATTCACCCCTGGGGTGTACGAACTTGGGGTGTCCAGGAACTGTAATGAGGTCAATACTGTGAGGGGTTTGTCCCTCTCATAGGCGCCAACTGTATGGGGCTGAGGACAGCTCAGCCCCACCCCACAAGTATGCAGGGATGGCCTGGTCTGAGTCCCTCATCCGCAGTCATGAGGAGCTGGGTCCCACTGGGCCTCCCTGTGGCGGTAGTGGAGGGCCCTGCTGGGCCTCCTCATTGGCACCAGAAGGCCCCAACTGGCCTACCTGCAGTGACAGAGGGCCTTGTCAGGCCTTGCAGCCTCCTGCCAAAGCACATAGCTGTCAACTTACAGATTTGAAAATAAGGGGCCAGCAGCCTCGAAAATAAGGGATCAGCAGCCAAAATAAGGGATTTTAGTCAACCAGCTGAAATGCGAAGTTAAAAGGGACCAGATCATTTTGGAGAGCAGCCCGTTTTTAGCCCTTCGTTTCCAGAGGTTGCTGCTCAAGACACCAGCTGATGAAACACTGTAATTAAATAACTACAAGCAGCAACCGCTTTTCACACAAAACGAAGTCCAAGCTACGAAGATGCTGCTGCAGTTCTGTATTTTTTCTCTCGTTCTCTATCTGCAGCTCTCAGTTCCATCATGCGGGGCGGAAGGAAGGGGAGGGGGAAATAGCGCCCGAAGTAAACCCGCAGATCAGACCATCTATGCTAGTCTACCACTACAAATCTATTGGAGAAGCGCTTGCTGTCCTTCCTCTGCTTTCCCCCTCTATCGTTAGCCCTTGGAACACCTGCCCGCGCCTCCGCCTCCTCCCCCTCTCTTGAACTGCTTTCTCTATGGTTGCCCTCGCTCTCCTCTCAAGGCTCCTCAGCAATTCATAGGCCGCACCAGGCTGCCCATCTCATCCGGGTCCTTTGGTGGTGCAGCCGCAGTATGGCCTAGCGGGAGCGGCGACAATGGGCAGAGGGGAGGCCCCAGGCAGAGACGCTCAGTTCGGCAGCCACGAGGAGGATGGCAGTGGAAGGGCCCGAGGCTCCCGCCAGTCCCAGCGGGGAGGGACTCCGGGGGCCAAGGCTGGTGAGAGGAGGCCGGAGGGGGGCAGGGTGGGCAGCCAAGCAACACAGTTGGAGCCTCCTTCCTCCCTGGCCAGCAGGGAGGGAGGGAGAGGAGCTGCTTCCTTTGAAACCCGGGAAATTTAAGGGACATCATCAATAAGGGACAGCAGCAGGACACGGCGCTGTGATAAGGGAGTTTCCCGCCAAATAAGGGACGGTTGATAGCTATGCCAAAGCATGTGACATCATATGCATTTGTTGCAAGTGTGACGTCACACGCTAGCGACAAGCCCCCCCAATGCCCCGTCGGAACTCATTGTACCTGGTCCCTCTCATTGCCACACAAAAGATTTAGGGAAAGAGCAAACACACTTGGTGCGAGCGTATGAATGACATTTTAAGATGGCGTCACCAAGATCAATATGCATACATATACTTTTCCTCCAAGGAGCTCAAGGTGGCATACATGCTTCTCCGTCTCCTCATTTAGCACAGCTACCCTGTGAAGTAGATTAGGCTGAGAGAGGCTACATGGGCATAGCCAAGAGGGAGGCAGGGGGGCAGCTGCCCCCCATATCAAGTAAATCAATACAAATACTTAATTAACTGAGGTTCTGCCCCCACCCCAACATAAAGCCTGTCCCCACCAACATAAATCCGGGCTATGTGCATGAGAGCCAGTGAAGACTACCAGTGGACTTCATGGTTGAGGTGGAATTCAAACCTTGGTATACTCTCTAGTCCTAGTGCAACACTCTAACCACTATACCAGATGTTTTATTAGGGATGAGTACAGGGACATGACAAATCTTTAGGCTCTGGTTTAAATGTAATTCCCTCCCCCTCCCCCCATCTTTCTCCCACCAAACAGAAAATGGAGGTTGGATAAGGATGAATATTTTATTTTATTTTATTTTATTTTATTTTATTTTAGGCTGTGGACCAAATCCAGCTGAGTTCTGAGCCAAACTGGGCCTATTCAGAAGGACTTGGGTGTTGCATGAGTCAGGTACAGACAGATGCAGATGGCTACAGATCAGCTTGGATGGCCAACAGCAGGGGTCAGCAATTTTTTTCAGCAGGGGGCCGGTCCACTGTCAGACCTTGTGGGGGGCCGGACTATATTTTTTTTTGGGGGGGGATGAACGAATTCCTATGCCCCACAAATAACCCAGAGATGCATTTTTTTAAAAAAGCACACATTCTACTCATGTAAAAACACAGGCAGGCCCCACAAATAACCCAGAGATGCATTTTAAATAAAAGCACACATTCGACTCATGTAAAAACACACAGATTCCCGGACCGTCCGCGGGCCGGATTGAGAAGGCGATTGGGCCGGATCCGGCACCTGGGCCTTAGGTTGCCTACACATGGCCAAAAGCAATTTGCTGCTATCGTGGTGTAGAGGCAGGCATCAGGTGGGAAAACCCCACAAAGAGACTGAGAGCTACCGTAATCACCGGGAGAAGGTAGCCCCCTACTGCCTGACACTTCTTCCTGCATGGTGCAAAGGAGCAGGAGCAGAAACTCCACTGCTCAGCAGAATGGCCAATCCTGTCTGGCGCAGGGGGCTCCTTTGCAAACAAATTATCAGACAATATGCTTGCAAGGGCTCAGCTGGCAGAATTGACAACCCGCCCACGCCTGCTTTCAGCTGGAGATGAGGAGGAGAACAACATCTTTCTCCAGCTTCCAGGTGTATGTTTAATGACTTTTTTTAAAAAAAACCAAACAAACCCAGTTCACGAAACATAAGCTCCATCTCCCAAACTACTTTGAAACTGGTCCCTCAGATTGAAACCACTGAACAGATGGGGGTTCTGTGCACAGCCAAAATTTATATATTGCCTTCTTATGAAGCAGCTTGTGAAGTATTTACAGGATGAATAGTGATGAAAGAGAGAAAATAGCAGGTATCTTCAGCATTTAGGGGTGGAGTTAATTTTAAGAGGTTTGCAAACAAGTGCTGGCCAGTTTTCTGAACAAACAGTGCCCTCTTTTGGTTTGCATTTAAAGTAACACATGGTTTAAAGCAGTGCTTTTTTCTAAAAAAAAAAAACTGTTTAGGGCTACTGTCATTTTCCTACTCATATTGAAACTAAAACTCTGAGATAATGGAGCAGGAATTGGAGGAGGCTCAGGGACTTATTATGTCGTCTGTCAGAACAGCCCATTAATTGAGAGACCCTCCTTGCCCTGGTAAGGGAATGAGGTGATAATGCAGCTTCCAAGTGTTTGTGAAATATTGTTTGTGAAAGGTTAACATAACAGAAGTTTGGGAAAGAGGGAGGAAATATCAGGCAGAGGCTGGTGCTTATTTACTTCACACTAGCAGTTTAAATGTCACACCTTCTTTGCAAGATCGTTTTTATTTCTGGTTAAGAGCTCAAACAGGGCTGGGTAATCTCAGGCCTAGGGCCCGAAAGTGGCCCTCCAGGCACCTCTGTGTGGCCCTCAGAATTCTCTCCAGGCCACACCCATCACAGGCTCTGCATCAGATCCTCAGTGTTTTCTGCCTGGCTGGGAATGTGCCTTTTGTTTGCCTGGATCGAGTACAGAGAAGTGTCTGCGCCTGTGCATAGAAACTAGACTAACTACAAAGATTAAAATTTGCATGTGTTGCTCCTTTCATTTCTGGTTCTGGCCCTGCCCACCACAAGCTTATGGCCCTCAGAAGGTTGCCCAAAAAGGAATGTGGCCCTTGGGCTGAAAAAGGCATTTAGTCTGGATCAAGCTCTCTCTCTCCCCCCCGCCCCCCAAAGCACAGTGTTTTTCAAGCTGGACAGGTAAGCACCTCTAAGATCAATGGAGCATACCTGCTCACAAATTGGAAGTCATGCGACACAGCTGACCAGGGATGTGAACCCGAATCCCATAGGCCCAATTCCAACATGCTTACTACTCTACAGTGCTTTTTGCCAGTTCACTATACATCCAGGCAATTGCTATGGATCTGGCCAGGGGACTGAGAGCCAAGGAGCTGTCAGAGGGTGTCACATGCTGATGGCAGGCCTGACAAGGATCTCCACTGGGAGCAACAAAGTGCACTTCTTAGCTGTGTAAATTACATGCACGGTGCACGGTGTTTCCGTTTGCTCTGGCTTCTGTCATGGTGTCCTATTGTGCCAGAAACAGTTTAGTCATGCTGGCCACATGACCTGGAAAGCTGTCTGTGGCCTGAAGTGAGATGAGCACCGCACCCCATAGTCGCCTTTCACTTGATTTAACCGTCCAGAGGTCCTTTTCCTATTTTATTATTACATATATAATGTTTTATCAGCACCTACTGGTTAAAGCTGTGAATTACACTGTGCTGGCAAAAGTGCTGCTGCCTTTCCCCTTTTTTTAAAAAAAAAAAAAATCATTCCTGTAAAAATGTTTGCAAGATACAGTGGTACCTCGGGATGTGAACGGGGATCCATTCTGGAGCCCCGATCGCATCCTGAACAGACACGACAGCGTATCTGTGCATGCGCGGGTCGCGTTTCCCCGCTTCCGCGCATGTGCATGATGTTATTTTGACCGTCTGTGCATGTGCGAGTGGCGAAACCCAAAAATAACTCGCTCCGTTACTTCCGGGTCGCAGCGGAGCGCAACCTGAAAGCGCTCAACCTGAAGCGTATTTATCCCGAGGTATGACTGTACAGAAGTGAACAATGGCTTGCCTGTTTGATATTGTATGGTCAACAACTTAAGAAAGAAAATACTGCAGGCAGAGAAATGCAGAGAGGTTTTTTTATTTTAAAACATGCTACAAATAATGAGAGCATCATTGTACAGAAGCACAGTGGACTGGTCAATAATAAATTCTGGAATAAGATCAAATCCAGATAATATCATACTTTTTAGGCAGCTACAGACATGAGTCGTGAATGACCACCATGGAACTGCATAGTTCATAGGTTTGGCTTTACCCCTGGAAACTCATAATGAATGGGGAAGCTTTTTTCAAATAGTGCAATGAAGAAGAGTTTCTTAAACTGGGAAAAGGGCTAAGTTAGCCCTCCATCCCTGGGCAGAGCCAGTCAAACCATGAGGCAAGGTGAGGTGGCTGCCTCAGGCAGCAGGATCCAGAGGGTCAGCAGATCCTGATGTAGATCTTTATTCCTTCCTTGTTCCTGAGGTAGTTCGGCACTCCTTCCCTGGCAGTGTGAGGGTCACCGTTTTGTGGTTCTCCTCAGATACAAAAATGTCTTGGGGCAGTCTGTGCAATGGTTAGTCAATCAGTGATAAGAAAATAAATTACAAGGGATTTTGCACATAATGGCAGCAATGGTGAAGATGGACAGCAAACAAGGCTGAGGATCTGAATAAACTGGTGCGCTCACTATATCCTTGATTTCCTGTAAAACTTGGTCCCAAAATCTATATATATGTGCAGAAGTCTGCCACATGTAGAAATACACTCCCCTGTCTTTGCATCCACACCAGCACAGAGGAGAGCAGTTGTCAAAGGATGTCACTTGCTGGCAGCAGGCCTGCCAAGGCCTGTTGGGAGCGATAAATTGAAAGAAACTATTTCTTAGCTGTGTAAGTAGCATAAATGATACTTGATCTCCACTTAGCGGTTAAAAGTGTGAATTACACTGCCCTGGTGTAAAGAAGAACAAATGTTTTACAGTACACCAGAGATTCAACCAATGTGGTTAACCATATATTATTTATATAGTATTTATTTAATCAACTTGTATGCCGCCTTTCATCCAAAAATCACAGGGTGATTCAAAACAAAAATGAGAACACAAAATAAACAAAACCCAGTAACTGCTTCTCCCGCAAACATATTTAATAGGCCATAGAATGTTAAACAGTCAAAAGCCGGGTTATAGAGAAACCTTTTCACCTGGTGGCTAAAGATGTGTAAACCTCTTGACCTGGGCTGTATCTACACAGATATAAAAAATGCTATTTAAAAAACACCGTGGGGGGGGGGGAGCTCCCTAGCCAATCTGCCACTGAATTTGGATTCTGCTGTACAGTGCCATCTGGTGCCACATTTATGTAACACATTTTTAACATTATAAATTGACCTGTGCAACTGAGTCCCTGGTGAGTAGCCTGGCCACTGAATTCTACATCAGCTAAAGTTTCCAGAGTGTCTTCAGAGGCAGCCCCACACAAAATGTGTTGCAGTAATCTAGCCTAGACGTTGCCAGATCATAGACAACTGAAGTCAGGTTATCTCTGCCCAGACAGGGGTGAAGCTGAGCCACCCGCCAAAGTTGATGGAAGGCACTCCATGCCACTGAAGCATCCTGAGTCTCAGGCAACAGCAAAGGGCCCAGAAACACCACCAACCTATGTACCGATCAAGAGCAGTGTAATCCCATCAAGAGCAGGCCACCTCTCATCCATCCGGTCTAAGGAATCACTCACTGACAATGTCTCAGTCTTACCTGGATTGAGCCCCAGTTTATTGACTCTCATCCAGTCAATTACCAAGGCAAGACAAAGGTCCGGCACATCCACTGTGACACCTGCAGATGCAAAGGAGAAGTAGAGCTGTATGTCATCAGCATATTGCTGACAGCGTATTCCAAATCTCTAGATAACCCCACTCAGCATTCATATAGATGTTTATGATGCAATGCATTGTTTTGTTTTTGTCCCAAGGCAAATACATTTATTTATTTATAAAAATCAGGCTCCTGGTTTCTTTTATTTTATTCACTAAGATATTTTATTTTATTCACTAAGATTCTATTCCCCCCTTCATGGAGAGCATGGGTTGCAGTGGGGTTAACAAGACACCTCACTGTTGCTGGGTGGGTTTGTTTAGATGTCCACCATTGTGATTGGGCTCCTCTTGTTGTTGGGGAGAGTTTGATGTTGCCAATTATTGACTGACAGCCTTAGGTTATATATTCTCTGCACACAGCGTTGAGCTTCCTCTTTTCGCTGGGTGCATCGAATCAGCCGCCCACCCTCACTAACTTTAGGGCTTTTGCGTTTGACCTTGCTATGCCTGTCATGGGGTCATCTGCTTTTGGGGCAGGGGCCTGGTAGGAATTTTGTCCATTTGGCTGATTGGCTGGTGCCATTTGGTTTTTTGCCTACTGCATAGCAAATCGTTACAACTTGTAGGGTTGTGGTTAGGCATTGGTTTTAGAAAATTGGTTGGTGGAGGGGTATGGATTGGCTGTGCCTGCCCCTCCAATGCTGCTGCTGCTGCAAGGGTATTCCATTAAAGGAATCCAGGAGCTCACCATGCTTTTGTCCGCACCCCTGTCAAGGGGACTAGGGCCACGCAAGAGCCCCTGGGAGCATTTGGGGAGAGGTGAGGGTCTGGCACCCAGCTCCATTTTCTCCCCAAAAATGTTTTCCCTTACTGACTTTGCAGATTTGCGGATGTCAGTTCTGTCACAACCAATGCCTAAGCAACCACTCACATTTTTTAAAAAATAAATTTGTGGCCAAAATTATGCCAAAAACCTTAAACAAAAATTCCTGTGTGAAGTGTGAATTCATTTGGGGGTGGCTTGGGGACCTCGACACGCAATAGACCTTTTGTAGTAATTTCCCTTTCAAACTAACACGGTAGACGCTAGAGACATCAACTTAAAGTATTCTTCCTTTGCGGGGGGGGGTGATTGATGGCCAGAAAGCATGGTTTCATAGTGCGCGCCCTTTGACTTAGTAAAACGGTTTGGATCAAGCACAATTCATGAAAAGAATGAATTGTTGGAACTTGGAAGGAGAACATCTTCGCTTCTTTCATCTTCAAGGTGAAGAATCAGAGAGGGAACGGACCTAGGGAGAAGGCAATTCAAACGGCAGTTTCTTCCTTGAAGTATCTAAGCTCTGCAGACACTTTAATTGAAAGAGAAGTGCTTTTTAAAAGATTTGCTTCTCTCTTTCCAAGTTCCCTTTTCAAGTGCTTCTCACTAATAATCATATTAACTCTTTTCTTTTAGAAATGGTTTTTCTCCCCTCTCTCCCTCCACCCCACACTCTTAAGCATGCTTATCAGCATTTGCTAACCCACAGGTAGACAACATGATGGCCGCCAGCTGTTGCTGGACTCCCATCAGCCATGCCCAGCATAGCTTTTGTGCAAGGATGGTGGCAGTGGCTGGAGGGCATCCCATTGGCTATCTCTGGACTACATACATACATACAGCCATTGCCTTATACACACCTGTGGTGAACTCAGGATTTAAAAGAGCAGTCCTGTTCCTCTCCAATCACATTTGGCCTCAAGATAACCTGATTTCAAGAGAAAAAAATGGGACACATTTGTGTTGTAAAAAACAAAACATGCATAGGAATAAGCTTAAGAGCATAAGAGCAGCATGCTTGATCAAGCCAATGGCCCATCTGGCCTAGCACCCTGTTCTCACAATGGCCAACTAGATGCTCCAAATGGAAAACACACAAGCAGGATTTGAGCACAAGAGCACTCTCCCCTCCTGTGGTTTCCAGCAACTAGTATTGCCTCCAACTGTGGAGCAAGACCATAGCCATGGTGGCTGGTAGCCATTAATAGCCGTGTCCTCCATGAATTGGTCCAATCCCCTTTTAAAGTGATCACTGTAGAAAGGAAGCAGGAATCAGACCATTTGTCCATCTAGCTTGGCATTATCTACATTGGTAGATAGAGGCTCTCAAGGATTTCAGATGGGATGTCTTCCAGCTGTATCCGAATATGCCAGGGACTGAACCTGGGACTTTCTGTATTCAAAGCAGATGCTTTAACCACTGAGCTATAACCCTTTCCACAGCTAGTGGAAGTGGAGATAAAACAGTGGTTCCAAAATCAACTACTTAATGTAGCCTAGATTATCCAGAAATGCTATTCACCAGGAGCCTTCTGTAATGCCTATTTACATGTAAGTTAAATCCAGGAAAGGTCCTTGTTATGTACTGAGTTGAATAGGATCCAAAATGTAGCAGTCTGATTGGTCCTAGAACAATAGGATCCAAAATGTAGGAGTCTGATTGGTCCTAGAACAGCAGTATGATTGGTCCACAAGAGCCACCCAATCCAGCTCCAGGTGGAAGTGAATCCACAACCTGATTGGCCTACAGGAGAATCCCGGAATTAGCCAATCACGTGCAGCCCATTGTGTAAACGATGTATATAAAGCAGATATTTTGGGGAAACTTTCATTCCTCCTCACCACTATGAGCTGAATAAAGAGCATGAAATCCACTCTCGACTCCGAGTATATTTCAGTCCTGTATAATATTAATTGAAAGCTTTCTGTTTTCAGGTTCAGCCATCTGCAGATTGCAGTGTATTGAAGTTGCTGAATGGCTGGACCTAAACATGACAAACATGTATTCAAATCCCCATTGGCCGAGGAACTTAGTGGGTTGCTTGAAGAATGCAGTACTTTGTCTCAGGCCAACCTCACGAGGTTGTTCTTAATGTGCTTGGATGAAAGGTGTGATCAACACTAGATCTAGGGCAGTGTGGGCAGTTCAACTGCACAGGTTGCCAAGTTGAAGGGGTGCAAAAATGATGGTGGTGATGATTATACCTATATTTATATGGGTACCTACTCAATTACAGTGGTACCTCAGGTTAAGAACTTAATTTGTTCCGGAGGTCCGTTCTTAACCTGAAACTGTTCTTAACCTGAAGCACCACTTTAGCTAATGGGGCCTCCCACTGCCGCCACGCAATTTCTGTTCTCATCCTGAAGCAAAGTTCTTAACCCAAGGTACTATTTCTGGGTTAGCGGAGTCTGTAACCTGAAGCATCTGTAACCCGAGGTACCACTGTATTGTGAAAACGATAAATATTTAGGGAGAGGTGCCAAATTTTGTCCTCGCTCATGGCACAATATAACCAAAGTCTGCCCCTGGTGTGATGCAAGAAACACCAAATAAATAAATGTAGGTGTTACATATGCCAGGGGATGCTGTGCTTCCCTGCAATACTTTTTAAACCGCTTGCGCTCCTGCAGTTCGCATGCTGTAGAAATCCAGAGTAAGTTTTTCTATTCCATTCTTCTTATGTAGCAATAAAGGACAGTTATATGTGAGAGGCCTGCTCCTGCTTCTTCATGATGTGCTTTCCTTTTACCCCTACTCACAAAGTAACCAAAACTATGGGCAAATGCAAAAGAAAACCTCTGATTGAGATGACCTGACAATTTGCATGACTTTTTCTACAGCTGCCCACTTGCATATTGGGAAACTAGGGAGTGACTGAAGATGTGGACGGGAGATTCAGCTGACCAAAAGATTCTTATTTTATTTTTATTTTTATTTTTTGCATTTAGATCTCATTTAGACACCAAAGTGAAAAGTTATTCCTCTATGGTATGCGTAACCTTCCAGTGTTCTTCACTGCCTCATTTTCATGCTGAGCTTTATTAAATAATTAATCAATGTGAATGATTGAATAGATGTGTCCTAGATTTCTCAGTCACCCATCCCTTTTTTTTTAAAACCGCAATTCCTCATTTTCTGTCTTAATGCAGATACTATCAAAGAAATAAATGGACTGCTGTGAACAAAATGAGAAGGAAAGGCTTTTCTTTCTTATTCCCTGATGCAGAAAGAAATAGGGCGATGCAGTGGTGCTGTCACAGCCGGTCTCAGGAGCTGAAGACAAGGAACTGCACTAGTAGAATGAGGAAAAAAAGAATTTCCAGACACAGAAGCAAGTGAAATAATGCACATTGCCATCTAAATCTCTCTCTCTCTCTCTCTCTCTCTCTCTCTCTCTCTCTCTCTCTCTCTCTCTCTCTCACACACACACACACACACACACACACACTTAGCTAAGTTTCCTAACGACACCATTGCAGTAACCACTCCAACAGAGCCTTGTGGAACTTTAAAGGAAGGTTAGGGAGATTTTCTCAGCCTAAGACCACACATTTCCTTCTGGGAAACTTTCTGGGGGCACATGCTAGTGGTGGGTGGGGTAGAAGCAGAAGTGGGTGGAGCAACAAATTTTAAAACTCACCTTTGTGCAGTAGACTACCTTTAACACACACACATACACACACCTCTCTTATCCAGCCAAGGAAGATGCACAATCAGAGTTCCAGGACACATTTCAGCCGAGCAAAAAAGGAGGGTACGAATCAGGGCAAGTGAGGAGTGTGGCTTTGGGAGAGGGTTTGGGGTGACTCCTGAGGGCCAAATGGAGAGCCTTGGATGGCTGCATTTCCCCTCTATCCCCAGGCCTCATGTTCCCAACCCTTGCTTTAAAGACTGACAAATTTATTATGGCATAAGCGTATGCATGAAGGCTTTCTTCAGTTGTCAAGCTGCCCTTCACACATCTAAATAAAACTTACGTGCCATCATTTGTGGGTTAGTCTTTAAGATGCCACAAGACTCTTCATTTCTGCCATGTTCCCTGCAAGCATACGTCCCCATGCCACCCCAAGAAGGATTACAAATACTTAGGGAGCATGCTCTCAATAGCCCCTTCTACACCATCTCTACCTGAGGGGGTGATTATGCAATCATCTTCATACACTTGGGGTGACTCTCCTCCTCTTCCACAGTCACAGAGCAGCTACTGACTCTTTAAGGATTGCAGTCAGATCTCCCAGCAGAGTGGAGCCACTGGAAAGGAATGCCTTCTTCAGCCCTCAGATGCCTCTGAAGAGGCTCTGGACATCCTTTCAATAACCCTGTGCAATATGAGGGTCAAATTTAACCCCACATTGTGGAGGGGTGGTGGGGGTTTTTGTGAGTGTGGGGGGTTGTGGTCACCAAGCTGAGTTCATGGCAGTTGAGAGTTCTTGGTACACAATATGCAGCACTTGTGTTTAATTAGACTTTATATGCATTGGTCGCTAGTGGGGCAGAAGGCAGGGAGTCCAAACTGTAGGTACAGCCAGAACCAAAATAGGTGGAGCCAACTAATTCTAGTTTTGTCCCCTTCCTCATCCTCCCTGCTGAGTTTTCTAAGGAGCAACATGGAGAATGAGGAGGAGGAAGCTCTCAGGAAAGGCTGTGTCACTAAAAAGAAGCAGGCAAGTTGGGGGTGACAGGCAGCGCTCCATTCACTCTAATGGACCAGCCTCCACTGCTGTTATATATGTTTTAGGATTGCAGCCATGCAATACAATCCTCAGGGCCTGCCCAGAGCATTTTGCCACCTGAGGCAAACCACAGAAGGGTGAGTGAAGATTGACAGCAGGAACAAAGTGGGGGGGGGGAGAATAAAGGTCTATATCAGGATTCACTTGCCCTTGCGGATCCTGCTTCCTGAGGCAGTTGCCTCACCTTGCCTCATAGGTGGGTCTGCCCTGACAATCATACGTATTTCAGGGGGCTTGCGCACTATAAGTATGTTTACGAATTCAGTGCTGGGCTCCTACAGCACATTCACTTGGGAGTAAGCACTATTGCACTTAGTACGGAGTGTAGGGAGCTGGCTCATAGCCAGACAGATTGTCTCAGGCCAAGGTCTTCCCCGCCTCCTGCGTCCTGATCCTTTTAACTGGCTGAGCCACAGGTTGAACCTGAGACGCCTTCTGCATGCAAAGCATATACTCTCCCACTGAACTAGGGCTGTTCTGGGGATGGAGTTCAGTTCACATTTTAATGCAAATGTACCTAATTCTCACATCCTGAACCAGCAAACACAAACAGAAACTTTTGCACTGCAGTTCTGACATGCACACCTAAAAATGTATGGGGGAAAGTGCATATTGAAGAAAATGGCATGCAAAAATGTATACAAATATGTGTGTATTGGGAGAAATCCACATGATAATAATACACATTTTTGTATTATTAATAAAACAACAACCCCACTACCTGCAAAGTGGAGCAGAAATGGAGCAGACCATACTAAAAGGTCACTAAAATGGGGGACTGAAATGGACAGATTTGTCTGTCCAAAGGCTCATCCCAGTAAGAGATAAGAAGTAATGGGACTTTCTTCTGAAGAAACATGTGTAGGGTTGTACTATTAGTCATTAAAGGTACCATCAGTTCACATACACTATTTCCACTTGAAAACCTCAGTCTAGTGTTTAGTGTATGGTTGACTTTCTTCTTCATTGTCTTGTTCCTAGAACATGATCTCATTTCTTTTACCTAACAGCATAAGCTATACGCTCCATTAATGAAAACCTGATAGTTGACATGGAGGAAACAGCGAGAAAGAGTTTCTTGCTGTAGTACTAATTGCTCTGTCAGCTAAAGTGCTTGCATTAGTCAGATGGAACAAGGAGTCAGGCCGTCTGCCAAATGTTCTTCTTTGCCAATGACTTCTTTTACAAATATGGAAATGAATGATTAATTATAATATGACAATGTGCAGACTTCTTTCCTTCCCCGGACAGGTAGAATATTAATATACTTTGTGGCTTATGATTTTCAACCACACCAAGAATTAATTAACATCGTAGAAAAGTCAGATTTCTCATACAGCTTAATCTAAATTGCTTTTTCAAACAAAGACCCCAAAAAAATCAACATAGTAATAGAACATGTTCAGCTTAATATCCCAGAAAGAGAGAATTGTATTTTATAAGAAGGTTTTTGTTCTGCTTTTACTTTATAGAAATGGCAAATGGCAAAATTGTTGCTTTGCCCTTCAGTTAAGTCCCATTGAATTCAACTGGATTTCAGCACCTGCTGAACTTTTCTACTGGAATAACTGGGACATTTTTATTTTTATTTTTTAAGTGCTTAACTGTGGCTAGATTGCAGCCCTTCATGCTAATTAATTACAAATTCCTGATCATTGGTAGATCACTATTACTATTTTCAGTAAATATTTTTAACTTCAGTAGATGGCCAGTTCAGAGTTGCTGAGCTCAAATATAACAGAAATGTCTCGAGCCTTTTCACACTTCACCTGGCTATGTGTGGAGAACAGTAGGCCAAGGGGGGCTGTGTGTGTATCAGTTTTGGCTAATACTGGAAGCTGGAGACACAGAGGCTTATCTTGCTCCATGCCGGACCCAAAGCTGTGGCTTGGGGATCTCCCTGGGAACCTAATGGGGAGACAAGATCTTTGGGGAATGGTCTAATAAGATCTGCTAGAGTGTTAATGCTGTGAGCCCTTCCACCCTATGCTTAGGTTGTATATATGTGTAAGCTTATTATTAAGTGAAGCCATTTGGTGGCTTTTGAGTATAAGCCACTTAAATTCTGCTCTGGACGAATAGAAAAGCTTGCTGAAAAATGATTTCTTTCTTGAGCGAGGGAGGTGGCAATGGAGAGATAATTGAAGCAGTCTGTCTTCCTGACTATTTACAAAGACAAAATTTCCAGGTCTGAAGACAATTGTGTTTCACTGAATTAAACAGGTCTAATTTTGTCAGTGCTGTAGCTGGCTTTGATGTATTAAGTATAATTGAGTTAAAGATTGGACGAATCCACTTAAAGCCTGCTGTCAAATGGTCTGTGACTTGAAACAGTCGGCCTTGACCTCAGATTGATAGCAAACATTAGTTCTGGTCCCTTTTTCAGGTTGTGTTTCTATACTCATATTCATAATGGAAACAAGACAACTGCTTTGTAATCTTTTTTTTTTGGGGGGGGGGAGCAAGGCACACTGAAAAGGAAATAGGAGGAAAACAATCTATTTCCATACACAGCTTTGGATGCTTTCTTTTATTTTGAGCTACCCTCAAAGAGTCAAGAATTTGCTCTGTTATCAGAATATTTTTCAGAAAGCATCTCTCTCCATCAGCTCTCTTGCAATGGACAAACCCCATCAGGCCTCTTCACCCTCCTCCTCTGTCACCTGAGGGTATAAGACTCCCTCAGTGGGAGAGCTGGGAAACAGGGCTCTTTTCATCAGTTTTGCTGGAGGCCCAGCTCCATCAGGCAACTCCTCCCCTGAAATGGTCACTATAAAGATTGTTTAAGCCTGGGTTTTATTTTCCCCCTCTGCCCTCCTGGCCCCTTGTGTGTTGTGTTTTTGTTTGTTTAGATAGTAAACCTGCAGGGGAGGGCTGTCTTAGAATCATAGAATTGTAGAGTTGGAAGGGACCCTGAGGATCATCTAATCCAGTGCAGGAATATGCAGCTGTCCCATGTGGGGATTTAACTTGAAACTTTAGAGCACCATGCTCTGACCAACAGAGCTATCCAGTCTTGTCTTAATTGACTGCATGTAAGCCACTCTGGGAGACCTTTTGGCTGAAGAGTGGTGTGCAAAGAGCCAGTGTGGTGTAGTGGTTAAGAGCGGTAGTCTTGCAATCTGGGGAACCGGGTTCACGTCTCTGCTCCTCCACATGCAGCTGCTGGGTGACCTTGGGCTAGTCACACTTCTCTGGTCTCTCAGCCTCACTCACCTCACAGAATGTTTGTTGTGGGGAAAGGAGAATGTTAGCCGCTTTGAGACTCCTTAGGGTAGTGATAAAGTAGGATATCAAATCAAAACTCTTCTTCCTCTTCAAATGCTCTAAATAACTAATGGTGTGTAATATAATTAGGATGCCTTTATGCCTTTTCTGGTTCACCAGCATCCCTAACCCCATTGTACAATCTTGGTGGTTTTTAAGCTGGGATGTCACACGCACCTGAGCAGGGACACTCCCTGCTTAAATGTTTATGAGCAATACTGGGGTGAGCAGGAGGCCTTACTAGTACCGTCACCTCCCCACTTTCTCTGCCCAAAGGCGTTTAACTTGACTCTGGAACATAGGCGGGCACATCTCAGGAGCTGCTGGCACTTTGGGGTGGCTGCTGCCCCATGTGGTGAGTCCCTGAACTGCAGGTTGCAGACTTCATCCAGGAAACCTTCTGAATGGACCTTGCCCACCCAGGCTGACCACTGGATCTTCATAGGCAGCAAGAGCAGCCCATTCCATTTAGAGGTAAAATGGGAAGGCGCTGCCCTGATTGCACACTGCTTGCCCTGCTCTGCCACCCCAGCTGAAGCCTCACAGTTCAAAAAACTGTAAATGATAAGAGAATTAACTATCCCAAGGATGTTTCTAAAATGTGGGTAACACAAAACAATGGATGCCTTTTGTCAAGGCCATATTTTCTTAGGGGATTTAAGGTTACACTTGATCAGAACCCAGAGGGGATTCAAAGCCAAGGCCACCAGAATTTGGTGGGAAGTCTTGTTTGCCTCTAGGACGCCCTTTAATGATGCCACACATACATGGAGGCTGCTAACACATCACATGGATTGATGGCATCATTAATTTACATCACTGCATTGCAATATGTGACAATAGTGGCCCAGAGAGTACAATACGCTGAGCTCTTTCTATATAGTACATTTGAATGGCTATTCAGGACTTCATTATAGAGCATAGGGGACTCACTTCAGAAGTCACTGGGTTTCAGAATCCAACCTGAAGCCTAGCATAATCTGAACTCAAAGCTGGGAGTCTACCAAAAAAATCAGCATCAACAGTAGATGAAGCCTAAATCTATTAGGGAAAATGGCAGCAAATAAAATGCATTCAAGTGTGCTATATCTTTTCCAGGCTTTACAAATTTTTATTTCCAATAAAACAATACACTCTTGGCAAAAGTTAATAGAAGGCTATATATTTGGGGGAGAAGACCACAAATTTTAAAAGTCAAAAGAGGAAAAGAGATGGGGGTATCCCCAATATTCATTTAACATCATGAGGCAAACCAATTAAGACAAATTCTGCTATTAGTAAAGAAAGAAGATGTTAAAGTGTGGGGTGTGAATGATAGTCAAGATGTATTCCTGATAGTGGCAGGTTTTTTACTTAATAAAAAACCTTAAGGATGTAGAATTGGGTTCAAAGCCTTTCATAAAAATGAGTTACAATTTTGCAGTCTAGATGGAAGCATCCAGTTTCAATTAAGACCTTGCTTACTTCCATTGGCATCATCCACTGTTCTATAATAACAGAACCCAGATTTTTTTTTAATGGTTAATAAAGGGATATTATAGAATTAAGAATTTCTGCAATAATAATGAGTAAGAGTACTCTTGGTTTGAGCTTAGGTGAGTTAGTTCCTTTATAGTAAAATATATTATTAAACAGCAAGTAAAAAGAGAATTGTAACCATTCAAAAACCTGATATTGGCACATAATTTCAATGCCAAAGGATGTATGACCCCAATTTATAAAATATTAACAAAATGAATTTATAAAATATTAACAAAATGAGGCACAGGTGATCTAACGGAATGATAAAAATGTAGGGGAAATGTAGGTTTTGATACTGATCCCATAAAATGGAAAAGAAAATGCAGCAGGGGGCATATGAAATCAATTTCAGCAAGAATTCACAAAATGACCCTTATGATCAATTTTAGGTTCCACTGGTGATAATCCCCAACCTCTCCCCCAAATGAATGCATATTTACAATTATGGAGGGAATGTCATTCAGTGGAAGTTTTTCATGAAATTCCTAGAAATTAATTTAATATTTTTTAAAATAAACAAACAAGAATTTACACCAACCCTATCTTTAACATTATTGGGGATATGGGATGGACCAAATCAAAATAGTTTGGAAAAAGAAATGAATTTATATTTTTTGTATGCTGCCAGGATGATTATCAAAAAAATAAATAAATAGGAATACTTAGAGATTAAATAAAGATTTATGGTACAGTGGTGCCTCGCAAGACAAAAAGAATCCGTTCTGTGAGTCTCTTCATCTAGCGGTTTTTTCATCTTGCGAAGCAAGCCCATTGACGGATTAGCGGATTAGCGCTATTAGCGCTATTAGCGGCTTTTAGCGGCTTATCGGCTTAGCAGATAAGCGGATAAGCGGCTTAGAAAAGGGGGGGGAGGAAAAAAACCCCGCAGGAACTCGCAAGACATTTTCGTCTTGCGAAGCAGGCTCATAGGAGATTTGTTTTGCGAAGCACCTCCAAAACGGAAAACTCTTTCGTCTAGCGAGTTTTCCGTCTTGCGAGGCATTCGTCTTGCAGGGCACCACTGTATAGTCAAACCAGGCCCATAGCTATTGCTGAATATTAACTCAGAAATTAAGGGCAAGCAAAAAGATTCATTTTCAACTATATAGCAAGAATTTATTTTATATATAAACGAAGATAACAATGTTCAAATGCCTTTTTGAAATATGCTACTATCTTGAATTCTTAGAAACGTTTCAGCTTAAACTGAACTCTGAAAAACGAACGTGAGGACAACATCCCAATATTTATGAACAAAGGAAATCTTTTTTAAAAGGACTTGTTACCATCCAAATCAACAATTATTTTTTCCAGGAATTGTGAATGCAACCAACATTTGGGGGGGGGGTTAATTTTGATTTTCATGCAATTGTATTGTTTTCTCCTTAGTTTTATTTTAATGTTATTGCACTATGTTTCTGATTAAATAAATAAAAAATGCAAAAATCCCAACCCTAGCAGCATGTGAAACAGGATGGGTAAACAAAAATGGTGTTTTAATATACTGTCCCTTTAATAGCTATTCTTGACATCTCTGTAGCAACAGAAAAGAACATTTTTCCAATGTTTACAATATTATTTGGTCCCAAAAAAGGATGCACTCTCACTTGTTCCTAAATCAGACTCTTTCTAGGCTACAAAAGGGCTAATAATAGATCCCATTATATCAGGGGTGGGGAATCGGTGGCCCTCCAGATGTTGTTGGATGCCAGCTGCCAGAAGCCCCAGCAAGCATGCCCAATGGTTAGGGATGATGGGAGTTGTAGTTCAGCAACATCTGGAGGGCCACATACTTCCCCCCCCCATGACATCTAAGGACTAGAAATGTGAAAAGCATCTGAAAGATTCACACTTTAAAAAAATACTGCACAAATGTAAAGCAAACAGACATTTATAATTCTACATTTATGCTGAATAGCCTTTTATATAAATCACTGGACTGTGCATGGGCAGTGTAAGCCCAAATGTTAATATTCAATCACATAGTCTAGTTAAATTGCTTGCTTTGTAGCTGACGTTACCAAGAACAACAAAAGTTATCTCTTCACTGTGTTAAAATAATCAGACACTTGTCCGTGCCAGAGAATTAATTTGGCCATCGTGGCATCACTACTCTGAATAAACGTCTCGATGCTAACTCAGTCTTGTCTGTTGATAGTTCAGAAGGGGATGCTTTTCTTTTCTTCATTTTGCATCACTCAGATGGTAGCCACCAGGGCTCTTCATGTGTGTGCCATAATCAAGCACAGTAGAAGACCACAAACCACCAGTGCAGAAGACACTAGGTCCAAACCCTGATATCTGCAGTTAAAAGATGGGCATGGAACCTTCTCACCCATAAGGCTGTACTCCCTTCCGGGCAACTTTCCTGGGACTGCATGCCAGACAAAACAGGCAGAATAATAGAGCCTCTTACATTGTACAGTAAGCTACATTTCTTCATCTACCAACCAGGCAAGCAAGCAAGAGGCATTCTTATGGATCAGGGGCAGGTTCCAGTCAGGCAAAAGCACTCAAGGAGTGCACAGATCAAGGCTGGTGAGGGTTCAGCCTGGGGTGAAGAGTCCTGTAGGCTGGACAGAGGGGGCCATGTTTGGCCTGCAGATGGGAGATTCTTCACCCCCTAAATTAAAAGGGAACAGGGAAAAGGCCTTTCTCTGTTGGGGACCCTGCTTGTCACAGGCTGTCAGTCACAATTCTGGGCTAAGGAAGCAAATAGTCTAACCTGAAAATAAGAGCCTGGCGGTTGGTCCATCTAAGGCCAGCACTCTGTTCTCACAGTGTCCAACCAGATGCCCAGCAGAAGCCCACAAGGAGAACTTGAGCACTACAGCACTCTCCCCACTTGTAGTTCCCAGCAACAGGTATTCACAGGCATACTGCCTACAACAGTGGAGGGGGACAATAGCCACCCAGTGAAAAGCAACTTCCTATGTCTCTGCAGGAGCACAAAAAGTCTTGCAGAAGTTTCAGCTTCTTTTCAGCAAGTGCCTACTTCCTTAACATTGCAAACATAAAAATGTTTTTCTTTGTGTGGGTGATACTTGCTAAAGCATTGGATGCCAAAATAGTGGTCAAATAGTATTTCTCTAAGCCAGAAGGCAAGCCTGTGTACAGGCTCCTTGGCCCTCCCCATGATTAGCAAAAATGGGGTGCATTGTCCAAATAGTAAAAATTGCAAATAATAGCACAGTCGAATGCAAGTTTGCATGAACAGATAAGATAATTGATCAGTGTTTCCAGGTAGTGCAGAATACTGATTCCCTTAACACATACCCCTGATTATAACTGGAAGAGAAATGGGTGAGTAAAGACACACTTCCCATAAAATCAGACATACACAGTTTTGCCCACTTAAAGACTCTTCAGCTCTGGAAACTAGCATAAAGGCTTGATACAAAATTAGTGGAGGAATGGAATGAAACATGGAATGGAAAACGAAGATGTTTTAGCAAGCTGAGTAGAAAATCATTCAGTTTGTTTTTCTAAAACATTAAGCATGTTATCACTGATTGGATAAAAGCCTTTGTTTTCTCTGTACCAGGTGTTCTTCATCCTGAGGGTGGTACAGGTTCTACTTGTGCGTAGGAGTCCAAATGGTGGGATGACCAACATGTCACAAACTGTAGCACCATTGCCTCTTAATAACTTCCTATAAAGCAGAAAATCAAAAGATGAAAATAAAGTCCAAAATGAAACAGTTGTGCTTAACATCATGATAAATAGAAACAAAAGCTAAAGTCAGGCTTGTAATTTTGCACTCGGATGGATGCTGGTCACATTTATGGTTCTACTGAAAAATGGGGCATGGTTGGGGTCTGGTTGGATCACAAACTTCCTTGGCAGGCTTTCATTCGTCTTGCTTCCTCTTGGGCTTCTTTGGATTCCGAGAGCGGCTTTTGGCTTTGCAGAGAGGGCAGATTGGTGCATTCCGATGGATCTGCTGATGGCATGACAAGCAAGCCTGAAATACAATAAAACCATCCCATTAGGAATGTGGTTTTTCCCTGGAAAGCCAGGGTGAGCAGCTTCTTCACCTTGATGGTTCCAGACACAGCCTGGCCAAGTTTCCTCAGAAGTCAACAAACACATACCAGCTGTGAGAAACTCTCTCATAATACTAGAACTCAAGAGCCACCTGATAAAAACAACTGGCAGCAGGAGGTTACAGGACAGATAAAAGAAAGACTTCCTCATCACACAAAGCACAATCACTTGCAAGAAACATCCCTTAAGTTTATTCTAAGATGGCCCCGGACCATGTCTAAGCTTGCAAAAATAAACAAGGCTGGAGAGAGTGTGGTAACATGGGCTCATATTTCCATATACGGTGGGGGCATGAGGTAGCACAAGCATTCTGCATTAAGGTACAGTGGTACCTCAGGTTAAGAACTTAATTCGTTCTGGAGGCCTATTCTTAACCTGAAACTGTTCTTAACCTGAAGAACCACTTTAGCTAATGGGGCCTCCTGCTGCTGCTGCGCCGCTGGAGCACGATTTCTGTTCTCATCCTGAAGCAAAGTTCTTAACTCGAGGTAATATTTCTGGGTTAGCAGAGTCTGTAACCTGAAGCGTATGTAACCTGAAGTGTATGTAACCTGAGGTACCACTGTATTTGAAGCAATAGCCAACCTGTAGAGCAAGACCCAACACTTGTGCTGCGTTCTCTTAACATTAATATTAGAAATCTCTTCAGCAAAAGGAATTAGTATGTCTTTTATTAACTGCAGCCCAGCTTGAAATTGTGCAACATTGGTCATGGAAAGAGGGGATCCCTTCTTACAACTGGATCAATAATTTATGGGAAGTGCTTTTCTCAGACCATCTCATGAGACATAGAAGAGCAGTGAAAGGGGTTACAAAAACGGATAATTCTGGTGAACTGAAAATCTTTTTTTTTTTCATTTGTGAATAAAGGGGAAATTTCCCCCTCCCACATCTCAAGAGGGCATGTGGAGAGGAAATGCTGACTAATGACCTAGAGTTTTATACTTAGAATTTATTCTGTGAACTGACACATGATCCATGATTTATGTGAATGAACTGTATATCAGGAATTGTGCTCCAAAATTTCTGGAGGGTGAAGGGTGCCACAATGTGTTGTTTTGCTGCTGGATTGCCTGACCACCAGTGACCCAAAAGGTGTGTCCTTACCTTCATGGGTGGGGGTTGCTGTCTGAATGTTGCTGTCTGTCTGGTGTCCTGTTTCCTGGCCACCTGTAGCTGTTGAGCAGCAGCTGCAGCCGCAGCCAAAGATTCTGGGATAGGAGGTTCCTGTGGTTCTGTTTGCCATTCAGCTTTCTGCTTTTCGAAGTAGCTAAATAAAGAAGAAAAACTAATACAGGCTATGCAGAATCGCTGCCACTCTGATTCTTTCGGGGAGCTTACATTAGCCTTCATTGACCTGGTGCACTCCAGATGTTTTTGACCACAATTCCCATCAGCCCCAGCTAGCACAGCTGATGGGAGCTGTAGTCTGAAACATCTGGAGGGCACAAGGCTGGGGCAGACCTTGGGGCAGACATCCAGTAGTGTTTTCCTTGTGTTCTTATGCTGCCACTCACTGACAGACACAGGGAAACAAGACAAGCCTCATCTGCGATACACATTTAAAGCAGTTTTATAACAGTTTAAACAGGCACAGCTTCCCCCAAAGAATGCTGGGAACTGTAGTTTGTTAAGAACAATGAGAGTTGTTAAGAGACACACACATACACACACACTTCCTCTCCCAGAGATGCAATTCCTAGAGTGGTTTGACATTCAATCACTCTTCCCAGGGAACTCTGGGAGTTACAGCACTGGGGGGAGGATAGAGAGTCTAAAAACTCTCAGTCCCCTTAACAAACTACAGCTCCCAGGATTCTTTGGGGGAAGCCATGACATTTTAAAGTTGTATGATACTGCTTTAAATGTATAGGGCAGTTGAGGCCAAAGATGACTCTTCCAAAATATTATGGGGAATATTCAACTTCTGGGAGTAGTCAACTCAGAGCTGCCATTTTGAACACCTGCCATGTGTCAGGTGTCATGCTCCATCCTGAGTACCTGTTCCTAAAGTTTTTGAACTACTATCTTCAAAATATATCATGTGAAGTATAAAGTGTACGGTTCAAGTATTGAATAGACTGCTTCTCCTTTCATCCCTACAGGTGCTTCCCTATATCTTTGATATCAGTAGGAAGACTCTTGATGTTAGAATGCTGGATGGAAATCTCTCTATCAAAGTGAAGTGTCAGCTAACAAAGAACAGTGTATCCCATTTGTGATAGATTTCCATCCAGCATCTCCAAACTAACACCTGGCAATCAGAGAAAGCAAACTCTCTAAACTGCTTGTGATCAGCAAGCTTCCCAATCTATGCAAAGTATTAGTGAGAGCTGTACTTAAGCCATCTATCTGCACTCCTGGATCTCCTCCTTGTCATTCCATCACCTGTGTGTGTCTCCTTCAGACAGCTACTTTCAAAAGCAGCAGGATGGCTAGAACATACTGCATCAAACAGGACATCACCTGCAGGTACTGGGTAATTCAATCCATAGCATCGAATGCAGAACTGCAATATGTCATATCCAATACATAGGTAAAACTACAACCGACCTACACGGACATTTTAGAAACCACAAATAAGCAATTTTTACACACACGTAGAGCAACCTGTGACTCAGGGTGGTCCAACTTTCCATACCAAATGGGCCGCAGGAGTATTTAGGGGAAGTGAAGCCCCCTCGCTGCCTTCCCAAACCCCACTAAGTGAGGTGCTGAGGTTTGGGAAGAATGCTCAAGGCTCTGGCAGGGTCTTCAATCCCTCCCACCTCCTTGCCAAGGCTAAGGAAGTGCTAACTGGGCTTTGGGAAGGTGGTGTGAGGGCTGTAAGGGGGTGGGTGTCAAATGTTGCTAAGGGCCACGAAAAGGCCCCAAGGGCTGCATATTGGACCACTTTGCTGTTACTAAACACTTCAGTTCTGAGAAGCACAGACAGACAGACTGCTCAATAATTGCTTTAGAGATGTCAGCAGATCCAATAGCGTTGCAAAAAAGGAGAACTTCTGCATGCACATCCTGGACAGATTAACACAGCATGACCTCAACCATCACTAGGCTTCAGCGAAGGAGGGTCTTCTGAGCATTCCGTTCTCAAAGCTCTATAATTGCTGGCTTGGGAATAGTATCATTTTTGTCACAGTAATTGATGAATGCAGAAGCCAAAATGTTTTGCTATAAGAATTTACAATTTCTGTTTTAAAGCCTTAGAGAACTATAAACAACACCTCCAAAAGCATGATCCTCAAGTAAAGAGAGATCCAAAGGGCCTTCAGAATACTGGACATAGTCCATCACGGCACCCTGCATACACATCCCCTCTTCATTGTGCTTGAGATGCTGTTTGCCTCTCAGGACCTGAAAGCAGGTGCCTAAGCTTTTAACAAGCAAGGGACGCGGGTGGCACTGTGGGTCAAACCACAGAGGCTAGGACTTGCTGATCAGAAGGTCAGCGGTTCAAATCCCCGCAATGGGGTGAGCTCCCGTTGCTCGGTCCCTGCTCCTGCCAACCTAGCAGTTCTAAAGCACATCAAGGTGCAAGTAGATCAATAGATACCACTCCAGCGGGAAGGTAAACAGCGTTTCTGTGCGCTGCTCTGGTTCACCAGAAGCGGCTTAGTCATGCTGGCCACATGACCCAGAAGCTGTAAGCCAGCTCCTTCGGCCAATAAAGCGAGATGAGCGCCGCAACCCCAGAGTCGGCCACGACTGGACCTAATGGTCAGGGCTCCCTTTACCTTTAAGCTTTTAACAAGTAATGTGTCAGCTTACTCAAGGGAGAGCTTCTCTTCCTCCTCACACAAATCTGGCAGCCTCTGCAAGCCCAGAGTCATCCTCAAGGCATCCACATGCTCCTTCAGAGGCTTGTACTCCTCATGCAAACGGCGGGTAGACTCCAAGAGCTTATTGAGGTCGTTCTCCGACTGCTTGATTGTGTTCTCCATCTGGAGAAGGAACAAGGCAGCATTCATTAGGTTTGTCCAGCCCTGCCTGAAATGCAGCTGCAACAAAAGCACCAGGGGGCCCACACAATGTTGAGGTTTTTACATTCAGGTGAATATTTAAAAGAGACCAATGAAACTGTGATAAAGAGAGTCATCTGGGATACGGAAAGTCCATGCTAGATTCTGCAGGAGAGCAGAAACAGCACAGGTTGTGGGAACAGAAGCTGGAGTCAATGCCCTGAGAACCTCAGTTAAAAAAAAAAATCAAGTTTCTAGGTCTTATGGTTGTGAAGAGATGTTTGTGGACCGCTGCAGTATCAGGAACCAGAGAGGTGGCTGAATAAGATTCCCTGTACAAATTCATTTCCTGTTTATTCCTGTTTCCCCTTCTTCTGTCACTTTCCCAGTGCTGAATTTCCCAGTGCTGAGCTATCCTCTCATAGTGACTACATAAAATACATTGATGGTGCCATAAAATATTAACAATAAGATTCGTATTGGGCAGGATTCTAGACCTTTCTCTCTCACTCACTCTTTGTCCATCTCTCTGCTTCCCCCCACCCCACCCTCCCACCCACATCAAGCATTGTAGCAAGATCATAAATAATGAACATAACATTTTCTTTTCTACCACCTTTTTGCACAGTGACAGAAAGTTCAATAGCTGAATGTTTTGTTCACATAAAAGTTGCTCTGAGTTCCCTTCTGCCTAGCCTGTCAGGGGGGAAAGTGAAATAACAAATCTTGGACAGACAACATTTTTTGCAACCAGGTCTGGGAAGCAAATGAATTCAGCACACATTTCTGAGGAGTAGCATCTAAGAGGGAAAGCACAACATTAGTAGTAGATAAGCCTTCACACTCTGCCAGGTTACTCAGGAGTACACCCAACAAATGCAAAAGTCTTGCTTACTCCCAGGTAAGTATGCATAAGATTGCAACTCGAATGATCATGAAAACTCATTACCACCATGCCTGGCTGTCACTTACAACATTGATGTCAGCATGGATGAGTCTCAGTTCCTCCACATGAGCCATTTTCTCCTGCAGCAGGAGGTCCATCTCCTGTTTGTATTCCTTGAGGTGCCTTTCCTCAGATTCCAGAGCCTCGAATTCAGCCTTCAAGCGGGCCTTGATCTTCTCCATTTGCAAAGTCTTGTTTCTGGGGAAGGGGGGAGGGGATACACACAGGCACAAATGCACAGAAAATATCAAAGTAAAGCTGAGGTGGCATTTCCTGTTTGCCAAGAGGCATTTAAATCATTCCAACCACAGTCATAAATGTCAGGTGATGAGGCTGAGCTCCAAAGAAAGTGGGTTTTGGCAGCAGGGACATAGAATGGCCATGCTTTGAAGCTTTGGCTATGTTCAAATCTGGGCATCATAAGCCGAGAGATGCACAACCGTCACACATGCAGCCCCTTTGCTCCTGTGTCATTCCTTGCTTCATACAAAACAACCCCCAAATCTACAGTCAACCATAGCTTCCTGTTACACCCAACTGGGAAACAATGGTTAACCGTTTCTAATCAAGCCTGGATATGAAGGGTTAAAGTTGGCTTTAAAATCTTGACTTGTTCTGAAGCCATAGTTTCCTGGTTCTAACACTACAGGTTATGGTTAGCTGCCACTTCCTAGATTTCCACTCACTCATTTTTAAATAATAAAATTTAAAGGGCAGATGCCACATACGTAGCTGCCATTTTTGGCTTCAAATGCAATTTGGCAATTTTTGACCAGTCAGCTGACTGGCATGTCAAATGTACCGTATTTTTCGCCCCATAAGACGCACTTTTTCCCCTCCAAAAATGAAGGGGAAATCGGGGTGCGTCTTATGGGGCGAATGCCTGCAAGCCTCGCGCGCCCGGCAGGAGGTCCCACCGGGTGCGCGAGGCTTGGGGCGGCAGCCTGTCGCCCGAAGCACGGGGAGCCCTTGGGAGGGCTCCCCCTGCTTCGGGCGAGTGTCTGCAAGCCTCGCGCACCCGGCAGGAGGTCCCACCGGGTGCGCGAGGCTTGGGGCGGCAGCCTGTCGCCCGAAGCACGGGGAGCCCTCGGGAGGGCTCCCCCTGCTTCGGGCGAGTGTCTGCAAGCCTCGCGCACCCGGCAGGAGGTCCCACCGGGTGCGCGAGGCTTGGGGCGGCAGCGGACTGCTTGCGCGCACCTAGAAGCTTGGGGCGCGCTGAGCTCAGCACGCCCCAAGCTCCTGGTGTAGCGCAGCGATCCGCTAGCCCTGGGAGAACCCCGCGGCTCTCCCAGGGCTAGCGGACTGCTTGCCGGCACGCAGAAGCTTGGGGCGCGCTGAGCTCAGCACGCCCCAAGCTCCTGGTGTAGCGCAGCGCACCTGGGGGGGGAAATAATTTTTTTCCCCTTTATTTCCCCCCCAAAAATCTAGGTGCGTCTTATGGGCCGGTGCGTCTTATGGGGCGAAAAATACGGTACAATCAACATATCTAACTGGCACATGGTTCATTTCTTGCTTAACAGATTACTTAATGGAAGGTATTTGGGCACAACTCAGTGACTTAGCGGGGGGGGGGGGAGCACTGGTGCTTCTAGTATCAGAGGCAGTATTCCTCTGAGTACCAGTTTTAGGGGAACATGAATGGGAGAGTGCTATTGTGCTGATAGCCTTATGAGCTCCCTATAGGCATCTTGTTGGCCACTGTGGGGAAAAAATGCTGGACTAGCTGGGCCTTTGGAATAACAGGGCTTTACTTATGAGCATAAAGGGATGTGAGTGGCGCTGTGGGTTAAACCACAGAGCCTAGAACTTGCTGATCAGAAGGTTGGCGGTTCAAATCCCCGCAATGGGGTGAGCTCCTGTTCCAGCTCCTGCCAACCTAGCACTTTGAAAGAACGTCAAAGTGCAAGTAGACAAAAAGGTACCACTCCGGCGGGAAGGTAAACGGCGTTTCCGTGCGCTGCTCTGGTTTGCCAGAAGTGGCTTAGCCATGCTGGCCACATGACCTGGAAGCTGTCTGCGGACAAATACCGGCTCCCTTGGCCTATAGAGCGAGATGAGCGCCGCAACCCCAGAGTCGGTCATGACTGGACCTAATGTTCAGGGGTCCCTTTACCTTTACTGTACCTTACTTATGAGCATAGGAAGTTGCCTATACCGAGTTGGGACCATCTAGCTCAGAGCTGTCTGCACTGACTGGCAGTGGCTCTCCACTTTTATAAACAGGAATCTTCACCAACCCTGCCTGGAAATGCCAGGGATTGAACCTGGGACTTTCTGTATGTAAAGCAGGTGCTTCACCACTTAGCTCTAGCCCTACCCTGTTGGATCTCAGTCCCCAGCACCACCACATCTAAGGCAGCCAACTCTTCTTTGTAGCCTCTGCCTGGCGAAACCTGCTCCATACACCTTAACTTCTAGATTGCCATTTTCTGCACTGCTTCTGTTGCCCCTCTCTTTCCCATTACAGCACATCATTAGCACCTAGGCTTCAACAACAGGAGAAAATGGAGTCGTATCATATCTTTTGCCACCTAGCTCTGCATGGGCCTCCTCAGCTGCAGTGGAAATGATCAGAGAGATGCCGTCCCTGTTCTCATTACGGCCTCACCTGCAGCCTACAATGCCGTAACGGCTCTGCCACCAGCTCTGTCGCCCCCTTCTCTCAAGCCTCATGCACTCACACTTCCAAGAACACATTGAACAAAAGAGCACACTTTTGCACACACTTTTCCTGGTCTCCTCAGCACATTTTGCCGCAGCTTAGAACAAATGGGAGGATGAAGACTTGCAGCGATGCCATCTTTTTGTTCAGAATGGAACACGTAGCACAGTGGCAGAAGAGAGAAAACCCTAAGCTCAGTAACAAAATGACTGGTTTCTCTTCAGAAGAGTCCAAAGTTCAATTTATTGCATCATCTCCACTAACACCTTCACACAGGAGGGCAGGAGTCTACATGAGACATTTGGGGGGGGGGAATTCCTGCCATTCAGAGTAGACCATATTTCCTTAAGTAGGTTACATGTCTGACTCAGTATAAGCCAGCCCTATATATTCAGAGGGTTCATCTCTTTGGGGGAAATAGTGCTCTTTACAATGATAGAAGAAATGAAAAAAGAGAGAAAAGTTTAGGCTACCTCTAGCACAACTAGGATGTCAGAGAAGGAATTAAGGTACAACAGAGCATCATAACTAAGAGAGAAGGAAACCTGGGAAGGGGGGAGCTTTCAGTCAAGTCACTGTTGTTAGAAATTGAATAAAATAATAACAATTTGCCATTAATTTATCAGTTTTGATTTTCCCCTATGCCCTTCTCTGTTCCTGGGTCAACTTTTCATTCAAGGCTACTTGTAATGCCCTGTGTTATCCCTACAAGCAAATTTGTAACCAGTGGGTTATAATAACCTACCCTTAAATAAGGAGAGGAGAGCTTTAGACATTAAAAGCCAGAATAGTCTTCAAAATAATAATAATGAAAAAGCTATAGAACGATCAGTATCTCCTCCTTCATCCATCAATCTAATACACACACTCCTCTTGGAAATCATGTCTCAAAACTCACTCCTATGGTGTTTCACTTTTATTTTGGGCATTCATGTGCTGGCTGTATGACTAGATTCACTGGGTATTTTGGATTAGAAACCCAAAGCACAATTCAAATTTGACACAATGAAAACACTGAAGTTAATTATAGAACAATAAAATCCATCTGAAATCATAAACACAACAGCATTTTTTTTAATCCAGCATGAGGGAGGCGTGGTGTCAAAATCTAACCCACCAGACAAATGTGCCTACTGTAAATAAAAGGTACAGAGTGCCTCCAGACTGTCAATTTTTTGTGTGAGGGATTTATGCAGTTAAATTGGATTAAAGAGATCTGCCACCGTAGCACAACAAAGAAATGGTCTTTCTGCAGGTTGAAAAGTGATGGGAAAATGCACTGGAAAGAGTGGGGTGAATAGGAGAAAATCTTACAGTATATGTACACAACAAGGAAATCAGGATGAAATCTCAATAAACAAGACCCCTGGAGGAGTTCCTTGGAATCACAAAAATGGCCTCACATGGCACCTTAAAAGGCAAGTGTCTGGGGAGCGCTAACCACCTGCCTCACTTTGTTAGAGGCTGAGGACAGGAGACCATGGGAGACCCTGTAAAACAGACTTTTGTTTTTTCATGGTCTGATGACTAGATACAAATAAACTAATTGGATCTCTGTAGAACAGAGGCAGCTATCCGTAAGTTGTAGACAACAACATAATCAGCACTGGCCAGCACAGGTAATATTTATGAATTATGGGAGTTGTAGTCCAAAACTGGGAGGGCACCACGTTGGCTACCCCTGTACAGAAGATCTCAAGATCCAAACATGTATGCATTGAAGAAAGCAATCCTTCAAGGAGCCTGGCCCAAACTGCTCAGGATTTTATAGGTTAATACAAGAGAGCTAGAGCAATAGCGCTAGAACATCTTCCTTGCATACAAAAAGCCAGAAGTTCAACCCCTGGCATCTTCAGGTAGGGCTTGGAGAGACTCCCTGCCTGAAATCCTGGGGATTTCAGTGTTGGCAACTGTGTTGGCATTCTGGTCTGATTCAGTATGAGGCAGCTTCCTATGGTCCATTTCAAAATGTGACTCTGCCTTCACAAAAAGACTTAGACAAGGTAAATGAAACAATAAGAAGAGCATGGTGCTCATATTATATAAAACACCACCTTAAAAGTGAAAGAGGAATGGTGCTTTGCAAACTACACATGTCCCAGTAACATGCACTACTGTCCACTTTATAAAAATGTAAAAGGTTCCATTGCATGGAAGGGTGGGCATTCCCAGCTCATTTTGTGTGTGTGTGTGTGTGTGTGTGTGTGTGTGTGTGTTGGAGGGAGGCTTTAGAAAACAGCAGCAGCTGTGCTCAGTCCATTATTCCTTTCTTTTGTGTGTCTCCAATGTGCAATCTACTCCCTTAATAATCAGGGGAGTTGATCCCCCTGCAAATATGAGAAAGGAAAGAAAACTGACTATGCTTTGCATCCCTATATTTACCAAGGCCCTTCTCTTTTCCATAGGAGAAGGGAAACACAGTGTGCGTCTAGAATGACACTATTTTCTGGTGAGATTCAGTCACATACAGGCAAATTGCATCGGTTGTGAAATTAAAGTTGATTTGGAACTCCTGCACAACAAAACCGCTTCCTCCCCCAAATCAAACTTTTTTGCACTGGAATGTGAGGGACAGGCACAATGTCAAATAACCTCTCTATAAACAAATCAGAATAAATGCTCAATAAATACCTGGTGTCTAAACCTCCCTGCAAACTTGTGCAAACAAATCAGGATGAATGTTCAACAAACAGGTCATCTGGAAGGTTATCTGTGTTAGGCAGATAAAAACTTGTAATGAATATTTCCCCAATACAAATTCTGCCTCATCCTCTCTTGGCAAGGATATACCCAAATTCACCTGTCTTCTACCTTGACTATTTTCAAAAGTGTTTCAGCTTAGGAGGAATAACATCTTCTACTTAGAAATCTATCTTCCAACTTTGTTCATCGTCAGAGCTCCTCATCCATCAAAACTGCTTTATGTTGCTAAAAAAATTACTGTTTCCAGTACCCAGTTACAAGGGAGCAAGCTTTATTGAGCCCAGTGGGACTTCTTCCTGAGTAAGCATGCACAGCATCAGGCTTATTAATTTGTTTCCTGAGGCATCCTTCCATAAAGAATGTAGCAAGGCAGACTTTAACACAGAACAGCTTTTGACAACCAGGTGCCCTCCAGATGTTATTGGACTACAACTCTCACTCGCTATGCTGGCTGAGGCTGGTGGGAGTTATAGTTTAACATCTGGAGGGGACTAGGTTGGTAGAGGCTGATACAAAGCAAGTATAATGATAATAATGGACGATTTTCTGCAAATGTATGGTCCATAATTCCGCTGTGAGTATTTTATGTGCATTCATCATAAGTCAGTCTGGGGCTGCTTCCCCCTCCCCCCGTCTGTTGCTCTCAAAAGAAGCTCTATTTAAAATCCAATGGACCTTTTGTGTGACATTTACAGTAGCTACTTTTACACTAGCATAAATTAGCCACTCTTTCACAGTGGAAAAGGAAAACGGGCGCGAGGAGAAATTAAGCTGCAATCCGACGCACGCATTTTCCTGGAAGTAAACCACGACAGACACAGAAGGGCTGCATTCAGAGTAAACATGCGTGGAATCGGGCTGTATATCACCATCCTTTCTAAAAACGGCACACAAACAACGAAAGCCTTACCTGATCTCTTTGATGCTTTCAAGTTTGCACATGATTTCCTGTTCATCAGCCATGCTTTCTCATTCGCGATTTTAACCTCCCGTGGAAATGAACAAAATAATAGCAGGCAAAGAGGAGGGAGAAAGGAAAATCCAATACAATAGACACAATGTAGCCGCCCCGACCGTGCTTCTGAGCGCAAAGACTGCGGTAGGGGAGAGCGAGACCTCTCGGGACTTCGAGTTCAGATTGTAATAGCGGTCCAGGCTCACTTAGGCGGCCAAGACTACAAGGCCCACAATGCAAAGCGCGGAGCTACTGCTCTCTTTCTTCCGGCAACCTCTTTTTGCATTTGTCACAGCTAATTATGTCCAGTAGTCATTAGGAGTGCAAATGAGTGAGATGCATTTTCCTAGAGTGTTGTTTGTTTGTTTTTTAGTGGAGATTGGAGAGTGGAGATTATGGATCTTTCCATTTAATTCATCAAATGAATTAAAAACTACAACCTCTATTTGACAAAATTTGGATAAAATGCCATATATAAATTACAGTTACTTTGTGCTATATATAGTCAATAGACGGTAGAATAGAGAGTAATGTATATTGTACGAAAGGAGAGCAAGTTGCACAAAGCTATGTGTGTTGTGTGTAAGAGAGAGTATTGTTTTGTGTGAGGTTTGTGCAACATAGACAGCCCCCCTTTGTGAAATACAGTCATACCTCGGGTTAAATATGCTTCAGGTTGAGCATTTTCAGGTTACCCTCTACGGCGACCCGGAACTAACGGAACTCATTACTTCTGAGTTTCGCCGCTCACGCATGTGCAGACGCTCAAAAGGGACGTCACGCACATGCGCAGAAGTGGCGAATCGCGACCCGCGCAGACATGCAGTCGCGGGCTGCATTCCACTCAGGATGTGAACAGGGCTGCAGAATGGATCCTGTTCCCATCCAGAGGTACCACTGTATAAACTAATGATTCCAATCACTTTGAAGGATATCTGTACGTTTTGTTCCGTAACTTTCATTCTCAAAGAGTTACGGACTTACTTTTTAAAATGAAAGCTGTAGGTTTGGGGGCTGCTGCTCACTGTGGGCTCTGTACATTCATACCCCCATTCTCACCTCTTGGCAGCCCTGCTCAACACGCCCTTTCCTTGTCCTTACTGAACCAAAGCGATGGGTGTTTTGCTCCCTTCCCCCACTCTCTCACTCTTCAGCCTCTGCCTCCTTTTGGGAAAGAAAAAAGGGGCTCCTGCCTCCTTCACAATTTGTGGTTCTTGCCTCCATCAACTATCGGTTCACACAAAGCATTCGCTTTCAGTTGTTCCTTTTTATGATAAAATGCACCACGTATTAATGTAGTGCAGCAGATTATTCCACTCCAAGACAGAGGGAATTAAGGTAAAAGCCCATTACCCTAGTGGTCTAGAGGCCTGTAACTGTAGCTGTGAACAGAAAGAGATGGAACGATTAACATTTTTGCATCAGGACTTCCAATAAGGCAACACTGTCACCTTTTATTCATCTCACAATATCATGTCCCATTCTTTTAAAAAGCTAGCTGCACATACATATGTGGGAGAAATATTGATTCAATGACCCTACCTAATCCATAGTCTCTGAAACAATATGCAAACTGAAAAACAGAAACCCCATGAAATTCACCCTGTTCTGAATTTTGCATTGCAATTCTGCAGCCAAATAATGTATTCAAAAGGGCATATACTGGAGTTAAGTGTGCATTAAAAATACATATATTAGTGAACATAACACACAATAGCCATGCTGCCTGGGGCTGATGGGAATTGTAGCCCAAAACATTTAGAGGACACTAAGTCAGGACCATAGGAAGCTACCATGATGGTAAGAGCTGTTTGACAGTGGAGCAGACTTCCACAAGAGGTGGTGGACTCTTCTTCCTTGGAAGTTTTTAAGCAGAGGTTGGATGACCATCTGTCATGGATGCTTTAGCTGAGATTCCTGCATTGCAGGGGGTCTCTTCCAGCTCTACACTTCTATGATTCTGTTATTCTACAACAACAGCAGCAGCAGCAGCAGCAGCAACAACAACAACAACAACAACAACAACCAGATCTATTGTGAGATTAAATATTCTGCTGCCTTTTCTGGGGAAACTGTTATGGCCCCCGTAATTCATTCTGCAGGTCCGTTCTTAACCTGTAACTGTTCTTAACCTGAGGTACCACTTTAGCTAATGGGGCCTCCCACTGCCGCCATGCCGCCATCGTGCAATTTCTGTTCTCATCCTGAAGCAAAGTTCTTAACCTGAGGTACTATTTCTGGGTTAGCGGAGTCTGTAACCTGAAGCGTCCGTAACCTGAGGTACCACTGTAATATAATCCTTGGTTTCAGGAGAACACTTTAAAAACCCAGGTCAGCTTAGGGCTATATGTTTGGAGGATTCAGGATCCTTTGATGTGTGATTTAATTAGAGAAATTAAATGTGATTGCTTTGAGGGGGTTGAGGGACATTAGCTGCAGTGGGCCAGTGAGTCTCCTCTGGTTGCTAAGACACTGAGGGAACGAGAGCTGGCAGGTTGAGGAGATGAGGAGGGAGAGGAAATTAAGATTCCACAGAGAATGCACAAAACATGAGCAATGGCAAGGGGCTTATCCACCTTCAACAACAACATCAACAAAACTCATTTTTTCTTTGTTATTTTTATTTTAGCCCAAGGTAACATTTTCAAGCTGGATTTATTTCTTCATGGTTTTATTCAGTTCCCCATCACATCAATGAATGCAATATGAGTCAGACTGCAATCCATAGCCCACTTAAACCATCAACATCCCTGACCACTGGTCCTGCTAGCTAGGGATAATGGGTATTGTAGTCCAAAAGCAGCTGGAGACCCAAGTTTGGGAAATATCAATATAGAAAATACTGTTAGATGGCAAGTTAAAAATGGTTTACTTACAAACTCTTCAAAGGTCAGATTCACGTGCTTTTCCATACAGCAATTATAAAACACAGGCAGGAAAATTTATGTTCCAGTGTGGTGAGTGCTTCTAAATTATTTGTTTAGAATCACGAAGATGGCTTGTTTAAGCCACACATTCTGAACTTGGAGCAACTAGCTCAGAACTCCTTACTGGTAGGATTGACATGGTGGAATGGAAGAGAACAAAGGCTTGCTAACCTTCCCTTCCAAGGTGAGGTGGAGTGACCTAGCTAAGCCTGGCAGGACAGCTTACTGTATGGTCTTAACCCAATGATTCTCAAACTTCTTTCTCTGGGCCACATGTTCAGAATAAAAATTTCCTTGCACCAAACCGAATGTTTTTATTGATTAGAAATTCAACGGAAAACAAAAAGAAATAAACTCCTAGCAGTGCTTGATTTTGAAAAGATCTCTATCCATCTTCCTGGAGTTTAGCCAGAACTCACCGGGACTCAGTTCCGGCACCTCTCAGGTGGGTGCCCCATTCTAAGAGAATGAGAGGTGTTCATGGTGAGTTCCAGCACCTTTTTTTCTAAAAAAAAAAAAGAAAAAGCACTGCATTCTGCAATATAAATAAATAAATACTACTTTGATACCATACTATGCTACACTGAAATGTTTAAATGTCCTTGAATCTTTCTGCTAAACTTGCCATCCTCTCCTGCCACACTACTGTGGTACAGCACACCCTTTGAGAACCACTGCCTTAAGCCTTTCATGCATTAATTAGACTTAAGAATTTTGGTTATATGAGGCTGATTATCCCATACGGGGGTGGGTGGAAGTTGTAATCCAGTAAGGTATGGAGGGCCAGTGGTTTGCTATCCACATTGTAGATAACTTCAATGAGTTGTGATAGCTAGATACATTAAAAAAATCAGCATTGCTGGTGGCTATTGACCTAGGCACATCCCACATGTTTGTAGAAGCCTTTTAAAGCAGCAGTGTGGCTCATGAAGATGAGATTTGCAAGTGGCTAAGAGGGAACACAGAAAGAAACTCCCAATGGATGCTATTTGCTTTGGGTGGGTGGTGTGGGAACTGATGATGCTTTGCAGACTAACAGCATCAGGATGTTTGCCATCCTGCTCATGCTCAGTAGATATATTTGTGAATACAGCAAACCGTGTACATGCAGAATGATGGGCTTGTCAGTGATCTCTCTCTCTCTCTCAAATAACATTTAAGAAAACAATTAATAAATATGAAGTCATTGAGACATACTTTCCATAAAGGTTAAAGGAGAATCATGAAATAGCTGACTCACTTTAATTTTAAAGGGCAAATCAATACGGGATAAGAGAGAAATAAAATGAGTCACTATAAAATTCATTTAATAAACTGGGGGGAGGGCGGCTAGCAGAGTTTGGATCATATCAATAAGTCCAGCTGGCTTTCTGGCAGTGACGCCTTGTGCCTCAATTTTCTTATTTATTTATTTGTACATCTGTTTCATCTGATTTCAGTAGAACCCTTGCTTCATTCTGTAAACTGCTTTGGGATCTATGATTGAGCAGTAAGACAACACAAAAATGAAACTACCTATGTATATATATGGGGTGTACAGGGGACATGTAGCACCTCTGTTGGGGGACAGGTCATGCTCCTTTGGGGGTAGTTTGTACACCTTTGGTCTCCACCCTGCTCTCAGCTCTCATCCGTGGCTCCTAGAAGCTGTCACCATGCGACCGTGGTCACACCCTGGGAATGGCTTCGACTGACCAGCTAAGACAGGTAAGGGTAGCAGATGAGTCTCAAGCCCTTGGTGAGGTTCTGGCGGCTTGAGTGAATGAAACCAATAATGGGTCCAACAGTTTCTGATTGTGCTATAGAGGGAAATGAGGGGCAAATGGGGCACATCAACCTGGGAATTTAGCCAATCTAGGAGAAGGAAAACTCTGATCCTAAACCTCTGTTGAGAAAGGCTTCAGAAGTAAATCCTGAGGAAAAATCTGTACTTGCTGTCTTGCAGGACATCTTCAGGAGAAGAAAAGGCTAAGCAGTAAACTCTACACAAATCCAGAGTGGAGTTGGATGGGTGACTTATACACCTCTGTCTGGCAACTCTTGTAGCCAAGCTGTATTGTTCTACTTTCCTTTGGACCAACCACAGCATTGAGATCAAGAGGGGAGTCTTGTTATCTGGGCAGCCCAGGACCTCCATGCACACTACCCAGGCTCGCCCCCCATGAAAGAGGTCACTTCAGTGCTGCTAATGCAGCAAACACAATGTGGGAGCCAGAAGTTATGAGTTACTGTTCTGTACAGACAAAGAAGGTGCTGTGATTCTCCAGTGGCTTGACATCACACCCAGGAGCACACTCCATTATCTCTCAGGACATGTGGAGGCCAGCAACAACTGTGTCTGACAGTGAGGGCAGAACATAGCCATAGTTGCTAGCATCCACTGATAGCAGAGATACCTTGTTTGTTTATATTTCATAAAATTGTAAAAAACAAACAAAACCCCAACCCTCAAAGTGGTTTACAAAGAGAATGAAACAATAAAATTCTTAGTAACCGTCACAAGGAACTATTTAAACATTAAAGAAATCAGCACCAAACTACAAACAGATTAAAACACACACCAGCATTTGACACATCTGGGTGGGCTTGCCTGAACAACGTTTTTAGCAGAACAAAGTGAAAAAATGCATGTTTGATGTCAGTAGTTAAGGAATTCCAAAGTGTAGCTGCCATATCTCCCCAGACTCTGTGATCATCACCTGAGGCCTTTCTTTGTGTGCCTCATCCACTAGAGGTCTAGAGAGTGGCAACATGAGAAAATGCACTTTTATGCAGTGGTTTCCCACTTGTGAGATGCTCTCCCCAGGGAGGTTCATTTGTTGCCTTCAACCCATATATTTAGATGCCAGGCAAAAATATTCCTCTTCTCCCAGGCCTTCAGCTATTTAAACAATCCATGAACTTTTAAACTGGGGTGGGGGTACTGTTTTTGCCTAATACTATGTTATGTATTTTTGTATTTTTATATTGTAAACCACCCTGTGATCCTGGGATGAAGGGTGGTATAGAAATTTAATAAATAATAACAACAATAGATCAAGTTACTAGAAATGTGGAACAGGTATCCTGCAGCACCTCTATCAATGCCAATTCTGTTGACTGAAGTGGCTGAGTGGGTGCATTATGCCGGGAAGGTGGCCTCATAGGCAAACCTGTCCTAAGTTGTTAACGGCTTCTTATAGACGGACACCTTGAACTTAGCCCGGTTGCGAACCGGCGGCCAGAGCAGACCTCCGAGCACAAGCTGACAGGGTCAGCAATTGTGCTGCAGCATCCTGCACCAACAGCAGCTCGCTCCTCCCTACTCCTCCTCCGCCGTCCCAGCCACCCATTGAGCGCACTGCAGCAGCCCAGTCCTGAAGCAAGCAGCCCCCTTGCTAACCTCCTAGGCAGCGCACGCCGGAATCGCGCACGGGCCAGGGGCAGCTTAGCGGGTGCCCGCGCCTGCGCAGACGGCGCGATAGCATCTTCTCGGCCAAGCCGAATCCGCCGCCGCCTCTTTCTCAGGAGCGGGAGGGGCCCGGGCGCGGTTGCTAAGAGACGGCGCCCGAGCGGCCTTTCTGAGGAGCAGCCTCAGCAGTAGCCGCGAAGAAGTGGCGGCGGCGGAGGCCAGGCCAGGCTGGGCCGGCTCCTCCACCTCCTGCTCCGTCCGGGAGCCGCCTCCTCGTCCGGGAAGGACGCCCCCGCCCCATCCCTCATGCTGTGGGCGCCGCGGGGCGGGAGCGGCCGCGGCGGGGCCCCCCAAGCAGAGACGCCGCCGCTGCGCCCAGGAAGAGACCGGTGAGGAGGGCGGAGGCTCTGTGCGGCAAAGCGGCCTCCGGGACAGGTGGGTACCCGGCGCCTGTCAGCCTCACCTTCGGGAGGAGTGGGGTGGGGAAAGGTCGTCGCCTCCCCTCCCTCCCCCTCGCCCGCGGTAGACCCGGGAGGGGGGCGTCGAGGCTTCCTCGTGGCTTGGGAGAGCTTCCCGTTGCAGGGGCAGTGTACCTGCCTGCCTGCCCACATGCAGCAATTGGGGTTTCAAAAGAGCATTTCCCTTTTGAGGGGCTAGGGAGCTTGTCCGCGCTTATTTAGGGTTTTGTGTGCTTGTGCGTGTTAAGATATCGTAATCGTTGCTCATTTATTTATGTTCTGTTAGTCCGCAACTTGGCAAAAAAGCACCCCAAACCAAGCAAACCCCAAAAAGGAAGAAACAGAAGGGTAGGCGCCTGGGGGAAAAAACTTTGGTAAGCCCCCACACCATTGAATCCAATTTGTTTTGACTATACAGTACATGATTTTAGCGTTAAGCACGATCTCTGGAATTTAACCCCCCCCCTCAAGTTGCAGGCTTACTGTGTGTTTTTTAATATATTTATGATGGTAAGGTCTCTTACCTTCTGCCATACACCCCCAACACTCTTTAAATTTTGTTGTTCAGTATTTATTTATTTTTAAAAATTGTGCACCACTCAATTTTTTAACCCCCCCCCTCAAAGTGGTTTACAAAAACATGGAATTGTAAAATCAAGAAAGATTCAGAACCCCACTTTAAAATATGCAAACGTTAAAATACCAAATTACCTCAACTTTCTAAGCATCTGGGTAGGCTTGTCTAAACAAGAATATTTTTAACAGGCGCCGAAAATAGTGCAGTGAAGGCGGCTGCTTGATTTCAACAGGCAGGGAGTTCCAAAGTGTAGGTGCCACCACACTAAACAATCAAGTTCTTACAAATGCAGAGTAGGTATTATGTGGCACCTGTAATAGTGCCAATTTTTTATATATTGATTTTATTTAATTAGCATATATTTTATTGCTAACCACCCTGTGAATTTTTACATGGAAATGTTGGGTTATATGTTTAAGTAAATTCTTAGGTGCAGAATAGAGGTCTGTCCTCAGCTTGCAAGCTGGAAATATGTATGGAAAGCTGGTTAGGGCGTAAAAGATTAAAGCAAATAACTCAGCAGGACCCTCTAGGGTTAGATATAGTATACTGCTGGGTGCTGCTGGGAATTTGAAATAACTTAAAAACAATAATTAGCAATTGTAAGGTATTATTTGTTGTATTTTATTTAAGGTGCTTTCACACCATTCTTCAGCCATAACCCCTGCTGCCATTTCTGCTTCCAAATGTCAGTCATAACAGTTCATGCTTTCATTCTGAACAGACACAGCACAAAAGGAAGCAGGATTGGGAGGGAAGAGGAAAAGGAAAAATCAGGCGCTGTTTCTTGTTTACAGAGTTATTGACATGACTAACTGGCATGGGGAGATTTTAGTGAGGTGGGTGAGTGCCATGTGTTTCTGGGGCAGATTACTGGGTGGAAATTGCAGGGAAGCATATTTTTGCAGAACATTAGGAGAAACAAACTATGGTAAGAGTTGTTCAGCAATGGAATATATTACCTCAGGACTCTTTTTTTGCTGAAGCTAGATGCCAATCTATCAGGGATGCTGTGGTTGCATTCTGCATTGAGTAGAAGGTTGAACTACATCCGTATTCTTGAACCTTGGGTCTCCAGTTGTTGCTGCTCTGCATCATTCCCATCCATTTTTTGCTAGTGTTCAGGAATGATGGAAGGTGTAGTTCAACAACTAAGGATGTTGTAGACTAAGATCTAAGGCTGAAGAACACTGGATTAGATTACTTTAGAGGGTGCTGGTCATGGACTATAACAATAAAGATTAGATTTTATTACTTCCAAGGTTCCTTCCAACTATGATAATTATGTGGGGATAAGTCTAAGTTCAGCTATTGGCTTTTGTAGCTATTTGGAATCTAGGTTCATAGGTAATATTTTTCTAAACACTGGAGCAGTGGAGGAGCAGTGGACTGATCTAACCATGCCTTCAGTAGTCCCAAAAGCATCTGTCTAGCCTCTGGAAAATGGGGTGTGGTTTAGATGGGCTTTTGGCTTGATCCTTCAGCTGATGCAATGGTGAAAATGAATGATATCCACTTATTGCTGCATGCAAAATCTATAGAAAGAACAAGGAAGTCTATTTTATAGGAGTTGTTTCTCTGCATGCTACAGAACATAGAATCATTAGAAATCTTAAAGGGGTATCAAATTATTCAAGAAGCTCAAAGTAGACCATGAAGAATTCCAAAAGGATTATCTCAAGAACGGATGAATGGGCATCAAAATGGAATATAAGATACAACATAAGATTCTCCTCTGAAGAAGTGTGCATGCACACGAAAGCTCATACCAAGAACTAACTTAGTTGGTCTTTAAGGTGCTACTGGAAGGAATTTTTTTATTTTGACTATGGCAGACCAACACGGCTACCTATCTACTACTGAAACATAAGATTGTGCAAAGTGATTGACCTTGGGACACAACCCCCTGCCCTGAAATGTGTCCTTTCATTTATTCACTCTATCCCTAGAGAAGAGATCTTTGAGCTGTGGTTGGGCACTTACTGTAAACAACAAATCTGTGTGGTCTGTTACTGAAAAAGGTGAGTTCTTTATTAGGAATTGTTAGGGAAGAAACTGAAAACAAAATGGATAGTATCACAATGCCTTTATAAAACTTACATTTAAAATACTTTGTACAGGTCACCACATCTCAAAGTGGACAGCAAAGAACTGAAATTATCAAATGATTCAGGTTTGAACAGGCTCATCAAAAAGAAAGACAAGCATTTGGAACTTAGTTTAGAAAGGAGTCCATCATGGAGGTTTATAAAAAAAATTCTCACTCTCCCATAATACTAAATCCCACCAGGGGAGGGTTATGGCCTTTATTCCTTGCTTGTGTGCTTCCTAGAAGCACTTGCCTGGTCACTGTAGAAAATGGGCTGTTGGATTTGATGCATCTTTAGTGTCAACTAACAGGACTCTTCTGAGGGAATATAAACACTGCTGTGTGCAGTTACTCAAAAATTTTGCAGAACAATATTTTTATAGGTTTCAGAACATGAGATACAACATTTAAAAAGAACCCCAGTGTTAATACTTTGTATTGTTCAAAGCTTTAACCTGATTACTTACTTCAGTCACATTTTAAAATATGCTTTTTTTTTTTTACTCTTTAGCAAGCTCATTAGAGTGCATTTGTGTGTGGAGTGAAGTAGTTTTGTAGACTGTTTATTATAAGCATGAATTATATTTTTTCACATATCTACTTAGCCCACATTGACATCCAAATGACAATTTGTGGTCAATATGAACAATTCAGAGAACTAGTACTCAGTATAAACAGCACCTGTTTTGTTTCTTCCCACTTTGCCTTTCTTCCCACAAGCCTTTGTTTACCTTTGTTGTTCTGTACCTTCTTAATCCCTTCTTGTGACACACTGTTAGCTGGAAGAATCAGCTTTGGAGTCTGTTGCCATTAGTTAGGTCAAATATAACCTGGTGATTTGGTAAATGAATTTTATCCATGTGCTTTTGCTGTATTTTTCGCAGTAACTTTCTGCAAAAGTTCTGAAATTGCAGAACTTGAACTGAAATTCTTTCTAGAACTTTATCCAGAGAGCTATTAACTTAGTCAGAATTGTTGTTTGGTTTGTAGTTGAATGGTACCTACAAAACTAGATCCAGTGTAGCAGTACAATCTTGGGCTTTGTGTTTGGCATCCCACCTCTACATCATTCTACCCAGAACTTTAAAGAAATTTTGACAAGCACAGAACTTGCAGTGATGGCACAATGCTAAGTGCCTTAATATAGGAATGCAGAATTTGTGCCCTCCAAATGTTTTTGGTTTCCAACTTCCATTGGCTTGCATGTTTACCTTGAACTAAATTCTGCTAAATTCAGTTAGACTTACTTCCAAATAAGTGTGCATAGGATTGCAGTTTTAGAAGAGGAAGGCTAAAAAGGATGCAATCCATATCTTTGCCTTCAGACAGAATCTTGCACATGTTAGACCACATGTTAATCCCTGACTGATATATTACCTTTTCCAGCAATTGTGGTGTGCCAGAAGAAGGGAAACAGGAAAACAATTGTGCTGTTTCACTTCTTCTTTTTAATAATGCCAGAACAATTTAGTTGAATAATCCATATAGTGAACCAAACCTCCAGTGTAGGGAAATCCAAGACTACATTATGAATTTTCTTCTTTGGCCTTTTAATGAGGAGGCTTATTTTATTCCAAATGCTCTGAATCTGCAGTTGAAGCTACAGGCAGCCAATTTGAAAAGGTGTCGCACTGTAACTTGAGCAAAATTGAATGTTCCACTTAGCACTTCCAACACAAAGACTGTGTGTTTTGGCTGCCTTCTGTTGCCTGACTTTTGCCATGCCTCTCCCTGTCTCTTTTAAAGGTTTATCTTTTTCTTATTAAAAAAAAAATAACGGACCCCTTTGATGTCTTCTAAGCAACCTGCTTCCTTTTCTGCTAGTAATGAAATTGTGCCTAGTACCTAAATGACATGTAGATAATATGCCTGACAATTCTGTAGAGCAATTGTATATTATTCTGTTCAGCCGTGTGTTTTATAGCAATATTATTGTGATCTTTGCACCCATAGTACTTCTGACTTGAAACATTGGCCTGTTATGACTAATAGCCCTGAATGGGGATGGGCATCCAGTCAGACCTAGTGATATAGATCTCCATCCTTGCATATGCTCATCTCACCTATAAGTGTGGAAGCCTCGTTGCATGTGGAGGTCTACCTTAGTAGGTTTGGAAAACTGAATTTTTCAGAATAAATAATAATAATATTTTAGTATTTATACCCTGCTCATCTGGGTAGGTTGCACCAGCCACTCTGGGTGGCTTCCAACACATATAAAAGCATGATAAACATGGTGTGAATTTGCTAGTCACATTATGTTTTTAGGCTCCCGAAGCAATTGACTTAGTGGTGCTCTGGCATCAAAGGAATATATTTTACCAGCAAGTGATGGCGTGACAGCTTTTTCTAAATGCATCTGTGTGGGAGACTGCTCATATGGCAAGCCATTTTTGTGAAATGGCTTTCAGTAATTCTGATAACCTCAGCTATGTACTATGACCCTTATTTATTTGTATTGCGGTGGAATCGCACAATGAGTTGTTTCACAGAATCTTTCCATGTGGAACTGCCTCCATACAGTTGCATCCTCCTGAATGGCAGCCCTGCCGGTATTTGGATATTATGGAGCATTTTCTGTAACTCCGTTAACAGCAACTGACTCATTGTCATTCTAGCTGTAGTTCTATCAAGGTAGTGCTAAGGCACATATTTTTATTGTTCTACTGTGGAGGTGGCTGTGGGAGAATAAGAATCAGTAGCTGTTGTGAAAACTCATCCAAAGCCAAATGTACTTTAACAAACTACTTTAATCTGAGAGTCCTGCAGAAGAAGACGTGCCACTTAGACAAACTGAATGCCAATTGCTAAGAGCAGGCATAACCTGAGGTGCTTTCTTCTTTATTACAATTTGTATAGTTTGCTGTTGGGTGGAGGTGGTTGTCCATAAATGTTTTTCCTGCTTAACCTAAAAACTCTTAAGCAATTTATAAGAGCACACAGTCTTCTACACCACAAAGTAAAACATGGAATTGAAACATTCTATGATACCTGTTTTGTTTGAATAGCTTGTGGTTGAGAAAAGAAAATCTACCCCTTCCTCAAAAAAAAGTCTGTGCAGAAATATCCTTGAAATGCCCTTGGGCGTGTTGAGAGTAGCCTGTTCTAGCTATGGTTGATTCAGATTAAATCTTATCAAAAGCAGTAAAATTTTAAAAATGTGTCATAATATCTACATAATTACAAAAGCAAATACTAAATAGGATGCTTTCTAACAAAAGATTGACACCACATCCTCTGGATAGAATAAAAGAGATGATGCATTGACCTCAGGGTCATACATTTGAAGTGATAGAATTTTTATTTTTTTGAGCAAACTCAAAATGTTTCACCTTTCTTCTCATCTTAGGGGTGAAAATTTGCGGTAGCATTGTAAAAGATCAGTTTCTTTTTGGAAGAGAAGCAACTCAAGACTTATTGTGCCTTTGTAATACTTTGTACAGTGGTGCCCCGCAAGACGAAATTAATTCGTTCCACAAGTTTTGTCGTCTAGCGAATTTTTCGTCTTGCGAATCACGAAATCCCATAGGAATGCATTGAAAATCAATTAATGCGTTCCTATGGTCAAAAAAAGTCCAAACAAAGCCAAATTTGGTACAACAACAGTTTATTAACTGCTCTTTAAAGTCACACATACTGTAAAGAGCAGTTCAAAAATTGAAGGGAAAATAAATTAACTTTATAAACAAAACATGTCTTTGTTTTTAGACAAAGGAAACAAAGTCGTGAGACGTTTTCGTCTTGCGAAACAAGCCCATAGGGAAATTCATCTTGCGAGGCAAATCGAAAACAGAAAAACCTTTCATCTAGCGAGTTTTTTGTCTTGCGAGGCATTCGTCTTGCGAGGTACCACTGTATAGAAATGCAAAAGATGAACAGATATTTTGTGAGGAATAGGATAAGCAGAAGCAAGTATTCTGCTTTGATTTGGATTCATATAATTCCAAAATTCAAAATCCAAACTTAACTCCCTGGCAAGAAGATTAAAACAAGTGCCACTTTTCAGCTCTCCCAGTTTGTAGTTCCTCATGACAAAACTAGCTCCCACCATGGCAAGAGTTTGTGGCACACGGTCCAGATATTTGTGGATTTAGAGGTCTGCATTTCCACTTACTATGGCAGGTGTTTTATCACCCTCTGGCAAGAGTGACAATTTGGGATAGTTCCTAGCCCACTCTAGTTTCAAGTTGAACGCCAGCAAGGATCATCTCCACAGTTGTGCTTATTTTCAGAGAGCAAAATATAAAGGCAGTGTCCACCTCAAACTCAGACCTGGAAATGAGCTTTCTGTTTGGCACTGGTTGGCTGATAGAATATACTATTGATATAGTATATTACAATATTCTAGTTTAAGGTTTCTCCCCTTGTGTCTATGTAACATTTAGTGAGAGATGAAGTGATTCAAAATATCATCTTCGACAAATATTTGAAAGCAAATCTAAATATGTGCTGTTACTGATATCTGCTGTTTGGTTTAGTTAGGTCTGTGTTTTTTAAACTTTCTTTCCTTTTTTTAAAATTAGGAATGTTTGTAGCCGCCATGTAAGCCTGAAGTATAGAGACCCAAGATATGATTCTGGCACTTTAAGAAATATAAGAGACCAGCTTTAACTGTAAGTTAAATTATTTTGTTTGAAAATGTACAATGTCTTAATGTCACTCGATTCTTAAGTACAAGTCTGATGAAAACAAACTTTTCATCTGTTAGTGGATACTCATGTCTGCTTGAAACTTAAGTTTATAGCCATGCAGACACAATCCTTGCTGCTTGAAATGGTGAGCTGGCTCACCTAGTGTGAAGTAAATTTGCTCATGGCAAGCTTGATGGCTCCAGTGCATCTCATGATATCTGTCTAGCAATCATGACAGGATGTACTGTACTGGGAAAGTATTCTCTCTTTAATAAGGTACTAATGACTATCTTGGGACAATCTCAACTATAGAGCCACAAGTAGGAATGCCGCTTGGGGCAAGATATTGACTGTACCATCTGTTCCTAGCATGTATGAACACTTTAATTGATATATTAAGAAATTCAACTTTTAAATTGATCTTCCTACTTGTCCCTCTCCAGTGGTCTAGATACTGAAGTTGTCCTCCCTTCTTTCCACTAGGAGGCAGGTTCTGCTTAAATTCCGCTCTCAGTACAGGCCTAGATTTCATTGTGAGGGCTCCAAGGGGAGAGTGTTTCTTTTCTTTTCTTTTCTTTTCTTGGGAAACCATTGTGCCCACCCTGGGAAAATGTAGTATTTTCTTAGCGATTCCACTTCTTGAAGAAGGAATGTTTTAATCTCTTTCTTCTCTATTAGCTTCCCTTAAATATACCCTGACCATAAATTATCTTTCCATTGATATATAATTTTATGGTATTACTAAAAAAAAAAATGGTGTTATGAGCCATCAAACCTCGGAAATACACTTTCTCTGGAAGGTTTCCACAATTTTGGCTACTAGTGTATAGTGCAGATAATTGTTTATTGAGTGGTGGTGGTCCTGAGGAGTATTTGATCATATGAGCCCCCGCAGCTGGAACCAGAAGTGTTGCAGTACAGACATAAGCTTACTGCATTATCTGAGGTTTATGAGAAGTAGGTTTTAGTTTGTTGTCCTTTCCCAGGCAACCAAGGGGACAGCTTGATGTAGAATAGTGACGTTAAGATGGGGGATTCAATCACATAATTAAAACCTCTTTGAATGCAGTGTAGGACTGCAGCCTTTGTAGTCTGTCAGTGTTCTTGTATCCTTTAAATACATTTTTTCCCTGATGGGCAAAAATGAATTAAGAGAATACATATGTTACCACCTGTCTGTGCTTAAGGAACAAAAGATTTGGATAGAGGGATTATGCTATTTGCATTATTAACGCTAGACAATTTAACAAATCAAACAAAACTCTGTATCTTTTTTTAAAAAAATGGTTGTTTCGTGTCCATTATAGTTGGTATGCAAATATTAGGAATATCTCTCAGGTTTGTTTTTTTTAAATTTAGAATTCACATTGAGACATGAACCATGGAATGTGTAGCAGCTGTTTGTTTAGTGCTAGCAGTTTCAAGCATGCAAATAAGTGTTAGGTAAAAATTTTGTGTGATGCCATCTTCAGTAGGAAATTATCAAATGCAAACTTGTGTGGTAGAGGTAATATTTTAGAGCTAGGAGAGTAAATTAAACAAGGAGGGGGAGAACCATGTACATCACATTGAACTCATTGGAGGAAAAGGTGGGATATAAATACAATAAATAAATATTTGCTCCTGGCTAGCCTCCTTCTGTACACAATATGAGTCATGAATCGACCCTTTTCTCAAGCCATTGCCTCATCTTTTAGACATGCACCGTTTTCAGTTCTCTTGGAATCATGTTTCTTCCTGATGCAAAAATTGGAGATAGGTGTGTAAGATAATTAGATTGAAGAAATAGATCCCTCCCTTATTTTAAGAAGTGCATTTATTATTATTTTTTGCAAAATTCTTGAGGGTTATGGTGTTGGGAATAGGCATTTTGTGGCTCTAAATACAGTGGTACCTCGGGTTACATACGATTCAGGTTACAGAGTCTACTAACCCAGAAATAGTACCTCGGGTTAAGAACTTTGCTTCAGGATGAGAACAGAAATCACGCAGCGTGGCAGCAGCGGGAGGCCCCTGAAGTGGTGCTTCAGGTTAAGAACAGTTTCAGGTTAAGAACAGACCTGTAGAACGAATTAAGTTCTTAACCCTAGGTACCACTGTACTAGTTAATGAGTACAAAACAAGCAAAACACACACACACACACAAAATTCCAACCCCATAGGAATTCCTTTTCTATAGATTTCGTTGATGAATGCTGTCAATTTTTCCTGGGGTTAGTGATCTTTCTCCTAATAATACGATGATATGAGTAATTTAGGCCAAATTCTGTAGTAGCAAAAGCCTAGATTTTTTTTATGAAGGAATAAGAATTATCTGGAATGAAATGTTTTTGAAGTTTGTGGTGCAGATAATTGATTAAAGTTCTGATTAACTTTATACTCTCTCTGTCTCAATGAGATTGCCAGTTCTCTGGCAGAATCCCACACCACTCCAATAACATTTGAGCGATGGAGTCCTGTGGGGCAGGCTGTTGCATAAGAGGTACCCATGTTCCATGTCTATAACCATTGCTGTCCCAGTATGGGTTGCTGGCACTACTTTTGGCAGTGCCTGACCATTCTCTTACAGCAGAGGTGGGAAACCTTTGATTCTTCATATGTTGTTAGACACCAACTCCCCTCAGTCCAGCCAGTATGGTCAATAGTTAGGGATGATGGGAGTTGTCATCCTGCAATATGTGGTTCCCCATCCATTTTTTGCATGATTCTATCCTTCACACATTACTTCGGCAAGGTGGGATCCAAATATTGCTACTCAAGTAACATATGACTCTGGTCATAGTCTTCTGTTGTTGAATGAAATTCCAAACCTATAATTTAATACATAGTTTTGGCCTGCGAAGAACTTATATTCACATTACAGTATTTCTTTTTCCTTGTGATTGGTTGCTTTTGAAACAGAAACTGGTTTCTCATAATTTGTGACTGAAAAATTCCTAATGATTTCACTGGACTCTGAGTGATTATGGGCTGCTTGAAAAAGTTTAAATCATCAGCATGTAAATCAAATGCCTTCTTCATAAAATGGTTTTTTTAAATGTACTTTGTATCAGGATAAAACAGTGTTGTGAACAATGATTATCTGCCTTTATGCCTTAATTCTTCTAAGAACTGGAGCTCAAATTGTGCAATTGAAAAATTATTATTTTTCATCCTGTTAAAATCCTGTTGTGGTATATAATTACTGGGAAAGCATTTTTATTTTATTACACAGAAAGGTGTATTGATACTTGAAGTACAGTACTATGTGAACAGAATTCAAGTGCTTTGGGAACACTTGTTCTTTTTGAATTGCATTATCAGCCCCACCAGTCAGTCGTGACTCTGCTGAAAAACGGTGTTTAGGTAAGGATGCCCGGTTGCTAAGCAATGGACATTAGAGGCTTAAACGTTTAAAGCTGTAGTGCAAAGTTTCCCTCTTTGAGTGAGATATTTTTACGTTACAAATTGGAAGGGTTTTTTCTTCCTTAAACTGCTATTTAAATATGTATTTTATATAAGGAAGACTATAATAGCTCCAAAGTTATGAAATTTTGCATAATTGGAGATGATTTTATTTTTATTACTGTCTCTTACTATCTTTTAGTCTGTTACTTACAGATGGGGAAAAATTTACCCATTTCCAAGTAATAGTTTTGGTGGTATTTAAAGGCATTTTAAAAATTCTGCTTACTTCAGTATTAGCAAGCAAAATATAGCAGCAATAATTAAATATGGAGGGGAAACTAAAGGATTGCTTGGTAGCTCATGAAAGAGATATGCTAGAGATAATGCAAAAGTTGATCACATCTATTTCACTTCACATTTTCAGTTGCAGAAGGTGATAATTCGATGGGTCAGCAAGAGGGAGCAGAGAATCTCTACTTGTCTTGGTTAAAAGATAAAATAAAAATAGCAGGGGATTGTTTTGTGCCTTGACAGGGCACATGTTCCTGACATCTTTCTCAGGACCTGGATAATGTGGTATGGTGAGCAAGGCCAGGTTTGCAAAAGAAAAGTAGACTTGGCTTGCCTGTGGCAGGGACTTCAGAGATGAATGAGAAATTGGGAAGTAGGGTTAGGGAAATAACTGGAAATCTCTATCCTTCCACTGACCTGTCATTCAAATATGTTGATCTCTTAGCTAGCAACTAAATTTTGTGTCAAGAAAACACATTGCAAAAAAAACCTCAAAGCCCCAGGTCAGAATGGACTCCTGCTGAAAGAATATGTGGCTAGGAATATTCTCCATTGTTCAGTGAGGCCCAACTGGACCTACCTACAGTGTTCAAGACTTGTTCAGCCCCAGGACTTCCTATTGGGTGCACTGTTGGTCTCTCAAGCTCTAGCCTTTCCCTCCTTTGGCCAGAATGATGTCATGCAGTTGAACACTTGTCTGATAGCACTGTTGTTTGTTTTCAAACCAAACTCAAATACTATGTAAAAAATCATGATGTGGGGAAAACCTTGAAGCTAGTCATCACTTCTCATGATTCTTGTCACCCCATTGCTGTACTGCCTCAGCTCTTCCTTGTCTCCTGGAGGGGGCAGCAAACCACAAGAGCAGGTGCTGAAGAAAGCAGCTCACCCAGAAACTTAGCAATATAGATGTCACAAGCATCTTTTTTTAAGCACAGGTACCGGGCTGGGACATGCTTGAAGGAGATGCCGGTCCAAGCTGGCTCTGGGCTTCTTTCTGGGAGTTCCCTTTCCCCTTCTTTTCTCCTTTTGGACTCTCTTTGCCAGCAGGACCTGCCTGAGGGCGCCTCCTGATACTCAAGCTCTTCTGAGGTCTTTGAAAAGCAGGAAGGTCTTTCTGCTTCACCTCCCCAAAGCCTGCCCCCCCCCCATGTTGCTGCCCAACCCTGCCTTTTAAATAGCTGCTGCGCTCAGCCAGGGCGCACTTGGAAACCACTGCTTGTCCTGTGGAAAAATACACTGGGGTTATTTACCTCTGAGTTAAAAAAAATAAAAATAAACCTTGCCCTGTTGTTTAAGCCCCTTTCCTCTGTTCTTGCCTTCTGTGTCCGTGTGGATGTCTGTGTCTCACCCCCTCGTAATGTTCCCTATTTTCTCCTCCCTATCCTCAAACTCTCCCTAATTCTCCCCTCGCCCCTTTGCTTTCTCACACATTTGTTCCCCCAACCCTATACTTCCTTCTTTTTTCTTCCCTCCCTCCCCCACTGGCAAAAAAGGAGGGAGAAATGTTTTTGTTTTTATTTTCTGGTGTTTACATAGTTCCAACCTTATTTCAGACATTGTGATATCATGATGTTTAGCTTTTGATACATCACCATCTTGAATACCAGACATCACACAGCCCTACCATGAACTTCGCATCTCAACATCTGGGCAGGTCTGTTTGAGAATAGAAAGTTCTTAAGATTGTTCTGGCCAGAAATATCAACTGACCACTTACACGGGGCTTCTTCCCTGTTCACTTTCCATCACCATCTGTTTTGGTTTTATTTCTTCACCATTTTCTTCATTTGGGCTCCCCCCACAGACATGAAATTAGTTTGAAGACCACAGGTTCCCTACCTCGATGAAAAGGGAAGGGAGAAAGAAGCTTGCTGAGCATTAGGTATGCCATATAGATAAAAACAGTATGGGAAGAAGGAGCAAGTAAGAGGTAAACAGAGCAATTACCATACTTTTCTGTGTATAAGACTATGTTTTTTTACTTTAAAATAATGTTCAGAATCTGGGCTCGTCTTATACACTGATAGTATCTCCCCCCATTTTCTTAAATCAGAGTCCCCCAAAATAGGGGGTGTCTTGTACATGGGGGCGTCTTATAGATAGAAAAATATGGTTTATCTGTTCTATTCTGTAAGCAGATGTACAGTGGTGCCCCGCAAGACGAATGCCTCGCAAGACGGAAAACTCACTAGACGAAAGAGTTTTCCGTTTTGGAGGTGCTTCGCAAAACGAATCTCCTATGGGCTTGCTTCACAAGACGAAAATGTCTTGCGAGTTCCTGCTGGGTTTTTTTCCTCCCCCCCTTTTTCTAAGCCACTTATCCGCTAAACTGATAAACCGCTAATAGCGCTAATCCACTAATCCGTCAATGGGCTTGCTTTGCAAGACGAAAAAACCGCTAGACGAAGAGACTCTCAGAACAGATTCTTTTCGTCTTGCGAGGCACCACTGTAGTACATTTGTAGCCTGCCATATAATGCTGCATTTTCAAAGCGAAAGTTTGACTTGCCTGTCAAACAATTCATTATAGCAAGCTCTAACTCTTAACACCTGCCAAAAAGTCTTCTGCTTCCTTAACCAACTTTGCCCACCCTGTTTGATAATCTAATTGCCCCCTGCTCTTCAGCCCACCTTTTCCTGTAAATCCTTTGGCTAGGAAGTCTCATCTGCAGCAGAAACACATGTAGGGTGCATTTGCTCACACTTCATTTCTCTGTCTTTCCCCCATTTGAAATTTAGGCAGTACATTCACTGGGGAAGAGCCCCATCCCTTTGGGAGCTTATATTGTTCTGTAATATGTCATGTGTATTAGAATTTCAGTATAGTTGAGTAGCATGGCTTGGAGAGCAAGGCTTCTAATATTTTAGGAACAATTGAGTTATGCATGCAGCATGGATGCTGCTAGCCATGATAGCAGTGCTGTGCCATTGCAGTTGAAGGCTTCAATGCTTCTGAATACCAGTTGCTGGAAACTACAGGAGGGGAGAGGGTTATTGTGCTTGAATCCAGCTTGCAGGATTCGCACAAGCATCTGGATAGCCACTGTGAGAACAGGATGCTGGACTGGATGGCAACTGGCTCTGGCCTGATGCAGCAGGCTCTTCTTACGTTCTTACACTTGCTCTGTTAGTGCTTGGGGATATCATTATGCAAATAAGTATTAGGTAGGAATTTAGTGTGATGACCACCATTCATGAAAGTAGTAGGAAACAGGCACAGGCAAACTTACTAGTCAGAAATGTATTTTAAAGCTAGAATGATACACTCTTGGATACACTTCCTGCCCTCTCTCCACTGTCTCACCCCCCCTACAGAATGCTCATTTTCTCACAACATTGAGAAACATATTGCCCTTTAGTTTAGACAAACTCTTTCTGTTCTCTTGGAGAAATTGTGTGTTTTTTCCTGATGGCAAAGGAGAGCAATGGAAAAATTGAACAGAAGCAGGTGCTTACGACTTGGAGAAAGAGAATCTCTTCCTCCCACCATTCTCTTTCAGGAAGTTCAAAAAAGTTTCAGGGAGTTCAAAAAATTTCTTGCAAAGCTCTTGAGGACTACTTAAAAACAAATAGTAATGGTAGGGGTAACCAACCTGATGTCCTCTAGATGTTTTAGACTCCAATTCCCATCATAGAATCATAGAGTTGGAAGAGACCACAAGGGCCATCGAGTCCAACCCCCTGCCAAGCAGGAAACACCATCAGAGCACTCCTGACATATGGTTGTCAAGCCTCTGCTTAAAGACCTCCAAAGAAGGAGACTCCACCACACTCCTTGGCAGCAAATTCCACTGTCAAACAGCTCTTACTGTCAGGAAGTTCTTCCTAATGTTTAGGTGGAATCTTCTTTCTTGTAGTTTGGATCCATTGCTCCGTGTCCGCTTCTCTGGAGCAGCAGAAAACAACCTTTCTCCCTCCTCTATATGACATCCTTTTATATATTTGAACATGGCTATCATATCACCCCTTAACCTCCTCTTCTCCAGGCTAAACATGCCCAGCTTCCTTAGCCGTTCCTCATAAGGCATCGTTTCCTCACCTCCAATCAGAGTCGGTAATAAAGGAGTTGTAGTTCACAACCTCTGAAGAGCATTGTGTTAGCTACCCCAGGCTTTTTAGTGGCCCTGAAGAATGTAGTAGTAGTAGTGGTAATAATAATAATAATAATAATAATAATAATAATAATAATAATAATAATAATAATAATAATAGATTTTAAAATCCCATAGGAATCCCCTTTGGTATATGTTCCCTTGATGGTGTCAATTTTACCTGAGGTTTGAGGGATTCCCTACTACCACCAAATAATAGTATGATTATGATAGCTAATAATAATTTTGATCAAATTTTGTAAAGACTAGCTTAGATGTGACAGAGACTTAATGGTCATCTAAAGTGGAATGCTTTTTTGAAGTTTGTGGTGCAAATAGTTAACTAAAGTTTCCAGATATTTTTTCAACTCTTGCATTTTAGAGAAAAACACATTTCTGTTCCATGTGGGACAAGCTGGTCACATGAGTGATACCCATGCCACATCCTTACAACCACTGTGCTAATACAGGTTGCTGACTGATGTGGATGATTTCCATGTGATTCCATCCTTTACATAATATTTGGAACCATGTGGGATCCAGGCATAGGGATCTGCCATGCCAGATACTATTGAATCTGGTGATGGGCTTCTATTGTTGTAGACGGCTGAGTAAAAATTCTAACTCTTTGATTTAATTTTTAAAAAATGCCCCCAGAAGAACATTTGGGAGCAACAAATTGCATCTCAGAACTTATCATTAGAAAATTCCTATTGATTTTGTTATACAGTCAATATGTTAAATCAGGCTGATAAAGCTGTCTTTTCTGTGCGGATCTAACTTCCCCCTATTTATTAAGATGTCGTAGCACTATAGCAACATTTTTAAAAAAACAATTTAAATAATTACTCCCTCATAATCACTGATTTAGAGGCAGTTGTGATTCTCACATCAAAGTGCTCCCCCCACCTGTCGCCTTTTAATGAAAAAATGACACAGCTGAATTTTCTTGTTAATAGTCTTTCAACCACAGTTGACAATCACTTAAAAAAAGAAGAAGCAAGATACTCCTGTGAGTCATGGAAGTGGGTGTGTTTCTGCAGAGAGCAGCTTTCGTAACACCAATCCACCAATCTGTCACCAGAGTCGGAAGAATAGAACACCCCTGCACACAGGCTCTGCTTTGGCAAAGAGCTATCTTCTTTACTACCAATGTGAGTTACAGCTAAGCTGCTGCTTTCTTAGAGGCAAGTGGAAGTGAGTATGCTAGCAGTAACGGTAACGTGCTTGGAGATGAATTCCCCCCTGTAGTTTGCTTTTCAAATCTTGTTTTTGATGTGTGACAAATCTTAAGTGCCTGTTATTCATAATATTGTGGTTCAAAGGAGGCAGACTTCAGTAAGTAGTGTGTGTGTGTGTGTGTGTGTGAGAGAGAGAGAGAGAGAGAGAGAGAGAGAGAGGGAGAGAGATTTTTCTGAATTGTTGCACCACGCTTGACGTCCTAAAATATGGAAACAATTTGAAAGTGTGTTGCAAAAATAAAATAAAATGTACATGTGCATAAGATTAATGCTGGAAAAAGAGGATCTTTTGTTAAATTTTGAGTGTATAGAATCTAATGCCCCACTTGGGGGGCCGGCAAGTTAACACTTGGCAAGAGCAATTTGCATAAGAGAAAAGACAGGAGGAAAAAGAGTATTTTAACCCTTGCTTGTTAAGTATTTACCCTTATACCTTTCTCACAGTGTTATTAATTGTTTGTATTCTTGTTCATTGTTTACCTCAGAGATTTAATATTATTTAAGGATAAAAGCTGGTTGGGGAAAGGGTTTGGGGGAGATATGGCTGACAGGGAAACGGATAAGTGCTCCCCTTCCTGAGATTGCTTTGCAACAAGCAGCCTTCAGGCACCTTATACCCCTTATTTTAGATTAGGTCAATCTGCACCCGTATAGTTTATGGTTGTTTGTTGTTTAGTCGTGTCCAACTCTTTGTGACCCCCTGGACCAGAGCACGCCAGGCACTCCTGTCTTCCACTGCCTCCCGCAGTGTAAAGTTCACTAGTAAAGATAAAACACACTATATGATTACTTAACAAGGTATTGGATGGTACATGTTACAGGTGTTCAACAAACTTTCAAACTTTACATCACTGTGATACTTTACTAAAAACTAGAACAGTAAATTAGTGAGCCGGTGAGGTAACAACTTAATCGTTCTTCAAGATTATGTTTGTGCAAGCATCCTTTTTGTTGCTTTTCATTTCATTTCTGTTTGTCTCCTTCCACAGCTAAGAATTATGTGTTTAGGTTTTTAAATTATTTTAATAGTATGGGATTTGTTCAGTTATTGCTTTACACCCCTGCAGCACACACAAGTAATTTATTTTAGTCTACAAAACAAAGGTGGAGAAGCCTGATGGTGACTGTAAATATCAGGGGTTGTGTAGGGTCACACATCACCCTCTCCTCTGCACCCAGTATAAACTGCAGGGGAAACAGGTCTGTAGTGACTGTAGGACTTGCACAAAATCAGCTTTAAAAAAAGGAATAGGTAATGATCAAGGAGGATAACAACTGGGATGAAGCACATCTTGAGTTGAATGAAGAAACACCAGGAGATACTTGCCCATATTGTGTGAAAGTTACTCCTCTTTAAGGGATGCTCTGCGTGCTACCAGATCCCTGTAGCAAAATTCCCTTTTGATTTGTGCACGCATGCTTCTTTTATGCTTCCTCTTGAACCATGTGCCCTTATTTCTCTACAAAGATATCTGGCTACACCACATTGCCTATTATAAGTTTGCCCATGTGGGAGAAGAAACGGCAAAGTAAATTTCCAGGGCAGAGAATTTCTGATTCTTAGTAAGTTATATGGTCATATGTGACCCTGATTTCTGCTAGGCTGAGATGGAAGGGACCCTCCATTGCTATTCAAGGGTTTCATGATATACAAAAAAGGTAGTTTGCTTGCTTACACAGAACTCTTCATGACCGTATGAATATATTTTACTCTAGTTGTACGTCAGCTCATCAGTTACTGATTACCATTAACCAGCATCCCCGCCCTTTTAGGTGCGGAGAAGTGACAATAAAGTCACTTTTCTCAACCAGTTTTTTCTCTATCTCTTCAGGGAGCTTCAGGTACTTCTGACTAAAGGTAAATGAGCCATGAGGATCAGTGGTGTAGAGTCCTGTCCTCAGCTTTCTTTTTTCTGTTGTAGTGTCTTCATTGGTCACAAAACTGTATCTTCTGTTCTGCCTAGAAGTGTGTCCTTGTGTAGCAGGTCTGGGCAATATAAAATGCTAAGTGTCCAAAGGTGGCAGGGGCTTCACATCACTCAGGCTGAGGATATCAGCAGACATCAATACATAAAAACATACATTTGATGGGCACCTTCATGAAGACTGACCCAGAAGTAAACATCTTCTATGATGCTTTTTAAATACTTATGAGATTTGTCACAAACATAAGTAGTGTTCAAAAATTTCATGGTAACTGACAGGATTCAGTTACAGTGAAAATAAACATTTCGTTTTATTTTAGCTGAAACAATCTACCGTATTTTTCGCCCTATAGGACGCACTTTTCCCCCTCCAAAAATGAAGGGGAAATGTGTGTGCGTCCTATGGGCCGAATGCAGGCTTTCGCTGAAGCCTGGAGAGCGAGAGCGCACCGACCTCTCTCGCTCTCCAGGCTTCAGGAAGCTATCTGCAAGTCTTGCAAGCCCGGCGGGATGTCCCGCGGGCTCGCAAGGCTTGCGGGCAGCAGCCTGCAGCCCAAAAGCTCGGGGGACAGCGGGGAGGCGCAGCGCCGCCACCCCGCTATTCCCCGACCTGATCTGGAGGCTGGCGGGGGGGGGGGAGAAGCAAGCTTGCTTCTCCCCCCTGCCAGCCCCACAAGCTCGCGGGATAGCGGGGAGGCGGAGCGCCGCCACCCCGCTATTCCCAGACCTGGTCTAGCCCCACAAGCTCTGGGGATAGCGGGGAGGCGGAGCGCTGCCACCCCGCTATTCCCCGACCTGATCTGAAGGCTGCGGGGGGGGAGCAAGCTTGCTTCTCCCCCCGCCAGCCCCACAAACTCGGGGGACAGCGGGGCAAGCTGTCCCTGAAGGCAGAAGAGGGAGACGGAGTGCTCCGTCTCCCTCTTCTAGCTTGGGGATGGCTGTGCAAAGCCTCTGCAGGGCAGCGGAGTGCGCTGCCCCACAGAGGCTAGGGAGGCTGTCCCTGAAGGCAGAAGAGGGAGACGGAGCGCTCTGTCTCCCTCTTCTAGCTTGGGGATGGCTGCGCAAACCTGGGGGGGGAATAAAAATTTTCCCCTTGATTTCCCCCCCAAAAAACTTGGTGCGTCCTATGGGCCGGTGCGTCCTATAGGGCGAAAAATACGGTATTTGGTGAACCTCAGCATTTTAAAATTTATATTTGTAGAAGCATATGCACCCTCATCTTTTGGAAGGCAGTTCAAAGTCATAAAATAAATAAAATATTTACACTTCTATAAGTTACACCAATCTGTCCAGTTTCTTGAGTATGATTTCCAAATGGCCTTGAAGTGAAATGTGAATCACAAATGAGCCCAAGGTACTTAGATAATACCAAATGCAGAAATCGGGGAGGGAGGGAGTCCAGAAGCCCCACTGAACATCTGGAGGGCCACAAGTTCCACACTTGTGCCTTAGGACACAGGATTTGCAGAATAAATAATTTTACAGCAGAGTTGTCTGTGTCTTCCTTTTTGGAAGGAAACTTTCTGGAGCACAGTCATACTTGGAGCAGGGTAGTTGTTGCATATGCTGACGTCTGCTTTCAGTAATGTGAAGGTTACATCCATTCACAGAACGCTGTGCACAGTGACCTTTTCTGCTGCTATTATCACACTTCTCCACTTGCTATTCTAATAGCTAGTACACTTGGGTGTGGGCCTTCGTACAGCCAGAGGTGTGTGGAATACTGCATGATTTTTGTCTAGGAGGTGGAAATGAGAAGAGTCCCATAGTAACTTGACTTCAAGTGCAAGTTTGTTTAGTCATCTTAGAATCTCCCCTTATTTGCATTGCTAGCCTCAATTGCTAAGGAAGGGATTCACTTATTCAATAATTTAGCATTTCACTTGCTGTTTCAGAAAACAAGGGCAACAGGATACTTTTAAAATTAGAACAAACAGGCTATATTGTAAGGGTGGTGGGCCCATTTTGAAGGCCTGCCTTGGGACCTGATCTTTTCTTGAATGTTCTGCTAGTGGGAAAATGCAGATGATCCTGTCAAAGCTCCTGTCTAGCTATAAGATGGTGAAATGAAATAGGTAGCTGACACAATCACTCCTGAGCCTCCTCTCTGGCTTAGTGGTGCCCATGTGGTTCCTTAGAATTTTGGGCAGCTTTGGGCTATGAAGCAAACTACATGAAGGCTAGAGCTCAAGTGATACAATTCTTTATTGAAAGCTGACTGAACCCTGGCTAGTATGCATAAACATGCCTACCATGTTCCAGTGTGGGCTACGAGGAAGACACATTTTGCATTGCATCCTCAAGTGGTCAGCAGACAGTTATTTTGAATGGTCCAGAGGTTATTGACTCCCACTGTAGAGGAGGAATCTGGAGCATTTGAGGACCTGCTGCGACCAACTAGTTATACATGTTGAGGATAAATTGGCTCGAATTCAGAGTGTTGTTGTTGTTTATTAAATGTCTATACTGCCCTTCATCTGAGGATCACAGGGTAGCTTGCAATATAATGCCTGGAGTACCATTGACTCCGCAGTTCCAGTTCCAGATGAAGGTACCCAATGCCACAGTCAGTGATGTGTTGTGGGATCAGTTTGAACTTATGCAGTCATCAGATGTGGACAAGGTGCTAGCAGTTGTACGTCTGACCATTTGCTCTCTTGACCTCAGTCCCAGCTGGCTTATTCAACCTATCAGAGTTACTTTGACTAGAGCATGCTGCCTTGAAATAGGTGGTGTGTCCACTTCTAAAGAAACTTACCGTGGATCTCTTGGATTGGAATTGATCCAACTGAACTATTGATCCTCATCTCTGACTATTACAGGGAAAGGGACAAGGGGAGTGTTAACCTTGCTCCTGCCTCTTGATCTCTTTGTGACTTTTGATACCATTGACCTGTTAGCTCTGCTTAGGACTACGTATTCAGAGCCATCAGTTTTGGTAGGTTTCACAAATAGAGCAGCTGTGATAGATAAAAATGAATGACACTTCCATGCCTGTATCTTTAATGTGGAAGATTCTTGAATCTTTGTACATACTGCTTCTTTAGATAAGGCTGTTGAAAACCTTGGTATTATCAGCAGATTAGTGGAAAAAACAGCAACTATTGTGCCAAAAAAGTTCTGGCAAACCAATGCTGGAAATGTGTCACGGTGCCTTGCATGAGGAACTACTGATAAAGCAGAGTCCCAGTTCCCCTCCCTCCCAGATAGTTTGTGATAGTAACTCTAGATTTTATGCATAAAGGTCCACCCCCTTGGATCCATTGCTGAAAAAGCTAAAAGGTTCAGTCAGTACTCCGTTCGGGGAGAGAGAGGAGATTGCTTGTTTTCTTCTTCTTCCGTGTTGCCTGCTATCTGCCTGGCTTTGCTTAAGCTACTACGAAGCCTATCCGACTACCCTAAAACTGGTGACTGAAATTTTATTGACTCAATATGCTAAAAAATGTTTCATGGCTGGGTGGGCTACAGTTATGCTATTTACCTTGATTGCTTTGGCAGTTTTGTTAGATATTGGACCTGGAAAGGTGACCAGTTATCTTGTGATTTTATAAGCTATGTGACTTCATTGCTCAGTTCAGTCTTTTTACATTATATTTTAGGTTTTGGCACTTTGCTTTTTTATTGACTATGGCATAGTCATGATTTATTTTAGTTATTGAGAGTGAATTTTCGTTTAATTATTATTTGGTGGTATTTTGAAAGTTAATTTTAGTATGTATTATTATATCCTATATGGATTATTGGATATTACTTTTTTGATATAAGTTGTTCATTTTAAAGTTAATTTTAAATATGACTTAATTGCATTAGATCAGATTATTATGATGTGTGATCTTTTGTATATTTTGTATTTGTATAATTTGTTGTTTCTACAGCTTCTGCATAGCAATATAGAAAGGCAGTATCCAAATTAAAAGAGAAATGAAAATGAAGTGCTGCTCAGTAGTTCATATGCAAATTGTATCCAGTTGTTTTAAGTTGTTTTAAAACTAATTATGTATGTTGCTTCATGTTCAAATATTTTATTTTGTGTTATTTTTATAGATTTCATTTTCTATATAACTTCTACATAAGATCTATATTATTCATTATTCCATTTCATATTATTTTATAATATTTAATAATAATTTTTGTTAAACTTTTTATAGCAATAAGCTGAGTGATTTGTTACAGTCATAAGTTCACAAATCTGAAGTTTTATTGTATAAACTTTATTCCCTATTACATTGGGTTGCTACTAGCAAAATCAAACCTTGATTGGAATCTAATGAGTATTGGCATATTGGCCGGTTTGTGGTGTGGTGTGCACTGATGCTGATTGGATCACCAGATTAACAGTATTCTTGTGGAATGGGAATTGGGGGCACCAACCTCAGAGAGGAGCATTGGGAAGGTGCATGGCACTATTTTATCTTTAATACTATTTAGTAAATATATAAAGCTCCTGGAAGTAGTCACTAGGCGTATGGGGGCAAGGTGCCATGTTCTTTGTGGAGGACACTTAAACATAAAACAGGTGCTTTTGATCTCCTTTGTGTACAGGAGGGAGTAGGGGAGCATATACTAAGGGGGGGGAGAGAAGTAGCAGGTATGGTGGCAGCATATTTGGCTACCCCTCAGCAGCTATTTCCCAGATAGTTCTGTGTTCCCTTAAACAGCTGTTGCAATTATCTTTCTCACTTCTTAATCTGCTGCTAAAACAGACAAATTGTGGTGCAAAAAAACAGTGTCTACCAATACATGTCATGATATAACATTGGCCATTCAAAGCACCTTACCTTTCCCCTTTTATGGTTGTTTTGCCAAAGAGCTGCTTCCACATATAATGGAGGTGAAGTGGCCATTGAAAAGAAGTTTTTCAAAAGATTAATGTCAGTTTTGAAGAGGTTCCACAAGTACAGTTATTTTTCCAGTTATGTTTCTCTGGCAAGGAAAGTGAGGAAAGGTGCCATTATGTTTTGTTTGCCCTTGTACTGATATTCAGTAGTATGTACAGTAAATAATATGCTTTTAATATAGGGAGATACATTTGCATTAGAGGAATTCATTCTTACCACGCTTCCTCTTGACTCCAGTGACTTGCTTTGATTTTGCAGAGTGTGCCTTCTTTTTCTCTATTGGAGGAAGAATGAATAAAGATTTATACTTTGAAATGAAACAGTTATTTGATTTGGCTTTTTAACAGTGTGGACGAACAGTTCATTTTAAAAAAAGAATAATGAACAGCTGAGTAAATATAAAATATACAAATGTTCTGAGTTCCTAAATAGGTCTTTGTTTCTTAATACCTCAGAGCATACAGGAAAGAAAATAATACAAAAAGGGTTGGGAGAAGTACTCTGGAAATACATCTGGAATTTTTTGCATGAGGCCCTTCTCATGCATTTCAGTCATCAGCCATAGAATCCGGAATGCTTTATTCACATACAGATCACTGCATAGCTTTTGGGGCAAACCTTCAGATACCGTTTTTGAACAGAGATGCTGCACACTATTGTGCAGCATTAGCCATGCTCAGGTACCATGATAAGCCATAGTTCCTACAGTGTCAAGAATGGGGAACCTCTGGCCCTGCAGCAGTTGTTGTACTTCAGTTCTCATCATCACCAGCCAGCATGGCTAAATAAACGGTCAGGGCTAATGAGAGTGGGAGTCCAACAGTGTCTGAATGACCACAAGTTCCCCATCCCTGCATTATGTGAACAAATCGTTTTAAGCTGTGGGCTGTTACACTCCGTCTTTTCTTTTTCACCCACAAGGAGAAAAGCAGAAGCGCACCCCCTTCTCTGTTTAAACTAATTACATGGTTTCGAAAGATGTCCTAACTGGTTTGCCTTAATTATGGTTAGTGAGAACAAGCCAGGACCAATCTGTGGTTTCAGATCCCTGCTTGTTCTGAATTTGAATTTAAACAAACAATGTATAGTTATTACCAATCCCCTTTTAAAGCCGGGTATGTTAGTGACCATCATCACATCCTGTGGTAACAAATTACATAGTTAAATGATGTGTTGCCTGTCTTGAATCTTTTGCCATTCGGTTTCATTAAATGATTCCAGGTTCTAGTACTATGAGAAAGAGTACTATCTGTCTCTTTTCTCCATTCCATGCATAGTTTTATAAACTTATATCTTGTTCTCCACTATTCACTTTTTTCTAAACTAAAAAGTCTACAATGTTGTAACCTTTCACCATAATGGAGTTGCTCATTTTGGTTGTCCTTTTCTGCTCCTTTTCCAACTACACAGTATCTTTTCTGAGGTGTGGTGACCAGAAATGTGCATGGTATTGTGGTTGGTCTGGGGTAGTAGGATTATTAAGTGCACCCCATATTCTCTTTAGGCATTCTTTCAGTGTGTGAAGGTGAACTTTCTTTGTTTTCCCTGGTTTGTGAGTACAGTTTCTTATTCACAACAGCCACTGTGACAAGCAGCTATCTGACAGGGCATTAACTTGAAACAGTGAATTTACTGTGTGGGTGGTGTTGGTATAATTGCCATCACTGGCCCAGTTCATATGCCAAATTAAACCATATTTAAGACTATAAACTGTTTAATATGAATGAGCAGCGTGCTGCTCAGAATTACAGAATCATAGGATTGTGGAGTTGGAAGGAACTCTGAGGGTCATCTAGTCCAACCCCCTGCAATGCAGGAATCTACGTGTGCTCCCAGTGTGCTCCTCTGCAGATGAAACAAGCCAGAGTCTTGTCATGTTTGTGTTTCTTTCCCTGAAACAAAATATGAGTGTTAACCAACGTTAGTTTTAAGTTAAAGTTTAATGTGATGTGCAAACCACGCCTCTGTATTAAATGCATTTATTTTGGAGAGTGAGGGTAAGGGAATTCAGTTTACTTGGAAGTAATACAAACTCTATTGTATTCAAATTATCTAAAAATGTGTTTTGTAAGATTCATAATTATTTTGCATTAATCAGTAAAATCTAATTTTGCATGTTGTGTATTTTCATAATGCAGGGACATATTTCTGGCTTGGGGTATATCACAGATCAAACCCAGCCTAGTGATGTCAACAAGATGCAGTGGCGTACAACGTCTGGGCTACTTTGGCCATAAGAGAAATCTGGCCAGAAGGTGAACGTGATGACGGCCTGGTCTATGGTAGAAAGGCTGAAAATGGAGAAGAGCCGCTCCCAAGAAGAGAGGACTAAAGAGCAAGATGGTGGGGATCGTAGCACCGAATCTGAGGAATGGACAAGCTCTGAGAGTGAACCTGAGCAGCCTGGCTTCAGGAATAGCTGCAGCAAGGCACAGTTGAGGGATAAAGAGATTTCCCACAAACCACATCGACAACTTTGCCGCTCTCCTTGCTTGGATCGTCCGAGTTTTTCACAGAGTAGCCTCCTTCAGGATTTGAAACCGGAAGAGAATAAAGCAAACTTGAGTCAAGAATATCAATCTAAACTTGATTTTGCTTTGAAACTGGGGTATCCTGGAGATCAGATTCAAGCTGTGTTGAACAAGCTGGGGGCAGATGCTCTTACCAATGACATTTTGGCTGAGCTTGTGAGACTTGGAAACAAGGTTGAGAATGAAGGACAAGCAAGTAGTGGAAATGCCACTGGTCCTGCAGGTACAAAGGAGGTTGCTAGTCCTGAGCTGTCTCTGGAAGATGAGGTGGTAGACAGCTCTGACAACTTGAGGCCAATCGTTATTGATGGAAGTAATGTGGCAATGAGGTACTTTAGTAGTAGTAGAATACTTCTAAGAAATGCACTAATTATGCTGCATATGTATTTGTTTGTTTTATTTCATATACACACTTTGCTTTTCTGTTATTAAAAACAATATCCAATTAAAAATGATAGCATAATAGATTTTAAAAGGCAACATCTGTAACTCAACTGAGATAGCCCTTTTAATCAACCATGGGAGCTCAAAGACCTGTTGAAGAAGATGAGCCTTAAGTCTACACACTTGTATTTAAAAACTAAAAATTGAGCTGTTTACAGTGGCGTAGCGTGGGTTGTCAGTACCCGGGGCAAGGCAAGTAATTTGTGCCCCCTAAGTGAGAGAGAGTGAGTGAGCCAGGTAGGGGTAGAGGGCTGCGAGTGCGAGCGCGCCCCCCCCCCCCGATGTTGCGCCCGGTGTGGCCGGGCCCCCCTGCACCCCCCACGCTACGCCACTGGCTGTTTAATAGACTTTTAGGGCTGTAGTCCTGTATATGTTTCTTTGAGAGAATTCAGTGGGGCTCCATCTGAGTAGACATACATAGGACTGTACTGTTCATCTTGTACAGTGTATCACAGAATAGAAAATCTTTCCTTTTACTTGAGTAATTAAAGTCCAATGGAATTTAAAGGCCTATTCTTATAGGTAAGAATGGAATCACTTCAGTAAATTCTCAAGGCATTATTCACTCTCTGAAATACATGTCTGTAAAGCAGTTTAAAATTTACAGACAATTTGCTGAGCACAAGAGTTGTAGCAGGGGTGGTTACAACCCATCGAAATAAAATTGTGTCTTTCTAAAGTGGGTACTAAACTTCCAGAAAAGGTTTCTTTCCCTCTATAAGTCTGCTTAATGCTATTTGCTAAACTACATTTTAGTCCCATCCATATTCCAAAGAGCTCAGGGTGGTGTACATAGTCTGATGTGAGGTAGGTTAACCTGAGAGACAGTGAATGGCTTTAACTGATATTTTCCTAGTCTTAGTCCAACACTCTGCCCCACTACATAACACTAGTCTCTCTGGCTTTATGTATTTTAGAAAAAAACAAATCTCATTGCAGTACTTATGACCAGTACTTGCTAAACTAACTTGTTCTGTTTTTCAGTCATGGCAATAAAGAAGCATTTTCCTGTCGGGGGATTCAGTTAGCTGTCGACTGGTTTCTGGAGAAAGGTCATAAAGATATTACAGTGTTTGTGCCTACATGGAGGAAAGAGCAATCTCGACCAGATGCACCAATTACAGGTGGCAAATCAAACATACATTTGTTTTCTTCAATTGCCATTACTAGGACGAGGATAATTACTGTGCTAGACACTGGCTTTTCTTGGAATGGGGCCAAGGACCTGAATCAGAGCATTTTCTGTACACACATGCATGGTAGTTGCTCATATTCTAAGCCACTAGATTGTTATTTTTTCTTAATTTTTTTACACTTCATACTTTAAATCCGTGCTGCACATAAGCCTGCAAAAGTTACTAGCCTGCAGAAGTGTTAACAGTCCTTCTGAGGGATGACAAAGGAGCAAAAGTCTATGGCATTTATGTGCTGGGAGTAGAGGAGTAGCCTACTTAGTTTCTGTTCTGGGCATGGATGGGAGGGCTTGAGTGCTCCATTCCTCCTCTGCCATTCCACTTCACCTGCATGCATTTTCCCCTCACCTGTGTCTGCAAGGTCATTCCATACAAGGCAGCTTTACAGTTTTTTGTTGCATAGACTGAACCATAATATAAAATGTCATGGTGTATAAACTGAAACTAGTTTAACTGTGAGATTATTCCCCAGAAGAGAGACTCTTCAGCTTTGTGCCCCAAGGTGTTGCTGGAGTAAAACTCCCATCATGTCCAGCCATCTCAACCAATGACTAGGAATGATGTGAGTTGCAGTCCAAAAATATCTGGGGACCCAAGATTGAAGTCCACTGTTACAGAGCAAAGCACTGGCACACCAACTTTTATGCTCTTGGGGAGTGTGCAAACACTTCTTCTTGTACAATTCTTGAAGAATATCTCAGATACTGAGATAAACAGAGAGAGCAAGCATATTTCTATATAAGGGACTTTGCTATTAACAGTTTCTTTATATAACCCTGGTTTTTCAGATCAAGATATTTTACACAAACTGGAAAAGGAAAAAATTCTTGTTTTCACCCCATCTCGAAGAGTTCAAGGGAGACGGGTTGTCTGTTACGATGACCGTTTCATAGTGAAACTGGCGTGTGAGTCTGATGGCATCATTGTGTCAAATGACAATTACCGTGACCTTCAAAATGAAAAGCCAGAATGGAAGAAATTTGTAGAAGAACGGCTCCTGATGTATTCTTTTGTGAATGATAAGTAGGTTTCTTTATTTACAAGTAGAATAGTAATGCTTAATGTTTATCTGGTGAGATTTGAGTATTTGACTTCGTCTACATTTTCATAGATCCTTAAACAGAAGCTGCCTGGTAGGGCAATGTAAGACCATTAGTGACCCCCTTTTGTTATTCTCTTTTAAACTAGAATGCCACACACCTATTTCATTTTTCTGCACAGAGAAGGGACTCCAGTCCCCTATTGATTTCGATTGGCCTTTCTCCACTGGTTCCTACTCTACAGTTTCCTTTCTGAGATGGTGCGGGGGGAGCTGATAGAGATTAGCTTGCCTTCAGGCACCTGCCAAGCTCATAGCTATGGCCAGGTTCAAACTGGGTATTTCCCAGCCTATTCCTAACCATTGTATTGTTACCAGTCTACCATGTCAGGTAAATTTAATACTAGCAGGTAAAACTGGCCTCTTGGTTTTTCCAGGTTTATGCCACCAGACGACCCATTAGGACGCCATGGCCCCAGCCTTGAAAATTTCTTAAGGAAAAGGCCTGTTGTTCCTGAACACAAAAAGCAACCTTGTCCTTACGGTGAGTGTGTCACACTTGACTATTTTGGGAGTCAGAATAATAAAATTAATAACCTTGATAAAAAGCAAAAAATCATAGTGGGTCATCTAAGGTGTTTTCTGTATTGGAAATCATGTAAGAAGCTTGAGTAGGACAGAAAGGTGTAGCATGCTTCTAGAAGTGTGGGGAAATCAGATTTTGTTTGGGTCTGCTGAATGCACTGCTGAGTTTTTAAAAAAAAAGCTTTCATGGTTAAACCAAAGACATGGTATTAAGTAGGTAACTGGCTCTTGCTTGCTTGATCTTGGCATTGCGTATGTGTGGCTGGGAGCAGGGTGGGGAGAAAAGAGGAGGACTCAGAGAGGGACTGCAGTTTGGGCAAAGAGTTAAATTTCCTCTTATCTCTTTGCCACATGTGACCCAGAACCATCCTTCCCTTCTCTTGCACCCTGCAGAAACTAAGAATGGAAGGGCCAATCATGTGTTTAATGTCACATCTTGGCTCTGTTAATTTAGAGCAGTGGTTCCCAATCCGTAGACCACAATCACATAATGAAAACTACCATAGATGTATCAACATTTTCAAAAGTAGGGGGTCTATGGCTTGGCTTTTGCAGTACTTAGCTAATTGTGAACCACTGATTTAGAGGGATGTTTACACGCATTAGCATTTCTTGGAAAAGTCTGGAAGAAAATACAGTTGGAACTTAATTTGGTGTTTGGAAATATTTTCAAAGCTCTCCTGTGCTCAAAAAGTCATTTAACTAATCCAGTATTAAGGCCACAGAGAGTCAATTAACAGCTGTAAACCACCCTTGATTATTTTTTTAAATTAAAGGGCAGTATTCGTTAAATAAAGTTTTAAAACCCAGTTAGATATTTGACAATTAAACCTCTCCCTCCCCTTGTTCATTTTCAAGCTCCCAGCGCATCCACTGTCAGCAGATCCATTCTGTTAAATTCCTAATGAGTAACACTATGTGGTCTTGGCTGAGAGACGTTTACTGCACAGTCTGCACAGTCTAATGTGCATGTCTACTCAAAAGCAAGTCCCACTGAGTTCAATGGCAATTACTCCCTGTTGTGCATAGACCTGTAGCCTAAGGGAGTTACATATTCACACTTGCATTTCACTTTCATAACACCTTTGTGTCAAAAGTTAATCAGAGAGATGGTGACCTAAAGGCACATCATGTGCACGTTTTAAAATATGATAATGCATGAAGCTGACTGTTTAAAAATAAAATCAGGGATCATGTGGAAGATCTTGGAGAGTTGCTGCCAATCATAGCAGACAGTGTTAGGCTTGATAGATTAATGGCCCTAATCTGTATATGGTGATTCCCTGTGCTTCTATGAGTGGGAATTTAAACCTGAGTCTTTATTAGACTCACACCAGTACCTGCTCTTGCTACCTTCAGGGAGGTTTGTATCACTTAAGTAAGATAAATAGATACAGTGACGGGATTGTAGAACATATATAGCACATATTTGGGTCTGCTAACAAAGGAAATGTGATGGCTGTTAATAGTTCATTCTAGCATTGACTGTTACAATGCATTTAAAGGACCTTGGGTTGTATCCATCTATGTCATGTTCCAAATTGACTCATTGAAATCAGTGAACAAGTTAAGAATTGTATCCAACTAAGTTTTATTCATAGTAGATGCACTGAAATTAATGGACCCAAATTAATCATTTTCATTAATTACAATGGCTTACTTTGACCAGGGCTAGCTAGCATTGGCTATAACCCTTACTCATTACTAACTTGAGTCCATTGAGTTCAGTGGGTCTAGTCCAGGCATTCTCAAACTCGGCCTTCCAGCTGTTTTGGGACTACAATTCCCATTATCCCTGACCACTGGTCCTGTTATCTAGGAATGATGGGAATTGTAGTCCCAAAACAGCTGGAGGGCCGAGTTTGGGGATGCCTGGGCTAGTCTAAGTATGACTCTGACACAACCTCCTGTGCTTAGCTAGATATTGCTTGCAAAGACCATGCCTAATATGGGAGATTTTTCCCCAACAGGGAAGAAATGCACCTATGGACACAAGTGTAAATATTACCACCCGGAACGAGCAAACCAGCCCCTGAGATCCGTAGCTGATGAGCTTCGCATCAGTGCCAAATTATCCGCTGTGAAAACGATGAGTGAAGGAGCACTGGCTAAATGTGGCACAGGAGCAGCCCTTTCCAAAGGGGAAATAACTTCAGAAGTGAAGCGCATTGCTCCCAAACGTCAGTCAGATCCAAGCATTCGGTCTGTTCCTGTGGAACCCGAAGATAGACTTTCAATGGTGCGGAAGTCTGAGGCTAATTCTGTCCCCTCCCTTGTTTCAGCATTAAGCGTCCCAACCATTCCACCTTCCAAAAGTCACGCTGTTGGGGCATTAAATACCCGGTCAGCAAGCAGCCCTGTACCTGGTTCATCTCAATTCACACATCAGAAATCCTCACTAGAACACATGGCCAGTGTACAATATCCTCCGATCCTGGTCACTAATAGCCATGGCTCTTCAATGAACTATGCAGATCAGTACCCAAAGTATGAGTCTTTGGGGGACCATGGCTATTATTCAATGCTCAGTGACTTCTCCAATTTGAGTATTAGTAGCATGCATAGCACAGATTACTATGGGGCTGATGTAGACCAAAGTTTATACTCAAGAAATTCAAGCCCCTGTCCAGACAGTTGCTTAAGCCATACAAGCAATGATTCGTACTCCTCATATACAGACTTATATATGGGTCTGGGGGATGGGAGCCCAGAAGACAGTGTGAAGGTTCACCGACTCCCACCTCAAAGCCGCCTTCAGCCTTTCTCCCATGGTTATCATGAGTCCTTAACAAGAGTTCAGAGCTATAGCCCTGAAGGGTCTAAACATATTCACAAGCATTCACTTTCCCATTTAGCACTGCACATCCAACACCCAGTTGTTGGGGCTAGGTCCAGTTGCCCAGGGGACTACCCTGTGCCTCCAAACGTTCACCCATCAGCCACTACCCAGCCAAGTCGTGCCCTCGTTATGACGAGAATGGATAGCGTTTCTGATTCGCGTCTTTATGAAAGCAATCCCACACGACAAAAAAGGCCACCGCTCTGTCGAGAGCAGCATGCCAGTTGGGATCCATTGCCATGTCCGACCGATACCTACCCTTACCATCCCTACCCACTGAGCAACAACCTCATGCAACCATCTTATGAGCCTGTAATGGTGAGAAGTGTTCCAGAGAAGATGGAGCAGATCTGGAGGAATCCTTGGGTTGGAATCTGTGGTGACCCACAAGAACCACACATAATCCCAGAGCATCAGTATCAAACCTATAAGAATCTCTGTAATATTTTTCCAGCTAGCGTTGTCCTCTCGGTGATGGAGAAGAATCCCCACATGACAGACGCACAACAGTTGGCAGCTATGATTGTTGCCAAATTGAGAACAGGACGTTAATAAAGATCCTTCATTTTCAATTTCTAAAGATAAATAATTGAAAATTCTGTACATTCTGGAGATCTCTAAAAATGACAGGTGATATGCTCTGTTTGTTAAAAGGTTTTAATTGCAGTATACAATTCAATTCTGTATATTATTGTAGTGATTATATTTAAAATATGCATGAAGCATTTTGAAAAAGCAGATTGTATAATAAATATGAGTATTTAATGATTTTTAAAGCAGGGATTTTTGAAAAAGGCATTTTACAGGAAGTGCATACCTTATGCATGGATGTATCATTTATTGAATCTAAAAAGGTCATATGTTGGTATGTCCAAAACAGGTCCTTCAAAACAGCAATTATATTGCATGACTCATTGTATAGTCTTCAGTATTAACTGACATATGTTGCTCCAACATAACATTAGGTTTTTACAATAAACTCTGTGCACTTGGACATCCTCACAAGCAGAAGCCTGCTCTTCTTAAATATCCTTCACAGAACTACAATAAAACAAGCCCAGTCAGTTGACATGCCTAGTGTTTCACAGAGGGCTTTTGCACCTATCTAGTGGCTCCAGCATGAGGCGGCTTTTGTGGGGCTTAGTTCTCTGGGGAATACACTTTTTGTGCAGTGGAAATACCTTTTTGCACATGAGGAGCATTGCCCAACCTTGAAGGGAATGGGGCTGGGGCTGGGAAGCAGTGAATGTTTCTCTTGGACCTTCTAGATAGCTTGAGCTTCTGCCCTTTGGGAAAAAGAACATGGCCGGCTTGCAAACATGTTAATAATTCTCAGCTAAATACTGTTGTAATCTTTGCACTGTTACCATAGGCGTGTACAACACATTTCATTAGGGTGTGCACCCAGGGATTTTAAGTTTTAAGGTGAACATTTCTTGAATATATACTCATACTCAGTCACAAAGGACATTATTTTTATCTATCAAATTAACTAAGGAAACTAAAACTTAATTAAACTGACTTTTTAAAATTAACAACTAAACCTTCCTTTAAATATGCAAACATAGAAAATGAGGCACAAAATGCCAAATCTGTGGTGTAGTGATTACCAAGTGTATACAAAATACAGTCAGTTTTCATGATCTGTATGAGCTAACCCAAATTGACCAATGCAGATTAAGATTTTTTCATGTTCCTGTTGTGTAGAATGGGATGTTGCCCACCAGATGTGAGTAACAGGTGGTGAGTGGAGCTCTGACAGAGACAGAGCTATGAAACAGAAACAGATACAAGCAGAAAGAAAAGGCTGGAATGGATATGCAACTTCTTCTTGTCCACTTCTAGAGACAAACACAGGCAGACACTGCCTATACATTCCAGTTTTATTCCAGCCTTTTAATCCTGCCCTTGTCTCCCTTCATCTGCTTCCCTACTCTCCTCTCTTGCACCTTTGTCTCTCCCTGCCCCACTGCTTCCCCAGTGGCAGCTGAGGGAGCTGGGTTGCCACTCCATACTCCATCCTCATCACAATCCAGTTTTGTTTTTTGTTTTTTGTTCTGCTAAGCACACCAGCATGCCCTATGTGCACGCCTATGGCTTTTACAGATCATTACAATTGGCATTTCTAGCCTTTTCAGTACAGTCCAGAAAGCAGAGAAGTTGTAGAATCTGCAATCTGAATTCTGCTTTCCTGTTCTTGTGCGTTGACCAAAGACATGCCGAGAACGGGTGCTGGAGGATGCCAATGAACAAATATGCAAAGTAGTTTTAAAAATCCAGTTCATTTTTATTAGTGTTGGACAGCAGGCTAGTTTTCAAATGGGTGCTCTAGAATTGGGTTTACTGCAAACTTGCTTCAGTTTTGCACTTTGAAATCCATGCAAAGGTGAGCATTTGCTTCCTGGAACTCCCTGTTTGACAGGCCAGAATCATCATTCTATGGGTGGCAATGTTTGCACAATGAGTATCCTTTGCTCCAGGGTGGGCAATTTAGTAGCTAAATGTCTCCTATAAGAGGCATTTATGGCGGTGGTGGCTCTTTTGTTTTCTTTTTTAAGGCTGCACTGACTGGACACCCTTTTTAAATCCAAATGTGTATTTCAACATTTTGAACCACTACTAACTCGATATGTCTCGAGCTAGGACTTGTTGACTTCTACTGTAGTTTTTTTTCATGAAAGTCGAGAAGGCCTGGTTTCTGGCCTTTTGTTTCTTCATGAGAAGGTGTGACACTGCCTAAATGTTTCTTACTATGAAACACACGGAACGTGAGGCTGCAGTCAGGGTTGTTTCTGGTGTTTTGATAATGGCTTGCAAGCTGCTTTTGGGTTATTTGTTGATCCCAGTCTAAAAAAACCCAAAGGAAACCCCAAGCCCTCTACTTGATTGATTGCACTAATCCTAAAATGGCTGCTGGTGGCCCATTTCTATTTTGTGTTGAGTACACTTCAAGAGGGATGTGCTTGCATTAAGTTGGACAGCTCAACAGGTGGTAATAATTCTGTCACATGCTGATCCAGTCTGTTTGCCTACAACCACACAGGGTGCAGAGTGGGCTCAGAATGGGACAGGCAGTGCCTATAACAGCATGCAGCACAATGGTGGCAAAAGGGTGGGCAAGCAAACTTTGCTAGCTTGCTGTGCTTCTGCTTGAGTGCACAACTGAAGACCCAAGACTGTTGGTAGGTGCTGTCTTGACACATTCTTCTAAATGCACTACAAGATGAGGATATTGGTTCACCTACAGTATCTTTGTAATCTCAAGGTCCCCTGCCTTCATGATGTCATAATCGGATTTCAAAAAGTGGTGCGAGTTCAAATGCTGAGCTCAAAGCAAGTAACAATAATCACAGTACCATTAAAAACATGAAACATTGCAGTCTATATTATATCAAATGCAGTCGCATGCAGGTAAAGGAAACAACAAAATCATACTAATTGAAACAATTACTACTATTCAATAGTAATTCAAAATATAGGAAAGAGTGGCTGACCACCAGCCCTGTGCCAGATGGCATTCTTTGGGAAGGGGCTGCTGCTTCACTCAGTGCAGGGAGCACACTCCCAGGCATTTATTTTCAAGTGTTAGAATACCTGGGGGTCTAATGATGAAACACAAAAGTTGCTGCTTTTTCCAGGTAGCTACAGAAAATTGTTGCTGAAGAACTAGTGGCAAACAGGTGGTTTGTCATGGTTGCAGGTTGGGTTTCAGCAGGAGGCTGAATCTGCATTAGAACAGAATGGCACACACCATGTTGGCTTGTGGTTATGTGGGCTGGTGTCCAGAACATCAGTTGTCCTCATGTTTTAAAAGCAAACAGCAGAAATGCAGATCAGCCCTGTAGCTTTAATCTGTGAACCAACACAACCCTTAAAGTTACCTGCATTTAAATCTGGAAAACATCTTTTTTAAAAAAATAAATAAATAAAATTGGCCAGCTTTTGTCAGAATGGGATTCCTTTATTGTTGCATTTATTTTATACTTCCTTCTTTTGTGTGGTGTAAAAGCAGCTGAGAGCAACGCCTCAAATATCCAGAAACGACCTTTTGTTTGTTGATACAAATTGTATCTTTCTTGATTGTATAAAAAAAATGTACAAAAGCCATCTCTAGATTAGTTTAAATATTGTATTTTCATCACTATGTTTGTGGCACTGTGTGTCACAGGGGAGTAGCCCATCACAGATTATGAACCTTTTTATTTAAAATGGGCACTTAACAATTTATAGAAAAAACAAAGGTAACTTTTCAAATCCACTTTATTACTATAATGTGCACAGCTAGTGTGTGTGTTTAAGAACACTACTCTGCATAGGTTATATTAAGTCTATTTATTAAATGAATGCATTCCTGCAATTGATATTTTTTGTAAAGCATCAGTGTTAATAATATTGATGTTAATATTTATACAGTTACAGTAAAATTGCTGTACATCCTGCTTTTGTTCTTAACAAAATAACTATTGTATGATTTAGGTTCAATAAGGAATTTTGTGTGCTCACAATTTCTTGCATGGAAATCAGTTTCTGTATGTATAAAAATGGATGTTCTCCATTTTATTCCTATGTTAAGGCAAACTCTTGCAGGGGATCTTGGAAGAGTCTTTTTTAGCAAACCTAATGTTGGGCTGAAATTACCTTGAGAGCTTTTATTGGGTTCTAAAATATTTTACTGTTCCCGTCAGTAAATGTTTTTTGTTTGTTTGTGTGCGTGCGTGTGTCAGGGGGTTTATATATTGTTTTGTTCTGTATTGAAAAACATTTCAAGCCTTTTTTGAATGCTTTCCTGGGAAGAAATATTGCTGTGAAGTTGAAGTGGTTTACTGTAACACAGCTTTTCCTAAACAATGGTTCCCAAATTTTTCTGCTGTACAAGGAAGAAGTGAATGAAAATGTTGAAGCAGTATGCAAATCTTTTGCCTGTCAATTATCTTTCATCAGTGAAACTTTTTTATATCTGTTTCCTTTATGCCTTGATCCACTTCTCTTTTTCTCTTGGGAGACTTTTCCCATGCCAGTTCAAAACTGACATTTCACTGCCTTCATCTCTTATTGCAGAATTTCTTCTAAAAGTAGAAGGGATGGTATAAAAACAAGTCAGTCGCCTACATTGTAAATATAAGACTTTACTTTAAAATGCTCTTTTTGAGAGTACAGTATTTAATTTTTTTAAATTGTGTACCAAATAACTACAGAATATGTATCTATATATAAATTTAAAATAGCCCAGGTAACAGCAATCTTTCACTTGTAAAATATTTTAATTTTCTCTTAATTTATTATTGAAGAGTAGTTAATGTTCAGTTAGGCAACTGAGTTGTGTCTGAAAAACCCAAAAGATAGGTTAGGAACCAATCTTAAGTAATTTTGTAAATATTAAATGTTGTTCTGTGTTTTTGCTTGTACACACATATTTGACTACTATTAATCCTATTGTACTATTGAGCTGCAGTATTTTGCTTTTCTTAATTTGTAGAACTAAACATAACTGTTTAATTGTTGTAAAAATTTATAAAATCTCTTTGGGTTTTTTTGTTAACCCAAATATAATGTAAGTCTCAATGACAAAGAGTGAAGATAGACTTTACAGCCCATTGCCCTGGTCCAGCAAGAGCAATGCAAACAGGGAAGCTGGCTTCCACAAGTGCAACAGAGGCAGGTGGTACATCATGATAGCAATCTAGACTCCATTGAATTAGTTGGATGTGCTGTTTTATGCCGAAGAGACTGCACATCCCCATGTCGGGGCAGTGCAGCTACAGCTGGGTCAGGGCCAGCATGTGGTGTCTGTAATCAGTGTAATATTTTGTGCAATGTTTTTCTATACAGCTGCATGTTTCAGGCATCCACTGGCATGGGCATGTGTGTAAGTTTTGTAAAAAGTTTTATATATATATATATTAAATGGCTGAGATAATCGCCAAAGCAACATCTTGCAGGGGACAGAAAACATGCTTTCCCTTTAAAATGTGAAAATCAATGCTTACACAACAGTGGCCCTGTTTTCATGTAACTGCAAGCCAAAAAAAGAATGAGCAAGCGTGTGGGTACCCAGAGTGAAAATCTGGTCTTTCAGCTGATATGCTACCTGGAGCCAACCTTACCTGGAGCTAAGCCATAAGTATGTTGGATGTGGGTCTGAGCTTTGTGGCCTGTCTTCCCCCAACAAACCATGAGTGGTAAAGAAAGAACATACCTTATATGTTGGGAGCAAGACAAACCACATGTAACACTAAGCCAAACTGTGCCTTAGCTCTGGGTATTGTGGTAGCAGAAGAATAGGCAGAGTGAAATGGTTGCGATTTTCACTATGGGTATCTGCTGCTTGCGGAGCCATAGTTTGGCTTAATGTTAACTATGAACCGGGCCTCTTAAGAATTGTTTTCTTGCAATTCAGTTGTAGACATTTCTCTGCAATACTTAACCAATGAAGTACTGTAGTGACTTTCCACAGGGCCTGATGCCACTCAGCAGCTTCATAGTACCAATGAAAAAACAGCCTTTTTTCACTAGAGTGGATTCCTTAAGAGGTGTATGGTGTCAGGGCAAGACAAGACAGTGGCACAAATTTGAAGCCATACTTGTAGGGTTCACTAAAGAGAAGTCATTAGTGCCAAGTTAGTCACTTGGATAAATAATCTGTGAAGTGTTGCTATATTTTGATCTGCCAAATAATAGCTTACAAGCATCACACGTACAGGACTTCTGAATGTTTTTGTGTTCAACATTACAAAAAATGTTAGAAATCTTGCCAGAAATTGTAGTCAATCAACCACTGCTGATGAGTCACCATGTTAGCATAACTTTAATAGGAGCTTTACATAGTCCACTGAAATAAGTGGATATTCAGCAACAGAACTGGAGCTTTACACAGTCCACTGAAATAAGTGGATATTCAGCAACAGAAATCAGTGGATATTCAGCAATCACCAAGTTCGTGACTTTGAGGATCTTTTAATTTTCTGTGACAGGGCTGCAATGTATATGCGCATGTGCACACTAGTACAAATGTCACTGTCATTTCATGCTCAAAGAATGCAAGCACCCATTTATTTATGAAACAGCTTAATAGTCGCTTCCAGCTTGCTTGGATTTTGACCTTTAATTTTCTGGTGAGTGGTGTGGGCAGCAAATCTTTCTGTTTAAATGCATCTCAAAGGTGGTTATGGTGGGGGCGGAAGGGATCCTTGTTTTCTCCACTCCACCCCATTAGCAGGTTTTGTGTAGATGTTTTGTATCTAGGCATTTATATTAATGTATTCAATAAACTGAGTCACTTGGTCAGTACCTCTCAAGTCTCTTGTGCATTTCTTTTTGTGGCCAATACCCGCCAGTCTAAATCTTGCAAATTTGAAGTTGTATTGAAGCCTTAAGCCATAGGTCTTAAACCAGTGATTCAGGACCCACGTGCCAATCTCTCAGCCAGGCCTGGAGGATGCAACCTTTTCTTCTCTTTCCTTTTGTGAGATTTTCCTCCCCATTTTGTCCCAGCCCAGCCTTGCCTCCCCACCCGCTGCTGGAAACATGCTGCCTGGCCTTGGAAGAGGATTTTCATCCTATTTCAGCAGCCTTGCCTCCCCACCCACTGCTGGAAACATGCTGCCTGGCCTTGGAAGAGGATTTTCATCTGATTTCAGCTGCCTCACTGATCTTCACAAGACAGTGGGTTGTGGCAGGAGGCCTATAAACCATAGAAACAAGGAGCTTGAATTACTGCTGGTAGGGTAATCAGTGAGTGAATCCAGTAGCATCCAATTGTAGAGCAAGCCTTGTAACGTGATGGTTTATTCACTAATAAAGGCTGCTACTCCACTGTACATCTGATTTGGAATAGAGGGGTTGGGCAGGAAGAAAAGGTGGGAATCCCAGTTGAATTGAATGGGTTCATTCATGCATTAAGTCTACTGAGGGTCCAGTCCCCTTGAATGTTTTATATCTCCCTGTCTCTCATCCATCCAAGTTTGGATTGGATTTCTATTGCTTTGCTGTATGGGTTAAATTCTCTGAAGAAATATAATTTGGGAATAAGAATTCATGGGTTCAGCTAAGGTAGGGCTTATCTTTTTCCTTCCTCCCCTGGTAAATGTATGCTGATAGGATTGTGGGGAATTTCACAGCCTGATCCTTTGGGATAGTTTACCCAGGTTTAACCTTCATGTGCTTCCTCCTCGAGAGGTCCAGAGGGTGGCAACATAACAGGCCTTCTCTGCAATGGTTTCTTGTCTGTGGAATGCTCTCCCCAGGGAAATTTGCCTGGTGCCTTCATTATACACCTTTAGGCGCCAGGCAAAAATGTTCCTTTTATTGGGGGGTGTTATTAGATGGTTTTTATTTTGATTATACATATTGTGGTTTTTATGTTGAGCTTTTCTGTGCCCGCCCTGAGACCTCCGGGTATGGAGTGGTATATAAATTCAATAAATAATAAAAGAATAATAATAACCATGGATGGGGCTTAGGATTGCTATGCGTTTCCTCAATAACACCTGAGGGTTATTGCAGTTTTTCACCCAAATCTGAAATGGCAATTCTAATCCAATTTACTTGGGAGCACAGCCCGCTGAATAAGTAGGACTTTCTTCTGAGTTGGCATGGGTAGGGATGCACTGGAGTGCTTGCTTACAGAATGATTAGCCATCTTGCTCACTGCCTTCCCATAAATGCTTATTCAGAAGCAAGGTCCATTCATTTAAATGGAGTTGGCTCCAAATTAAGTGGGCTTAGAAGAGCAGCAAACAATTGCAGACTATGTTAGGTTCTGAGGGTACTAAAGCTACTACAAATTTTCCCCTCTACCATTTGAGTTCAGGAAAGTTGACACAAGAAGAGGACAGATGAACAGGTGATTGTGAGAAAGGGAAAGAAGGGAATCTATTGAAGGTTACAGAAATAGGAGGCTCAGCTTCCAAGGGAGTGATAAGTTAATATGAAAGTCCTATGCCTGTCTACTTAGAAATAAGGCCTATTTATTTTAATAGGACTAACTCCCAAGTAAATATGTACAGGACTGTAATTTTTATATTTCAATATTTGATTGAAGATTTATATTGTTTAGTTTCTTTTTAAAAAAGAATTGTAAAATGGCAAGACTTTCACGTGTAGTAAACAAAATAGCATGCCAACACCTCAGCACATGATATGTAGTAGTAATAATAATAATAATAATTTTTATTTATACCCCGCCCTCCCCAGCCAAGGCCGGCCGGAATGTGGAATATGTATGTATGTGACACTTGCAGTAGTGCCAATTCCGCACACTATATTCTTCTGCACCACCAGCACATCATCCACTTGTTAGAATAGTTGAAGGTCATTTTTGATCTTATGGAGATCGCTCTGGGTCCATAATAATCCCTCAGCAGCAGAGCCACCCCATTCTGAAGAGCTGTAGGAGAAGGGGGGGGGGGAAACAGCTTTAAAAACAAATTTTATAAGCAAAAGGGACACAAACACATACCATACTTTTTGTGTATAAGACAAGGTTTTTTATTGTAAAATAAGGTTTAAAAACTGGTGGCATCTTATACAAGGGTAGTGGGTACAAATCCCATCATCCCTAGCTAGGAGGACCATTGGTCAGGGGTGAGCTGGGGACCCAAGCTTGAGAAACACTGGACTTACCTATTGAACTCAACTTAAGATATACAGTGGTGCCCCGCAAGACGAATGCCTCGCAAGACGAAAAACCCGCTAGACGAAAGGGTTTTCCGTTTTTCGATGCGCTTCGCAAGACCAATTTCCCTATGGGCTTGTTTCGCAAGACGAAAACGTCTTGCGATTTTTTTCGCTCCCCCCCTTTTTTCTAAGCCGCTAATAGCCTTTTAGCCGCTAAGCCTTTAATAGCTGCTAAACCGCTAATAGCGCTAATCCGCTACTAGGGTTGCTTCGCAAGACGAAAAAACCGCTAGACGAAGAGACTCACGGAACGGATTAATTTCGTCTTGCGAGGCACCACTGTACTAGTGAAGAGTGTTTCACAACTATAATCACCTTTGCCCTATCCCAGGATTAAATAATGGTTACTTCTGAATGTAAATTCCACATTGCACACACAGAAAACTGCCCAACAGCTGTTTTGTTCTCTAGAGGAAAGAAGGAATTCCCCTAACAAAATGCAAATACAACCAGCAAGGGACCTGCCAGTGCCAGAGCAGAAACTGATATTTTAACAGAACCATCCTTGGTTAAAAAGTAAATACAGCAGAAGGTGCTTCCAGACAACTTGTTTATTCAGCGTTCATGCATCTCTGTTTGACTATATTAGAAACATTCATTCTGGATTGTTTTCAAGGGTGCTAGATGATTCTGCAACAGAAAAACTGTTATCCCACACTTTCCAGAGCATTTCCCCACCACCTTCCTTATTGCAAGAAGTCAGATCTTTTGGGGAAGTGTGTTTGCTGCATAAGACTTGCAAGCTGAATTCATCAAGATGTGATTTAATCCCTCCTGGACACAGTGACAGCCTGGGAACGCCCTGTGTTCAGCAGGATTTGCCTTCCCTGCTTCTTTACCATCAAATTCGCAAAGTGGTCAACAGCATGTGCAAACCACAATGAAAAGTCCAGCTACAGCTTCATAAAGCTAACATCAAATCAGCCAGTAAGACAGGCAAAATCTGCCCTCCTAAAATTAACTGGCCACTGTGAGGTAAGGTTGGGGTATGCACCTACATATTGGGGTAAGTATCTCAGGTATTCCACACCCAAGATGCTTAGAGCTGGTAGACCTGCTTAAGGCTATAGCCTTAAGACACATGCCTGCTTCATGTCTGCTGTGGTTTCTAATATCTAACCCCATCAGGCCACATGTGTGTTTTCAACAAGTAGGGACAAGAAAAGGTTGAAAAGCACCTACAAATTTCCCTAAAGCCAGATATAGTAAAGAATTCCCCTAATGCTTGAGTCAAGAGCCAATCTCATGTTCAAGCTTCTGCATAATCATAGATAAATGAGAGCCTTGGAGAAAAGGTGGAATAAAAACGTAGCAAAATAAAACATCTTGCCCATGTCTCAACATGGCTTGCCAAGTAACACAAATGATTTAACTGAAGATATGCAGCGGGACTGGTCTACATATGCAGCAGAGCAAGTCACCAGAATGCTGAGGTGGTAGAGTGGACCGTACCGCTTCAGACAGCTGATAAGGGATGCCGGTTTTGGTACCCAACCCCTCATCACAAATCACAATAAAAAAACCCACACAAAACAAAAACCAAGCATGCTAGGAAGTTGCTCCCTATTGTGCTAGCATTAGGGTAGCATTAAAAATTGTGAAGCCTGAAGTCTGCAGTCTGTTCTCCCACACCTGAGAACTCTACCACCTCACTCTGTCTTATGCATAGATCAGGCTGTGGTGCAAACCTGAGGAGTGAACACTACAAGCAGAATCATAGTACAAACAGAGGACAGGCTGCATCTCCACTATAAGATGAAACAAGGTAGTTGGAAATAGCACACTGGGGCACAGGATGGCAGAATAAAATGCTTGTCACAGCTGGAATGTTTCCACCTCATCACTTTCAGGGATGGGACTGGACATTTTAGTTGAGGGCTGTAGTTCAGTGGCAGCACATCTGCTTTGCATGCAAAGCATCCCAGGTTCAATTCCTGGTATCTCCAGATAAGCTATGAATGTACCTTGTCTGAAACTGGAGAGCCACAACTAGCAGCCTGACTAAAGACAGTTTCCTATGTTGTAAAATGCAGAGAACTAATAATGCTAGGACGCGGGTGGCGCTGTGGGTAAAACCTCAGCGCCTAGGGCTTGCCGATCGCATGGTCGGCGGTTCGAATCCCCGTGGTGGGGTGAGTTCCCGTCTTTCAGTCCCAGCTCCTGCCCACCTAGCAGTTCGAAAGCACCCTTAAGTGCAAGTAGATAAATAGGTACCGCTTTATAGCGGGAAGGTAAACAGCGTTTCCATGTGCTGCGCTGGTGCTGGCTCGCCAGAGCAGCTTCGTCACGCTGGCCACGTGATCCGGAAGTGTCTTCGGACAGCAGTGGCCTCCGGCCTCTTAAGTGAGATGGGCGCACAACCCTAGAGTCGGACAGGACTGGCTCGTACGGGCAGAGGTACCTTTACCTTTTTAATAATGCTAGACAGCAGATAAAGATGGATAGGCTCTGCACAAAGCAAACTATCTCAACCCCACAGGAGAGACCTCCATCTATGACAGAAAGGGAATGCTGCTGCTTAAGTGCTAGAATGAAGGCTGCTTCCTGCTGCAAGGCCCACTTCCACCTGGCCCACGAGGGTGGGGCCCACACTCACTTGAACAGCAAAGAGGCTCCTGGGAGGCGGAGGGACATTGCTGGAACAACTCTTGGGTTGGGGCAACTGGCTAAAATGTTTTGAACGGTTCTACTTTTGGTTCCTCTGTTTCATTTTTGTTGGGTTGGTTAAATGTTTAGTTGGAGTTGGTGGTTACTTTAATTTGGGTATAACTGCAAACTGTTTATTATTGTTGTTATTGGTTTGTCGCTTGTATAGGAGATTTTGTTTTTAATGTTTGATTTTTTTTTATATACCCAGTCAGATGGGTGGGATATAAATTTTATATTATTATTATTATTATTATTATTATTATTATTATTATTATTAGCCTCAGTGAGCATTGCCACTGAGGTAGTCACTTGCAGTCCAGCGTCATTGGGAGAGGCACAGCACTGACTACACTTGTCATAAACTGGACATCATGCTCTTTGAAATTAAAGCACAAAGATTTTTGCCCCTTTCTAGGGCCTGTGTGCCCCTAAAATCTGCTCTAGGGTTTTCCCCAACCCTGTGGAGACTGAGGGATGTCCCCTTGCAGAAATCCTTGCACAGACATGTTAGTTAGACAGCATCTGGGGTTTCTGCAACATCTCTTTGAGTAAGTTATAGCCCAGGTAAAGCAAGGCACTTTGTGGAAGTGAGGTTTCCGCCCATCCTCCAAGTTGCAGGCATCAACAGCTCCCTTCCACAGTGATTTATTTCAGAAATCAGCTGCTTCCTGTACATCATTTGAGCCCTTCCTTTTTTGCCCGCAAAAACAGTTGGGGGAAGACAGAGGAGGTAAACCCATCCTCCCCACCACACAGGGAGGTGCAAAGTCTGTGAGAAAAAGAAACAGAGGACCCAAGGTCCTTAAATTTCCCACTCAGCCCACAGGGGCTTAGTTCTTAAAAGAGACCTCATAACCAGAGTAACCTCTTTCCTTTCCCTTCCTCAAATAGACACATGCGACCACAAAATTCACACCTCATTGCTAAAGCAAGACCTCATGCCTTCTCTTTTGCACTCTCACAGCAGCAGCAGCAGAAGCCTCAAACAGTGACGTAAATCAAACCTCAAGGTGGGGGAAAAAAAGGCGGAAAGACATCACATACCCTAAGAGGGATGGTGTTTTGAAATGGACTCAAGATAAAAACAAAGAACTCTTGTTAGTCAGTCTATGTTTAGAAACTGAATGGTGGAGGGGGTTTCTGCTACTTATGCAACTGAGGGATGACTGGAAGACAACAGAGAAGAATCTGTAGGTATGAAGAAAAAGGTCAGTGCTATTAACAAATGCATTTATGCTGGTTATGTCCAAACTGAAGCAGACTCATTACTGCTCTTATAATATCCCTGCAAAGCAGGTCACTATTATTATCTTCATGTTGCTGATTGGGATGAAGGGACAGGGTGCTTTCATGGCAAAGGTGAAGTTCAATCCAGATGTTCTGCCACTCTTAGCTCCATTTCTTGGCCACTGTACTTAAGCCAACCCTGTGGTTATTATATCAGTTGTGGCAACTACCACAGAAGTGAATGCTTGGGTGTTGAGTATGCAGTCTGGTTGGAGATGTTCTGAGGCAGAGCCTTCTCAGGAGTGGTTCCCTGTTTGTGGAATACCCTTCCTGGTGAGGTGCACCTGTCTACCTTGTTATTAATGATCAGGAGGGATTTAAAAACATTTGTTTTTAACAAACCTCCCTTACCCGGCATTGGGTGGCTGAAAGAGATTGTTCCCAGCAATCTTGAAATGATTAGCCATCATTTAAATATGTAACTGTTTTGATACATTCTTAACCTTTTAACATGTTCTGAGTTTAATTTTTAATTCTATTGTTTTGCTACTTCAATACTTGCAGCACTGGATGCCTTCTGGTAGAAGGATGGGATTTAATTAAGAACCAAAAGCCCATCAATCCAGCAATCTGTTCTCAACTATAGCTACTCAATATGCCTCAAAAGGAAGCAGAAAAGCAGGACTGGACCACAAGAACACCCATTATCAGTCATTAATGATAATAATTTGCCTGCTTCCCGATTATACATCCCCAGAGGTAAAGGGAAAGATAAATGACCCTGGGTGGGCAAGTCCAGTCAAAGGCGACTATGGGGTGCGGCGCTCATCTTGCTTTCAGGCTGAGGGAGCCAGCGTTTGTCCAGACAGCTTTCTGGGTCATGTGGCCAGCATGACTAAACTGCTTCTGGCGCAACGTTACACCGTGATAAGTGCCAGAGTGTACGGAAACACCATTTACCTTCCTGCCACAGTGGTACCTATTTATATTTTGAACTGCTAGGTTGGCAGAAGCTGGGACAGAGCAACAGGAGCTCACCCTCTTGCGTGGATTCAAACCACCAACTTTCTGATCGGCAAGCCCAAGAGGCTCAGTGGTTTAGGCCACAGCACTACCCATATCCCCAGAACAGCAAGGGGGAGGTTCAACAGCAAGACAGCATAAATAAAATAAAATAAATGCACACATTGGAGTGCCCCAGGGCTATCTGCTCCTCCATCCTTGCTGCTGGCAAAAAAATCTACTTGGAAGGGCGAGAGAGGCAAACTGCCCTCTTCAACAATTGTTCCCGCTCACCATTCTCGACAAAGGAGCAGCATCTTCATGCTCCTTCAGATGGATCTAGTATTGCATGAATATTGCACTAAAAATGAAGCCGAACTGGGGAACGCAACCATTTCTGATCATCTAGAAAAGCTCAATTTGGATGTCAACTATTTTCTGTACATCTCTGTCTTCAGTTGTGTGTCAAACAATTTTGCCCTCGCCACACACCGACAGGAAGAAATCAACACCACAGCAGGATCAGAGTTAGAACAGTTAAGCAAGTGGGACAGGAGTGGCTATAAATGGCTACAATTGGAGCAGCTGCTGTGGCAACAGACATTATTGCTCTGGTGACAAAATGATGGAAGTTCACAGCACTGGCTCAAATGGACAATTAGGAGCCACCCTGCTGGAAACATCCAACTTTGGGGTAAAAAACTAACCATAAATAGAAGGCCTGCTGCAGAGACCTAAAATAGATGCCGGCCAATCTAGTGTTCAGATTAGTGTTCAATCTAGTGCTTAGACCTCTGGAACAATTTTGTAGCAAAGACTCTATTGTAACATACGCTATTCCCCAATCCTATCTGAGGTCTTTAGGGCAAGAAAAATATTTGTAACTTGGGCTGTTAAAGGTAAAGGGACCCCTGACCATTAGGTCCAGTTGTGACCGACTCTGGGGCTGCGGCACTCATCTCACTTTATTAGCTGAGGGAGCCGGCGTACAGCTTCTGGGTCATGTGGCCAGCATGACTAAGCCGCTTCTGGCGAACCAGAGCAGCGCACGGAAACGCCATTTACCTTCCTGCCGTATTTTTCGCTCTATAAGACGCACCAGACCATAAGACGCACCTAGTTTTTGGAGGAGGAAAACAAGGGGGGGGGGATTCTGAATCTCAGAAGCCAGAACAACAAGAGGGATCGCTGCGCAGCGAAAGCAGCGATCCCTCTTGCTGTTCTGGCTTCTGGGATAGCTGCGCAGCCTGCATTCGCTCCATAAGACGCACACACATTTCCCCTTACTTTTTAGGAGGGAAGAAGTGAGCCTTATAGAGCAAAAAATACAGTATTTATCTACTTGCACTTTGACGTGCTTTCGAACTGCTAGGTTGGCAGAAGCAGGGACCAAGCAACGGGAGCTCACCCCGTTGCGGGGATTCGAACTGCCGACCTCCTGATCAGCAAGTCCTAGACTCTGTGGTTTAACCCACAGCGCCACCCGCGTCCCTTAACTTGGGCTTTTACCAGATTGCAGAAGTCTGAACCACACAAGTTTTTTTAATCAATTTGCTTAATAAATAGGAGTGAACATGGATAGAAACTAATATTCAAATGCTGTTTATTTATGGTCTACCAACCACAGATAAAATAAAAAGTTACAGAATGTGAAGCATTTAAGATGGCTAAAAGCAGAAAAAGCTATTAAAGATTGCTACATTTATGAATTTTGCAACTTGCTCCATCATTCAAAAAGTTCAAGCTCTCCATGAAAGTGGTCAAGAGAAATTCTGAAGGGCATTCAATGAAGGACTGTGTAATGGGGCATATCAGTTCCTATGTACACTTGTAAAAATGCTTTAAAAAAAGAACAGGTAAAACAAAATATACGTCTTTGTTGTTGAAAGTGCACAATCTTTTACTTATAGGAGCTTTGTAATATATACCCCCTAGAAGCTTTGAGGATAAAGCATTCGTCTGACCCAAGGAAAAATGTTTTCTGTATTTAGGAACAGACAGAAACTTTAAATAAGGCATCCCATTCCTAGAATTAGGACATAGTTAACCAAACAATTGGGTTAAGGCCTCTGGGCTCCTGAAGGTCAATATCATTTCATATGACAAACATTTATTGAATATATAAATTGTTCAGACTATTGCGGTAATCCACCCAGCACTCATGAGAAAATGTGGTGTGATCTCAGAGTAATCAAATGAAACTTTAACATGTGGCATAATATAATACTAATAATTTTGTCAGAACTAGCTATTTGTTGTTTACTGTTGTAGCAATTGTTTTCTCAAAATTTATCTTCTGTACCATGAAAATAAATAAAATCATTATTTAAAAAAAATATGATTCTATATAACAATATACTTGGCTTGCTCACCGTTCATGGGTCAGCTTAGCCAAATACCATCTTCACCTACCTGGTGCCCTTTTGACACTTTGGACTATGACTGCTGCCAGCTTCAACCTAGCACATGTGTGCTGGCTGGAATTGATAGATGTAGTCCAAAACATATGGGGGACACCAGATTTTTTAAGGCTGGGCAGTTCCTTCACATGAAGGAAAAGAGTGCCTTTAAAGAAAAGTGGAAAACATGTAGACCCCAATTCAAGTAACATAGCATGCTGGATAAGCCCAGTACAAGGGCTTCTGCTAGGATAATGGTGCTTTCTCTCCACTCCTTGCCTGTATTTGCTCTGGAGGGTTGCCAAGACCCCCTCAACAGTGCACAGGGAGAAAGCAGGGGATCATTCTGGCAGAACTGCTAGCATGGACAGAATGATCAGATGAGTGTGGCACTGAATTGCTCTCATACTGTTTTTGTATGTTACATACAGGGGTTGCCGCAGATACAGTCAACTGTGAGGGAGGAGGGAGGAATAAATGCTACTGGATGACAGGGAGAAGGCAGAATTGCTCAACACCTACTTTGTCTCTGTCTTCACCCAAAAGGAAAGCAATGCCCAACCTGATGATAACAGAATAAACGATGCAAGGAGGGAGCTGAAGCCCAAGATAGGAAACAGGTCGTAAAGGAACATCTAGCTACGTTAAATGAATTCAGATCTCCAGGGCCTGGTCAGCTGCACCCAAGGGTACTAATGGAGCTCATGGATGTAATCTCAGAGCCTCTGCCTATAATATTTGAGAATTCTTGGAGAATAGGTGAGGTCCTTGTAGACTGGAGGTGGAGAAATGTTGTCCCTCTCTTCAAAATGGGGAAAAAGAAGAAGATCCAGGTATCTACTAACCAGGAAAGGGTCTAGAACAAATAATTAAATGGTCAGCTATGAGTACTAATACCCAGCATGGGTTTCTCAAAAACAAGTCATGCCAAACACATCTCATTTCTTTTTTCAATAAGTTACAAGCTTGGTAGATCAGGTGAATGCTGTGTACATAGTGTATCTTGATTTCAGTAATGCTTTTGACAACGTCTCCCACGGTACTCTTGCAGAGAAGCTGATAAAATGTGGGCTAGATGAGATAACTCTTAGGTTGATTTGTAACTGGCTGGCTGTCTGAACCAAAGAGTGCTGTCCTGGGCCCGTTGCTGTAATAGTACCAGTCTATTCTGCTTTGGTCAGACCCCATTGGGAGTACTAGGTCCAGTTCTGGGTGCCACAATTTAAGAAGGATAGTGACAAGCTGGAATGTGTGCAGAGGAGGGCATCCAAGATGAACAAGGGTCTGGAAACCAAGCTGTATGAGGAATGGTTGAGGGAGTTGGGTATGTTTAGCCAGGAAAAGAGGAGACTGAGAGCAGCCATGATAGCCATCTTCAAATATCTCAAGGGCTTTTGGGTGGTAAGAACTGTTTGACAGTGGAATAGAATGGTCACTCTTGGCAAGTGGTGGACTCTCCTTCATCAGAGGTTTTTAAACAGAAGCTGGATAGCCAATGGCTTTAAGCTACAAGAAAGGAGATTCTGACAAAAGATCAGGAAGAACTTTTTAAGGTTGGATGGCCATCTGTCCTGGATGCTTTATTCCTGCATTGCAGGAGATTGGATTAGATGATACTCAGGGTCCCTTCCAACTCTACAATTCTAAGATTCTACAACATCTGCTAAGGTGTCACTTGCAGTTTTTAGCAAATACTAGACTGCAGACAGGCTTTGAACTTCAGCTTCAGTTTAACTGCTGTAAAACACCCAAAGTCCAAGGTGCTGCATAAACAATGCTACAAATTTTCACTCAGCATTGCATCCACAATTAGCCCTTGCTTTCCTCCTACTTCCTTTGGAGCTAGAGAGGTGGCCAAAGATCTTCCCTGTAGTCGCAGTGGGATTCCTGTCTCTTCCCCAGCTCCAATGTTGGGAGAAAGGCTGGTGGAGGCTTTTTTTGTCACTGTATTGCTAAAGTGCTTAGAAAAGGATGGGCAGAAGCTAGATTTGAATCTACAGTAGATCTCTGGGTAGTTTATCAAATTTCTGTCCCACCCTTTCATCAGTCTCCAGTTGGTAGATCTCAAAACTCTAGCAAAAAACAAAAAGTTGACCTCATAAGTCAACCCTAATCTAGAAAGCCTCAATCACACAGAGCCAAACAAGCAACCTCCCAGCACACACTTTCAGCACCAAACTTAACATAAAAAGAGTCCTGCTAGATCAGGCCAAAGGCCTATATAATCCAGCATCCTGTATTCACAATGGCCAACCAGATGCCAAGCAGGACCTGAGTACCACTCTCCCCTCCTGCAGTTTTCAGCTGCTGGTAAGTAGTTTATTTTAAAAAAAAATTGAGGGGACTAGAGGAAGGTTGGGTTATTAAAACATCTGTTAAAATGAACAAATATGCGTAACATCCATGAGTCTATCTTCACAGGCCAAGGACAAATAACATATGATGCTGTTTTATTCCTGGAAAGTTAAGCAAGTGCAGATGGGGAAGCTGTCTGGGTGACAGACATTCAAGGAAACATGTAGAAGCTACTCTAAGCTACTCGGAGTAAAGAGCAGTTCCTAAGGAATGAACCAAGTGAAAGGGAAAAGTAATGTTAAAAACCCAGCTTAGAGAGACATAAAGAACAAAACATGACACACTGTCAATTCACAGCCTGTGCCATTCCCATGGATTTTATTACATTTCCTCTGATCCTCCCCAATATAGCATCCACAGCGCACACCCTCCACACCTTCTGATGTCTTAACAACCCCCCTGTGAGGTATGTTAAGGTAAGAGAAAGACTGGCCTGTGCGCTTCATGGTGGAGACAAGATCGAGCCTTTCATCTCTTTTATTTAGCACTGCAAGGGCCCATCCAGGCCTCAGTATGTTACTCACGTGGCATTGGGGGTGCTATTCCTGCCTCCATCCATCAGCTGGTCGTGTGTCAACATCACGGAGTAGTTCTCCACCAGCAGGTTGTCAGGGTCATCTGATTGGTCAGGCAATTTCCCCAAGGGATAATTTCCCCACTTCACCCAATCTGTGAGAGAAGACACAGATAATTCAGCACGATCAAATGCCTTTCACCTGGGGTTAGTCTGTTCATACGGACTATGAACAAAATGTGGTACAATATTATTGCAACCACAGAGCCTAGGACTTGCCAATCAGAAGGTCGGTGGTTTGAATCCCCGCGACGGGGTGAGCTCCCGTTGCTCGGTCTCTGCTCCTGCCAACCTAGCAATTCGAAAGCACGTCAAAGTGCAAGTAGATAAATAGGTACTGCTCCGGCAGGAAAGTAAACGGCATTTCCGTGCGCTGCTCTGTTTCTCCAGAAGCGGCTTAGTCATGCTGGCTGCATGACCCGGAAGCTGTACGCCAGCTCCCTCAGCCAATAAAGCAAGATGAGCGCCGCAACCCCAGAGTCAGTCACGACTGGACCTATTGGTCAGGGGTCCCTTTACCTTTACACAGGGGTTCGGTTTCAAGGGTTCTGAATATACACGAAAAGCATGTATACCCAAACCCCTGGAACGGCTAAGGACTGCAATACCTCAAGGACTGCCTCTTCCCATATGATCATCTTCTCAGGCCCTTCTTTGTGTGCCTCCTCTTCGAGGTCCAGAGGGTGGCAACACAAGAACGGGCCTTCTCTGCAGCACCTCCCCGTCTATGGAATGCTCTCTTTAGGGAAGTTCATTATACACCTTTGGGCACCAGGCAAAAACGTTCCTTTTTAACCAGGCCTTTGGTTGATCTTATTGACATCCAACACCCTTTTAGAATGTCGCTTGGAGGGTGTGTGTGTAATTGCTTTTGGTTTGATTTTATACGTTGTGGTCTTGTTGTGAACCGCCCTGAGACCTCTGGGTATAGGGCAGTGTATAAGTTGAATGAATGAATGAATGAACCACCCAGCAGCTAGTGGGTGAGGGGGGGGGGGGAGAGGGTGGGCCTTGCCCAGCAAGCTTAAAAGCTCTTTATGTGTGGGGTAACCCAAGTGGAGCTTTTAAACTCTCTGCCCTGCTTGGATTTAACTTGCATAATTTCAACCAGCTTGCCTTCAACTGAAACCGAGGAAATTAAATATGTGTAAGATGTGATCATGCTGTATTCCCGGTTTTTCCTCTCCCCAGAGATCGATGTGGGTTAGAATTGAGTTAAAATGTAAGTATGCTTTACAATGAATGGGAAACCTCTTTCAGTCCGAAGGCCACAATCCCTCACAGGCATCCTTCTGGTGTCACATGCCAGTGATAGGTGGGTCTGGAGGCAAAATTGTGTGAAGCCACTTTTTGCATGGCTGGAATGTCTCCTACTCCATGAACTCAGAGGTTGCACACCCATTCCTCCCTATCCTCCATCCAGGCAAGCAATGAACATTGCAGCCAGGCAAAAGCAGGGCTGGTGTGGCCTGGGGAAGGTGCACGGCCTGCAGATAGTCTTTCAAATAAGGCTGGGGGTCATATTTGCCCTTTGGGCTTGAAGTTCCTGATCAGGTTTCAGAACATCAATAATCGTCAACCCTTCCAAACAAGCACTGAGAGACCAACTTCTTAACATATACGGCCTATGCATGGAGATAATAATAATAATAACAACAACAACAACAACAACAACAACAACATTATACCCCACCCATCTGGCTGCATTGCAACACACCTTATGGCAGGCTGCAACTGTGCACTGGGTCAGCTTCAGAGTGAGACTTGCATCACTCTAGCCTTGATCTAGCTTGTTTCATAGCCTGGAGCTCCCCAGAAGACAAAGAGACCAATTGGGCTCCACAATGCTGGAGAGGATGCTCAGGAACAATCGTGCCAACTATTCATTTCATCTTGGATTCCATAGGCAATCCTGTCTATAACAGGATTGTCAGCTTTCTTAGCTGGAAATCCCCCAGATCATTCAAGAAACACACACACAGTTGCATTAGTTTCTAAAGATGGGTTACCCCATCTTTAGGTGGGAACTACCAGTGTCAGTCCAAAACTTACCCAATGATGGTCTGATCATGACAAGGGAGTTCACTGAACACTCACACAAATCCTTGGGTCCTTCCCTCATATCATTTCGAGCAAAGGATATATTTCCCTCATATCATTTTGATAAATGATATTTCCCTCATTTCAAGCAAAGACCATATTGAGGGTCCAATGTGTTGGACCAATGGTCTAGAAATTTGACAATCTGTTTCTTCAGCAGAGCAGGGCAGCAAATGCAGAGCAGTGTGATTCTACTTGACCCCCCTACACACACTTTGTCAGTTGAATACAAGCTTATATGTTGAGTTGCCCACAAACATCTAATTGATGCAGTGAATGAGGTGCAGATCAATTCTGAGCTGTAAACACACTTCAGACTGAGCCATGATTATTTCTGGATAAACCAGCTCAAAATATCCTCACCATTCCGCCCCCCAAAAGAAAACAAGTGTGTGGGTGAGAGACACAGAGAGAGAGGGGGGGGGAGGGAAAGAGAATGAATGAATGAATTTGAGTAGTTTCTAAATGAGTGGAGCATTGAAAGCAGATTTTTTATATCTCTTTGGGGCATGTCTAACACAACATTTCTGAAAACTTATTGGGCAACACACTGGGTAACTGCCTGGGAAACTCAATGTGTACTACTTGAGCAATAAGGAAATTAAAAAGATTATTAGAGAGAGCTGGAATTAATACTAAATCTAGTAACAGGTGCTAGAATGAGGCTGACTCAGCCTAGGGGGAAAAACAAGCAACATTCCTAGCTCAGAATGATTCTCACAAGCCCGGGCATTTTGCACTGAAGACTAGACTGACGCAGAGAATACTTTCTTTTTTTAACATTAGAACTCAGCATCATCCAAAGAAATTGAATGGGGCACTCAACACACAAATTAACTTATAGGACTGCACCTGGGATCCTGCAGGCAAAGCAGATATTCTACCACTGATAACTTACAAGAGAGGGTCCTCTTTCTCTCCCTCCACCAACTCATCCCCCCATGTGATTTTATCACCTCAGAACATACTTAGGAAGCTGCCTTGTGCCAAATCAGACCATTAGTTCACTGTCTAAGGCAACAGCTCTCTATGGTTTCAGGTGGGTATTTTCCAGGCCTACCTAGAGATGCCTGGGAATGAACATGGGACTTTTTGCATGCCAAGCATGTGTTCTATCCTTCATAGCTCCTGCAAAGTTCTATTTCCTCTGATGTAGCAAAGGCCCCTGCTAGGCAAAGAATGAAACTGTGGGCTCAAGTGTCTCTGAATCACAGGTGCTTAGTTCCATCCTTTTCTATCTCCACTCAACTGTTTGGCTGTAAGTCACTTTGGGCTGCCCAGGGTAAGAGGAAGTGACTCACAAATCCAATAATAATATTAACAGCCCACCACTGCCACTACCACCATTCCACATACTTGCAACTACTAATCATGATGTGTACAGATACTCAAGACAATGCCAGATGTAAGGCTGGAGACACTCCAGACTGCTTCTTGTTTCTCCCCTTCCCCAGCAAACCAAAAGGCAATTTTTACCTGGGCTGACCTGCCAGACCGACCCAAGCAGAACCATCTTTCTCTCATCAAGATATCCAGGGTAGAGATGTGCTGCCTGAGCTTCTCCCTCTTCCTCCTCCATCTCTTCTTCTTCTTCTTCTTCAATATCTCCCAGCGGCCACTCATGCTTTGTAGTTCTTTTGGCAAGCCCTCTGGCCATATTGCTCTGCTTCACTTGCCACTGTAAGCTCTCCACAGTATAAATAGGCTGCTTGCGGAGTTCTGGGATTGAGCCTGGGCTGGGAACGGTGTCCTCTTGGGTGTAAATAGAGGTGAGGTAAAGAAGCAATTCCTTGGAATCTGGAGGCAAAGGCTGATCCAATTTTTCCAGAATCCTGAGCCCGGAAAGAGAGACATGTGGAGAGAGTGTGATGCAAGGGCAGAACAACTGCTTTCAAATGAGTTGGCCAAAGCAAGTTAGTGTTTAAGAAGCCAGCTGGGCATAATAGGTGCCAATAAATTCCATACCTGCAAGTTTTATTTCCCTATCTCGGTGTGGAGCACACCAAACCACCGCACTCCTTGCAAGTGCACCACACTCTCATGTGAACCCAAGCACAGAATTAAGCAAGATCAACTTGAGAAAGTGCAAGGGACAGAGAAAGGGAGGCTTGGAAGGCTTCATTTGATACCCAAGCCTGAGGATCCCCATCTCTGCCCTAGGGTTTTTAAGTGCCAAGGTATTTAGAGTACTTCAAGTAAAAAGTCCCATCTCTTACCTGTGTTGACAGGGCAATGAGAACCCAGTTCAGAGGCTGAAGTATTGGCTGCAAATCATGTTGGTTTCCTGAACTGACTCTTCTGCACTAACACCCTGAAGACCAGGTCTCCACCACCGTGCATATTCCAGTGAATGGCTTACATACTTACATGTGCATGAGATGAGGACTCGCCCAGCAAGTAGCTTCTAGGCAACAATCAAGGAGTTTTTGCCACTGCAGTGAAACATTTTGAAGAAATGGCTCCGGGGTGCTTTCGCTATTTGTGTGGGAATGCATTGACTTTTTCTCTTCACGCAGAACCATGAAAGAAAAAGAAAAGAGACACTTAGCTGGCAAAGAAAGAGTGTGTAATCAAATGAGTTGGATTTGAAAAAGGAAGGCCTGGGTCAAAATTCCATATCTGCCATAATGTGGCTTTGGGAAAGTGTTACTTTGTCTCAGCCCCAGTTGTCTTATCTGTAAAATGGCGCCAAGAGTAGCTGATTTAACAGTATGTGTTTTAAAACAGAAAAACAAGTAGATGGAGAGCCAGTTTCGAGAAAACCTCAAGGAGCAGGTTTGTCAAATTTTACTAACAGAACAAGGCATTGGTGGGAGCCAGACTGATCAGAACAACAGCAGTTCAATTGCCATCTAACAGATGGCTTTAAATGGTGATTAGACAAATTCATAGGGGCCAGTTCTATCAAAGGCTATTTGTCAAGTGGAACTTCCATAATCAGAAACAGCCACTTTGAATACCAGTTGTTGTGAGGGACAGCCATTGCTTTCATGCTCTGCTCATAGACTCCTTCAGAAGTTAGTCCCTGCTAAAATAAGAATGTTAGACTAGATGAATCTTTGGTTCAGTGCAGGACTACCCTTGTGTTCCAATTCTTGAGGCTTAAGCAAAAGGTATCATTAAAAGGAAGAAAATGAGGGTGTAGAAAAGAGCCCTACAAGGAGAGCAACTCCTTTCCAGATTTATAGTAAATGTGACATTGCTAGGTTTTCCCATTCGCTAGTTCCTACAAAACTGCAAATGTAGTTGGCAAGGAACATTAATTCACACTAATGTGTGTATTAACACATTAATGTGTTTCCTCAACCTTCAAGGCTGCATACACAGAAAGTCATGGTCACCTGTATTCTACTTATTCTATTTGTCTTTTTTGTATGTGGTATATAAACACATAAAATAAATAGCAAAAAATATTTTTTCATATTGGTTTGCATGTTTTAGATCAGCCTTCCTCAACCTGGTACCCTTCAGAAGTTCTGGCCTCCCACTCTCATGGCTGATAGAAACGGTCATCAAAACTTCTGGTGGGTACCAGGCTGGGGACAGTTACCTTAAATGTTTATTATTATTTGTTTTATTACATTTATATCCCACCTTTACTCCATGGAGCTCAAGGCGGCATACTTAAGTTCTCCTCCCCCCTCCCCCTTTTTATCCTGTGTGGTAGGTTAAGCTGAGAGCGAGTGACTGGCCCAAGTGAGCTTCACTGCTGAGTGGGGACTAGAACTCTGGTCTCCCAGGTCCTAGCCCAACTCTGTAGCCACTACACCACCCTGGCTCTCAAAAAATGTTGCTGTTGATGATGAGGATTAGACAGCGCTTTCTGTGGCTTTTTATTCCTGCAAAGGGTACAATACTCACTTGATGGTGCGCTGGTCTCTAAAATTTTTGTGAGCCACCTGATGAGATAGTCTGACCGGAGTTCGGTAATCGAGAAGAATTTCTTCAGCTCACAGAACAGCATCTCGGCCAGAGTCTGTGTGAAGTCTCTAGAGTGCAGGCCCCTCAGGAGGGGGTACCAGAAGCAACCAAAAGACTGAGGGATTCTAAAATCCCAATCCGCGGTTTCTACACCACCACCAAGGGGAGAGAGGAAAAAAGTTATTCAAACAACAACAACCAGGTAATATATTGACCACATTCCCTTAATTTTCCTCAAGTTTTAAAGTTATATTTCTGCATGATTATTGTTACTACTGTTATCAGCAGGAGGGTGTAGAACCACAATCATAAGGCTGTATCCAATGCTAGCTCTACTCAAAGCAGAGTCACTGAAATTAATAGACATGATTAACTCAATTTCATTAATTTGAAAAGGCAAGGTGCAGGGCAGTTTACTACTTTCTCATTCTGTCATTGCCCCCTCCCCACATTCCACATAATTTTTTGACTATGATGGCAACTGAAAGCTATTAATTTATATTACTTAAAATGGTAATACGGTTTCCAGTTTGCTAGGATGTAGCACAGATTTGTTTTATTTATTTTGAGTGGTCAACTGCTGAAACCATGTGCACACATCTGTGCCAAAAGAAAAGAGAAATCTAGAGCACTAACCTAGATGTTCAATATTCAAGATGTTCAGCTCTTCCGTGGTTGGGATGAGAAAGCCATCATCAAGCAACACTTCGATCATAGCCTCCCTAGAGTCATTACAAATCTCAGTGAGTTTCCTTCCTTCCGCTCTACCACTCCATATGAGCACCAGACACCATTGGTATAACCCAACCTTCTTCAATTGTGCTTATTTAATGCCAAACCATTAGAAAGAACAAGGCTTGAGTACATTGCACACTTCCTCCTTCCCTTCTGATCTTGGTGTAGCTATTAACCTTAGTTCATTGGTACAGTGGTGCCTCACAAGACGAAAAGACTCCGTTCTGTGATTCTCTTCGTCTAGCGGTTTTTTCGTCTTGCAAAGCAAGCCCATTGACGGATTAGCGGTATTAGCGGCTTTTAGCAGCTTATCGGATCAGCTGATAAGCGGCTTAGCGGCTTAGAAAAAGGGGGGGAGGGAAAGAAACCCGCAGGAACTCGCAATACATTTTCGTCTTGCGAAGCAAGCCCATAGGAGATTCGTTTTGCGAAGCACCTCCAAAACGGAAAACTCTTTCGTCTAGTGAGTTTTCCATCTTGCGAGGCATTCGTCTTGCGGGGCACCACTGTACATTCCAATGGCCAAATGACTGTTTGCACCTGCCTACAAACTAGGATCCAATCACAAACCAGAATTTCTTCTCATCTTCATATGCTAGGGAAATGGAATGTTTTCCTTATGCCATTCCTGTGGGAGATTAGCAGCCAAACCTAACAAATGCATATTCTTCCCACATAGCATGAGAAGGGGCTAAGTCAACGGAGCTGTATTGCTGATAGGCAGATACTCAGACCATAGAAATACAAGTGGTAGAAATGGCTCTATGTGATGTTATTTCCCTTCCTCTCTTGGAGAGGAAGCAACATATAGTACTTCCTGTTCCTCTCTCTCTCATCCTTTGACCAGCCATGAGGGCAGTCGGGCCCTCCGCTTGCTCCAGCGTCAGGCATGTGCTATACTGCCTACGGGATATTTTTTTAATGCTGCCATTGCTGTGAACCAATGCATGATTACAAAGCAAGTAAATCTTATTTTAAATATACTTTATAAGTTGTTGCCTGATTGTTTGTTGAGTGGGATAAGAAGTGAGAAGGTAGCTTATTTCATTAGGTGGACTTGCTCAAAATGAGCCTTTACAGCCTAATTCCTATGCTTTTAGCATAGGATTTTTTGCTGCCAAGGGTGGAATGTTAAAACTGTTCAACACATGTGGCCCGGAGGGATATATTGCAATTAATCTATTTTCTTCTACCTATTAAAATTCATCCCACAATTTCATAGTTTGGTATTACATCTGAAGAACGTTTTTGCTTTTCTGTTCTGGTTTGGAGTGAAGCTGCCAGTTGTGGAAACCAAAATTGAGGAAAGGAAACACACATCCTACACTTACTTCCAATTCTCCAATCTATTGCTGAGAGGATCAGAACCAGCCCACTGATAAATCCACAATAATACAGTTTGAGTCTCTATATAGAAGTTCAATAAAGTTGTGGGGGTTTCAAAAAAAGGGGGGAGGAGGAATCTGTTTCTAAAACAGGAATATACTACAGCTAATAAAAGAGGATGGGGAGACAAATCTCATTTCTGGAAGTGTCATATAATAGTGTTAGTTTCTAAAAGGAAACTTCTAGTTGGAAAGGGAAGATGTCATTGTAGTCAGTGCATCAGTTCCAGTTGCTGTAAATAGACACAGCCTCTCCCCCAGGCTGTAAAAATAGCAGCTTGTACTATAATTCAAAAGGCATGTTTCTGCAAAAACTGGGAAATGAACAACAGATCAAAATGAACAAGGGGTAAGTAGGCCTCTGGTCAATTGCTCAGGGACTGCTATGATGCTGCTATGCTGGAGCAAATTATAAAACAGCATTAATTCCATGTTCTCTGTTCCCTCCCACCTACCACCCACCCACCCCCTTACTATTACCTTTCTGGCACCAAAACCTGGAAGCAGGTTGGAAAGGTGAATGCAAAAGATATCAGGTTTTAGTCTCTAGCAGCAGCTCTCCAGATTTTCCCAGCACTGTCTGGGGATGCCAGAGGTTGAACCCGGGACCTTCTGAATGTAAAGCATGTGCTCTACCACTTGAACCACAGTCCTTCTCAAAAGGCATCAGTGAAGCTGGCTCTCACTTCTTCTATCAGAAGCATCCCTGAACAGTACCAGCCCTGCCTCCACTGCCGCTGCCTGCTGCTTTTCTCCACTTGACCGTCAAACCTGTTGGCGGATAAGCAGCTCTGAAGTGGAAGACTTACAAAAGAGAAGCAGCAGGCAGGGGGGAGAAGGTTAAGCGCATGGACATAAACACAAACACTGCTTTTTGCAACTGTCTCTCATATATTCCATTTTTATCCTACCTCGAGCTCATGCTCAAGGACTTTCCATCCACAGGGCATGCTCTGGGGATGTGGTGGTACCTCATCAAAATGCCCTCAGGTGGGTCCCCTCCATTGCTGGGCCCCTGCGGCAATGGTAACAACACCATTTAAAGTCTCTACAAATGTTGTGGTGCAATGCTTTGTCGGGGGCATTGCGATGCACTGGCAGAAGCTGGTGCTTATTCAGAACTTCATCTATGAAATAATAAGAGAGACTGCTAGAGCTGACATCCACAGCAGCCAAGGATGGCATGTGGTGATCCCAGCCAATGACCAGCCCCACGTCCTGGGGTGTACAAACCCCTTATTTAACAAACAGGCATTTCTGCCCTGATCTGGCAACAATGGAAGGCTTAGACTACTTCTTTAAAAGGGAGGGAGAGAAAGAGGGAGAGGTGCACTTGATCATATTCCCGCACCCTTCATAAACATATTTTTCTTTACCCTGGTAATTTTAAGAAAGCAAAAGCCACCCCCTCTTCACAAAGCCTGTTCAGAGCCTGGAGAAGTCCTGCAACAGAGAAAAAGTGCTCAACTCCTGGTCTCTAAAAAGCTGCAGGCTATTTAAAACAGATGGTTTCAAGCTTGTGGAAGGTAATGGGCCCAGCTCTTATCATGTCTCTGAAACCAAGGAAATTCTTCCCAATGAAATGGGGAACCAAAACCTGAGTTTCTTGCTCAGTCACAAACCTCAACCCTCTATGGAACTAGCTCAGGTGACCCATGGAGAAACCCCCTTCCTGGTTTCCATGCCCATCCATGTCCAGAACAGGTGCACCTTCTCTCCATATGTGTATATATATATATATACCTCCCAGTAGCCCAGTTTCTGCTAGAACACCAATGTGACTAAGAATCTTGAACATTAAACTATCAACATCTTGAACAATATGACCTCAGTGATTCTGCTACTAGTAGCCTTGTACCCGATATTGCTAAGAAATTCTAGGAAAGTGGGGGTGGCGTGAGTTTTGCAAGGTTCTGCCCACCATCTTGATTCAAATAGCATCTACTCATATCTAAATATAGTTGAAAACCTGCTCATAGATCTCAGGAATGATCATGCAAAATTGGGTTATGATATCTTAAGAAAGCGTTTGCCAACCAGGTGTTCTCCAGATGTTTTGGACTACAACTCCTTTCAGCCCCTGGAAAGCAACCAGGTTGGCAAAGGCTGTCTTAAGAGGTGTTCAAATGTACAGCAAACAGACAAACAACATTCCAAAATATATAGGAAATATATAGTAAAGGGTGGCTATCAATATGTGATGTCAATCTTACTACACTGAATTTTATTTTATTTTATAGGAGAATCACTTCCATTTGGAGGGCTGCATCCAGAAGTGGCTCTCTGTGGGCCACTCACCTACCAATTACCTGATGTAATAAGACATCTGGTTATCAAAACTTCCAAGCCACAGCTGCAAAGGAAATTTCTACAAGTATAGGAAAGGTGGTCAGAGTTTGCCCAAAACTGATTAGTATGCTTGGGGCAAGTTATCAGGCCCAATGGCCAGATGTTCTCCAACACCACTTAAAAGTTCTTGTGATATTACAGTATTCTATTCATTATATAAATTTATATACTGCTTCTCATATTTAAGCACCAAAGCAGCATACAACATACAAACACAATAGACCATCAGTTGGTGTTGGATAACAACTAGCTCTTTTTTCTTTTTTTTTAATACTGAGTACAAATGAATGCTGCAGACTAGAGATGCGCCCACTGCTCCCCACTCTTGACCCCCATGCATTTAAAAGGAGCACCTGAATGAAGCCTACACATAAACTTCTACATGTGTAATCTGGTACCTGGGAAGTGGGAGGGTCCCAGATTGAGCATTCTGTTGCTTAGTGCATTGCCATAAGACATTGTGCACTGGTGATTGCTTATTACATGATTTCTGATACTGAGAAGGAAATGGTAAAAGAAAGTTCCAATTTGTTATTTTTTCCGCTACCGTACTCACAAATAGCAAAAATGTCTCCAGACGTTGCAAGTAGTTAGGATTACAATAAGATGATGCTGCCTCTGTAAAAGACATTGGCTTGAAACATTTCCAGACCTTTGACTAAATAAACAATCTATGGCCTTTTAGACAGTTGAGGGTGGGGGCAGTTGTTTTGTTTGTTATATTGTTTGCTTTTACACTGTAAACTGTCCTGCAATCATCAGATGAAGCACAGCATATAAATTTGATAAACAAATAATAAACATCCTGAGGGAAAGACATTGGCTCCCCATGGTGCAGATAATACTTTAATGCATGGAGGTCAAGGAACACGTCACAGTCAAACCTTCCATCGCTCTCCCCCCCACTTCCCCTCTTTCGTTACCAAATGTACGCATGAAAAAGGGTGAAAACCTAAATGACCTGAAGGGAAAGATAACTCTGACGTGGGCCTCTTTCCCCAAAGGTCACCTGAGGAACAATCATCATGTCTCATCAAGAGGACGCAGATGTTTTAAGCGAGGGGATTGCACCAATAAGTTGTTGCTTTCTAAATGCTATCCACTTCTTCAAAGTACTTCCCCACACCCTGGATGTTGGAAATTTTCCAGTTGCTATGCAGCTGACGCTACATGGCACTTCAATCAGGTGGCAATTTCTACTTAATAAAAGTATAATAAAATAAACTGGGGGAGAAGAGGAAGCAAAAACAAAACCACTCATATTCACATCCCTGAAGAGCTTGAGATCTGGTTTAAATTTCTCACCCAGAAGAACATCTACAACAGCCTTGGCTAACCTGGTGCCCTCTAGTCTTTTCAGATCATCATCATCGTCATTTATTATTTATACCCCGTCCATCTGGCTGAGTTTCCCCAGCCACTCTGGGCGGCTCCCAATCGCATGTTAAAAACAATACAGTGGTACCTCGGGTTAAGTACTTAATTCATTCTGGAGGTCTGTACTTAACCTGAAACTGTACTTAACCTGAAGCACCACTTTAGCTAATGGGGCCTCCTGCTGCTGCCGCGCCACCGGAGCACGATTTCTGTTCTCATCCTGAAGCAAAGTTCTTAATCTGAAGCACTATTTCTGGGTTAGCGGAGTCTGTAACCTGAAGCGTATGTAACCTGAAGTGTATGTAACCTGAGGTACCACTGTACAGCATTAAATATTAAAATATTAAAAACTTCCCTTCAGATGTCTTTTAAAGATAGGATAGCTGCTTATTTCCTTCACATCTGAAGGGAGGGTGTTCCACAGGGCGGGCGCCACTACTGAGAAGGCCCTCTGCCTGGTTCCCTGTAACCTCACTTCTTGCAATGAGGGAACCGCCAGAAGGCCCTTGGCACTGAATCTCAGTGTCCAGGCTGAACGATGGGGGTGGACACGCTCCTTCAGGTATACAGGACCAAGGCGGTTTAGGGCTTTAAAGGTCAACACCAACACTTTGAATTGTGCTCGGAAACGTACTGGGAGCCAATGCAGATCTCTCTGGACCGGTGTTATGTGGTCCCAGCGGCCACTCCCAGTCACCAGACTAGCTGCCGCATTCTGGATTAATTGCAGTTTCCGGGTCACCTTCAAAGGTAGCCCCACGTAGAGCACATTGCAGTAGTCCAAGTGGGAGATAACTAGAGCATGCACCACTCTGGTGAGACAGTCTGCGGGCGGGCAGGGTCTTAGCCTGCCTCAGGTGGAGATGGTAGACAGCTGCCCTGGACACAGAATTAACCTGTGCCTCCATGGACAGCTATGAGTCCAAAATGACTCCCAGGCTGCGCACCTGGTCCTTCAGGGGCACAGTTACCCCATTCAGGACCAGGGAATCCCCCACACCCACCCGCCCCTGTCCCCCAAAAACAGTACAGTGGTACCCCGCAAGACGAACGCCTCGCGAGACGAAAAACTCGCAAAACGAAAGGTTTTTTCGTTTTTGAGTTGCCTCGCAAGACAAATTTCCCTATGGGCTTGCTTCGCAAAACGAAGCTTGCCCCGGGGACAGCGGGTCTTCTCTTTTGAAGCAAGGGGCGGCGGGGAGAAGCGATCTTCTCCCTGCAGCCCCAGGTCCGGGGACAGCGGGAAGCGCTTCCCGCTGCCCCCGGACCTCTTCTGAAGCAAGGGGCTGCGGGGAGATCGCTTCTCCCCATCGCCCCTTGCTTCAAAAGAGGTCCGGGGGCAGCGGGAAGCGCAGCGCTTCTTCCCCGCTGCCCCCGGACCTCTTTTGAAGCAAGGGTTTGCGGGGAGAAGCGATCTCCCCGCAGCCCCTTGCTTCAAAAGAGGTCCGGGGGCAGCGCGAAGCGCAGCGCTTCTTCCCCGCTGCCCCCGGACCTCTTTTGAAGCAAGGGGCTGCGGGGAGATCACTTCTCCCGGTGTTCCGAAGCGGGGCGGGGGGGGGTGGGAACACCTTCCCCCACCGCCCCGCTTCGGAACGCTGCTCCGAAGCGGGGCGGGGGGGGGTGGGAACACCTTCCCCCACCGCCCCGCTTCGGAACGGAGCGCCGAAGCGGGGCGGGGGGGTGGGAACACCTTGCCCCGCTTCAGAACGGTGCTCCGAAGTGGTGCGGGGGGGGGCGGGAACACCTTCTGAAGGCTGGCGGGGGGCAAAAGTCTTTGTCCCCCCTTCCTGCCTTCCCAGGGGCTTTTAAATCGCCCCGGACAGCGGAGAAGTCCTCCGCTGTCCCGGGGCAATTTTAAAATGCCGCCCGCCAGCATTTTAAGATTGCCCAGACAGCGGAGAAGTCCTCCGCTGTCCCGGGGTTTTTTAAAATGCTGGGGGTGGGAAGAAAAGCCCTTATCCCCCCCCCCAGCCTTCAGAAGAGGTCCGGGGACAGACTGTCCCCGGACCTGATCTGAAGGTGGTTTCCCTAGGAACGCATTAATTGATTTTCAATGCATTCCTATGGGAAACCGTGCATCGCAAGACGAAAAACTCGCAAGACGAAGAGACTTGCGGAACGAATTAATTTCGTCTTGCGAGGCACCACTGTACTTCTGTCTTGTCAGGATTCAACCTCAATCTGTTAGCTGCCATCCATCCTCCAACCACCTCCAGGCACTCACACAGGACCTTCACTGCCTTCACAGATTCTGATCTAAAAGAGAGGTAGAGCTGGGTGTCATCTGCATACTGATGAACACTCAGCCCAAAACCCCTGATGATCTCTCCCAGCGGCTTCATATAGCTATTAAAAAGCATGAGGGAGAGGAGGGAACCCTGAGGCACCCCACAAGTGAGAGCCCAGGGGTCTGAACACTCATCCCCCAACACCACTTTCTGGACACGGCCCAGGAGAAAGGAGCGGAACCACCGTATAACAGTGCCCCCAGCCCCTCTAGATGGTCCATAAGGATGTTATGATTGATGGTGTCAAAGGCCGCTGAGAGATCCAGCAGAACTAGGAAGCAGCTCTCACCTTTGTCCCTAGCCCGCCGAAGATCATCGTCTAGTGCGACCAAGGCAGTTTCAGGCCTGAATCCCGATTGGAATGGATCCAAATGGTCCACACCCTCCAGGCATGCTTGGAGTTGTTCAGCAACCACCCACAATTCCCATCAGCCCTAGCCAGCACCTACAACCTAACTATTATCTTCAAGCTAAGATGATTTGCTTGAAGATAACTATACGCTTCAAGCTAAGATGATTTGCACTAGCATTCATAAGAGACTAATTGAAAAGAAGACTATGCCATAAGAACCATAACCCTCAAAAGCAGAAAAAACAGACATTACTGAGCCTAGTCTTCTTTGACTTCTATACACCTCCAAATTTGTTGGCCACTTGGTTCATATCAGAATAGCCAGTATTGAGGTATATGTGTATCACTGTTTATATATATGGATATAGATACTTTATGACTGCACAACAGTTATTTTTAATAATCCTATTGATTAACTTTGCAACATCCTTCAATACTTCATTCCAATACTACCTCTGGTGTTGTTGTTTTTCTGGGGAGATACTATTGAGGCAGCACTGCCAGCATTTTGTTAGCATTTTCTTGAAAGAAAAAAAATTCAGAGCCCTCATACAGAAAAGCATTTTCACAGGTCATCATTGTCATAATTTATTATTTATATGCTGTCCATCTGACTGGGTTGCCCCAGCCATATGGACATCCCTGCTTGTAGAGAGAGAACCAAGTAAGAAAAAGCAGCCTTTGAAATTGGCTCCATATACACCTGTCCATATACACCAAAGGCCTGGTCTACACATGCTCCAGAAATGAGGTGGTAGAATGCACTGCATCACTTTAGATTGAAGGTGATGCATGCCATTTTCAAATGACCAACCTATATAAAATATAATATAAAAATTATGCAAATAAGAATCTAGCATGAAATGAGTGTGCTAGATTTTTACATGCAGAGATTCATTCGTTTTACATGGAACTGAGTCTAACCTGGGATTCCCCTGTAACCTACATTCTGAAGCAGGACAGTCCAACTTATGTCTTTCCACGTCATACTCCTGCATTTGTAAACTGGGCAACACGTCCCTTTTGTGGCATTTCAATGGGTCAACCCTACAATCAACCCTCCAGACAGGGTAAATTCTAAACTTCATTCACTTGGGCCACCTGGGTGCTGGAGATTGTTTGCAAGCTCACAAGTTTGTGTCAGATTTTTGCGAGGACATCTATCAAACCACAGTATCATTCTCAAACGTTCAAGGTTTCAAGCAAAATAATTTACGCCCTATTTCAAGATTCCTGACATACTGAACACAAAGTAATAGTTACTCCCATGTTTTAGATTTGCTAGCCTTGGAAGGATTTTTATCAGCAGTTAAAGATATTTTTTCAAAGCAGAGGATATTGGGCTGCTTGAAGGTTCTCCAAGGCCCTCAACGGAGTGACCCTCTGGGTGGGCTCCAGCTTGGAATCAGGGTTCAATCAACTGAGAACACATGGGCAGTGGGGAGGGAGGAAATGTGCCATTGGCAGCACTGTTTATCTGTATTCCTCTGTTGCTCCGGTGGGAGAGGAGCTGGCAGCAACCTATGGCTTGGGTCGCTGCCAGGAATCTTCTGGAGCCATTGATCAAAGCCCCACACCTCCTCCCCATCTCTCTGGCACTAACAGAATGCAACACAGTCTCATTAGCACTGTCTTTCCCCATCCTCACACATGGAAGAGGCGAGCCTTGCGATGCAACACCACTCCCATCACACATTTCACCTCCCTAGACATTACCATGGGACAGAAGGAGACAAAGTGACTGTTTTCGGAAGGAAACTGTAATATCTAGTCCCAGCCATATTCAACAGACTACCTGTTATTGGGTTGCAGTAAGAAATTGCCAACTACTGACACTCTTGGCATCACAATAAACTATACTCTGCAGGAATCTCTAGACTGAAGTCAAAGCTCAGAAAAAATCATAAAACAAACAAATGCAATTAGTCACAGCAGTCTGATGCACAGGATGAGGACACAGCTCAGCAGCAGAGCACCTGTTTTCCATGTACGTAGAAGATATCAGGCTCAATCCTTCTCATTAGCAGTTAGTAGATGTGAAAGATCTTCTACTGAAGACCCTCGGAGTCTGCAGACTCTCAAGAGTCTTGATCCAAGGCTGCTTCCTAGGTTCATATACTTATTGGGAGGAACAGGCTCTGTTTGAGCTGTTGTCCTAATAAAATCAGGCCTCTAGAAACAGACAAGGAGAGCACCTTTTTTGGCCTACAAATGCTCAGATTCAATCCTCAGCAACTGCAGACAATCAGGTGGTAAATGACGGAAAACCTCCACTTAACACTTTAAAGAGGCTCTTCCTGCCAGAGTTGACCATACTGGGCTAGAAAAATAAGAATTTATTCTTATGCAAATTTGTGGAAGAAAAAGCTACCGGTGGTTACTAGCAGTGATTATACTGAAATAAGGCAGCTTCCTGCACTCCTCGGACAGTTTTTGTAGTCAGCACAGTTCTCTCTGTTATTGTTTACTGTTCAGACTAATTAATGCTTTAAAATAACTGGCCCAAATTCGACAGGCTGTAATTTTTGCTAGTCAAATGCTAAACCAATACCTACTCTCTCTGCCCATAGCATGCAGTGCCCTGGACTGTGACAGCTGATCTGGGAAAAAGAGCTGGTGGGTGAATTGCCTTGTATTTGGGCAGGAGATAGACCCAGATGAACACCACAAATCACATGATATAGCAATTTAAAATGCTACTGCAGCCTCTTAAAAAGAAGACATCACCTTGTTGACAAAGATCCATATAGTTAAAGCTATGGTTTTCCCAGTAGTGATGTATGGAAGTGAGAGCTGGACCACAAAGAAGGCTGATCGCCGAAGAATGGATGCTTTTGAATTATGGTGCTGCAGGAGACTCTTGAGAGTCCCATGGACTGCAAGAAGATCAAACCTACCCATTCTGAAGGAAATCAACCGTGAGTGCTCACTGGAAGGACAGATCCTGAAGCTGAGGCTCCAATACTTTGGCCACCTCATGAGAAGAGAAGACTCCCTGGAAAAGACCCTGATGCTGGGAAAGATGGAGGGCACAAGGAGAAGGGGACAACAGAGGACGAGATGGTTGGACAGTGTTCTCAAAGGTACCAACATGAGTCTGACCAAACTGCGGGAGGCAGTGGAAGACAGGAGTGCCTGGCGTGCTCTGGTCCATGGGGTCACGAAGAGTCGGACGCGACTAAACAACAACTGCAGCCTTGTGGCTACTGATCACTTTAGCCCCACTACTTCGCTCTGAGCTGGACAAGTTTTTGCCTGTGAAGAAAGCAGCCTCAACAGAAACACATTTCCCTTCACTTTTTGTGTGAAATGTGTTACAAGCATGCACTGTGGTGTGTTCTCTCATCCAGGACTCCTAAGCAAGCTAGAGGTGGGGTGGTTGTCCTGTGTTGCAGAGCTGCCTCCTACACTTCCTGTTGCCCATCACTAGAAAATAGGAGGCCCTGGTGAAATGCTAAGTGCCAAAAGCAAATTCCGCTTTATCAAGAAACAGCAGGACATGCTTAAAAGAAGGTCTCAGAAATGTAAATAACAGAGCAGAACACTGAAGCATATCTTCTGCGCTGTCAGGGAATAATGCAAACAGAACAGTTGCTAAGAGAACTCCACAATCTGCAGAGATAAGAGGGCACAAGTTCGTTGTCTGCAGATATTTAGGAGGTTGACACAACCTTCTCTCCTTCACAGCATGGTGGTCCTGACAATACTCTTCCCCCCTACACATGGGAGTAAGACTGCACCTTTCACTCCCTCTCTTGTGTTCACAAATGGGAATATGTGAATAGCGAGTGCATGTGTAAAATCAAATGTGCATGAACCTGAACACTACAATCAATAGCCCAGATAAAATCTAGACAGTGAGCCGGCAGCCTGAGCCTATGTATATTTTACCCACAAAACATTCTATCCATGGATATCTGGGGATAGGACAGGTGCACCAAGAGTGCCGGGAGGGAATGCACACATTTAGTTCCTAAACATACATGAGAGAGAATGTCAAGTGAAGAGTACTGTATTGTTTTGTTCAAACTGGGCCAGAATCTCTTAATGGGCCTAAATACTATGGAAAAAGTAGTCAATTGGCACCCACAAAAGGCCACTAAGCAGAAGGACTCGGAGTGTGATAAGATGGTAAAATCATGGTAAATCTTATTTCCTACAAACATTTAAAGCTAGAACCACTGTGCCTAAGCCCAAACGGTGCACGTTAGACATCCCAAAGTCTCTCATTTCATTCCATTTATTTGGGAAAAGGAGACAAGGCCAGCACATGCTCCAATCATAGCCTTGAAGCAGGAAGTCATCAGGTCTCCTTATGAAACCGTCAGCCCTCAGCTGTTCAGTGCTTAGAGCAAAGCTCTCTGGGAAGCCCCAGCTACAGCTAACTGAGTTCTGTTTCTGGGTTAGTGGAGTCTGTAACCTGAAGCGTATGTAACCTGAGGTACCACTGTATTTATATTTTATTAAAAGTTTTCTTTGAAAAAACAATATGAAAAAAGGAAATGTGAATAGTCATACCTCGGGTTAAATATGCTTCAGGTTGAGCGTTTTCAGGTTACACTCTGCAGTGACCCGGAAGCTCCTGCAGCCAATTGGAAGCTGCGTTGGATGTTCAGCTTCCAAAGAATGTTCACAAACCAGAACACTCACTTCCAGGTTTGCAGCGTTTGGGAGCCAAAACAGACAAGTACCAAGGCGTTCAACAACCAAGGTACGACTGTACAATTAATCCAATAAATTTAAAATTATTAACAAGACATTATACTCTATGAATGGATTCCAAATATAATTGTATTTAACCATACACAATCTGTGTCTAAAAGCAATCCATTCATATGTTGCTAGAGTTATCATATCTTCTATCCATTGATTGAAGGGAGCCATGGTATTATGTTTCCAGTGAATTAATATCAATTTTTTAGCAGAAGAAAGGGCATGGAGAGTCCATTTACGTTGACCTTTTGTCAGCTCCCTTAATATTCCTGGTCTCTTGTCAAAGCATCTGCTCTTGACATTCAGTTCCTACTGGACAGCTCTCTCACAGCTCTAGGCCTCATGCTCAGTACTTTCTCCTGGGAAAGGCTATAGCTCAGTGGTACAGCATCTACTTTGCATACAGAGGTACAATGCCTGGTATCTCACGGCAGTGCTGGAAATGGAACCTGCTGGAAATCCTGGAGAGCTGCTACCAGTTGGTTCAGAAAATATTGAGCTAGAAAGACCAATGGTATGCTTCTGTATAAGGCAGCTTCCTGTGTCTGCTATTTGTGTCCCCTCACTCTGCTCAAGGCTGGCAGAAAAAGACACTTTGGTATAACTTTGCATGGCTGCTCCTGCGTATTTACACATGCAAACTAATTTCCCCTGCCTTCATAGGTGGGGCTCTGTTACCATGGCATAGTATCTAATTGGGAAATATCATGCATCAAATGCTATGTACTTGCAGGCATGGTAGACACCTGCCACTGTGGGCCTCAGTCTCAACTAGGTTAAAGTCCTTCCTTACCTGTTCTCTAGGAACAACTCTTTCACCTGGGCCACAATCCACTGTATCTCTGCAGAAGAGTTGTACCACAATTTGCAGACCTGATTGATGTCTTGCTGTTGCTGGAGAACCTAACACAAAGAGAAAGACTCAATTAAAAGGCTGGATTGCTGTATGTGGGGCTGCCTTTGGGTATGGTTCAGAAGCTCCAGAATGTGGCAGCCAGATTGCTGATGAGGGCATCTGGCCAAGAATTACATGACACCACTGTTAAAACAGCTGCACCGGGTGTCCATCTAATACTAAGCCAAGTTCAATGTCCCTGCATTAATTTGCAAAGCTCTGAATATCTTAGGTCCAGGACACCTTGGGAATTGCCTAAACACTTATACCCCAGCTTGATAATTGAGATAATCTGCAGGAGCATCTTGGGTTGTTCCCTAAGTTGGTGAGGCTCCTTTGCCAACAAGAAACTGAGCCTTTAGTTTCACTGGCCTAGTCCTGGGGAACACTCAGCCAACAGAGATCAAGCAGGTGCCTTCTGTGACAACTTTTAAATAGCCACTGCTGAAACTTTTAATATTCTGTCATGCCTATGTAGGCAATTAAAATATAAAATGTTCCACAACAGTTAATTGATATCCGTTTTTAACCTTTTAATATGGTTTCTATTGTACTGTACAATTTTATGTTTTATTGCTGTAAACCACTTGGATACATTTTTATGACACAAGTTGATATATATTTATGAACATATAAATAAACAGGAGGAATTGTGCTGTACAACACCAACGGTAAAAAAGAAACCAGGAGTAAGGCGGCCAGTGAAAAATAGCCTCACTGGATCTATCCATCAGCATTCAGGGATGGGTCATCCATTGCTACTCATCCATTGCCAGTGCAGAATTTATGGGCTTTCATGATCTGTACCAGTAATAAAGGGTGGGGAATCAATCAATCTACCTCTCTATTATGTTCAATGATGAGAACTGGGGTGAGGCAACTTTCTGGCTCCACGGGCCAGATCCTTATTGGGATCAGCCTCATGGGCCAAATTGAACAGGCAGGTGGGGTGTCAAAATCCTTTGCATGGAGTTGCTACCTAGGAACCACACCACAAGGGATACTGTGTCAGCCATATGTCCCAGCACATTTGGGAGCACTGAATGAGGCTGGCAAACTGCATGCTTCCCCACTCCCTGCCACTGACAAGGACATGAGAAGCAAGGCTGGAGTTTACAAGTGAGAGCAGCTTTGCTGCTTTAATTGGCAAAACATAGTTGTGTTTCTCCCCCACTCCCAAAATCACTTTACAGAGATGAGAGAAGGAGGGCTACTTAGTGCTGTGTTCAAGCATAAGAGAGCCCTCCATGAAGGCAGCACTTTTGTGAGCCTGAACCCAACACTATGCAGCCTTATTCCTTCTGACCCTCTCAAGTGGCGTCAGCTGATAGGAGGGTAGGCATGGCCTCTCTGACTGAATTGGACCCCACTGGGGAGGTTCTCCACCCTTCTAGCATGACATCTAAATGATATATAGTATGTACATTTGGAGCACAATTCCCTATTTGTAATTTAGTCCTCAGTATGATTCTCTAGATGCATTGTCAAAAGGTCTAGGAAAAATATAATGTGGTATACAGAGCAAAACGTCTTGAGCTTTATATTTTACTACTTCAAAAATGAATCAGGAAGTACAAATCTGTGTAACTTACCTCAAATTGTTGATTTTTATAGGAAACCAGAAGTTCCACAACTTTCTCTGGGAAGGCAAGTAAAGACAGACAGTAATTGTTTTGAAATCTATGAAATGCAAAACACCCTGAGCACCATTTCTTCAAACAGCAAGATGCTAATTTAACAAATAACTAGATATTATTTCCATCATAAGAACTCTTTCCATCATAAGACCCCTGAGGGTCATCTAGTCCAACCCCCTGCAAAATTACCCTTGAGGCCCCTTCCAACTCTACAATTCTATGGTTTTATGAGAGCTGATAAACTGAAGCTCAATTCAGATATGACTGAGGCAGTGGTAGTGGGTGGTTCCTTATACCTGATGGATGGGTAGTGGCCTGCTCTTGATGGGGTGACATTTCCTCAGAAGTAAATGAGAAGCACTGGGCATTATCTAGGTCAGCCCTTGCCTATGGCTATGCTAACTGGGACTGATGGGAGTTGTAGCCCAAAACAGGTAGAGGGCACTCAAGCACCAGACTGGTGAAGGCTGATCTGGGTAATACCCTGAATTGCAGGAATGACTGTATCATCCTCTTCACATCAGCACCACTTCATACACTTAGGCTCCATTTAGGCCCCAAAGTTACTTAAATTTCTACCAAGGCAGGTCACCTGTACTGCATGGCTGCTTTTTGTTGAGAGATGCTTCTGAAGCTGAAGCCTTTTTCAGGCAGGGATGCCAAAAAGCCCTGCAGCTAGTAGCCATGAAGACATGTACAATGAGGGTAAGAATGGTGAACTGACATCTAATATGCTTTCCACACCCTCATTTCCAGCAAGCCCCAGGATTTCAGTGCTTCAGCATGACTCAATGCAGGGGTGAAGAACTGAAGAACTAGTGGGCCATATCCTTACCCCCACCAACTCCTGCAGACCAAACCTATCAAGCAAGTGGGGCTAGCAACAAGACAATAATCCATGTCACAACAGCTTAAGGTGAACGTTTTCCTTTCCCTGTGTGCTTTGAATTGCGCCATGCAGGCAGACACAGTGCTTTTAAGGTGCTGAAAATCAGCTGATTGCCAACTATGGCAAAGCCCTGTGCCTTTACGAGTGCTGTAGAGATTATCAGATCAGGTTAAGGCACAGCTGGTGCCTGCAAACCACGCTTTCAGCAGCAAGCAGGATCTTTTACCTGTGGACTAGATGTCCACTGTGGGGCAATTGGGTGTGGCTTGGCCAAAACAGCTTGGAGAGCCAAATGGGGAGGCCCATGGGCCTGATTAGGCTCTGTGGGTTGAAGGCTTCCCCACAGCAGCCCTAAAAGATGATGGAATATTCGGTGTAACCTCTGCCATCGTGCAAAGAAAACTGCACACACAGTAGAAATATTTTGTGGGGTTTTGTTTTTTTTTGAAGGGTTAATAATAATAATAATAATATTTTATTTATATCCCGCCCTCCCCAGCCGAAATAAGGCTCAGAGCGGCTAACAGTAATAAAAGTAACACAGCATTCTAAAATCAATATTCTAAAATCAATTCAAAATCAAATGGCAACCACTGGGCCAGAGTTCTACGAGGATCGCCAAAGGAGGGGGCCAGACTGTGCCTTGGCCAAAGACCTGGTAGAACAGCTCTGTCTTGCAGGCCCTGCGGAAAGATGTCAAGTCCCGCAGGGCCCTAGTCTCTTGTGACAGAGTGTTCCACCAGATCGGGGCTACAGCCGAAAAAGCCCTGGCTCTGGTTGAGGCCAGCCTAACCTCTCTGTGGCCCGGGACCTCCAAAATGTCTCAAGGGCAGCCCCACGTAGAGTGAGTGACAATAATCAAGTCTGGAGGTGACCGTCGCGTGGATCACAGTGGCTAGGTCAGGGGGAGAAAGGTAAGGAGCCAACTGCTTAGCTTGGCGGAGATGAAAAAATGCCGGCTTTGTTATAGCTGCAATCTGCACCTCCATGGAAAGGGAGGTGTCAAAGATTACACCCAAACTCTTAACGGACAGTGCTGGCACTAATTGCACCCCCACAAGAGATGGGAGTTGTCCCCCCAATCCCATATTGTCCCGACCCAGCCAAAGAACCTCTGTCTTCAAAGGATTTAACTTCAACCGGCTCCCACGTAACCATTCAGCCACAGCTTCCAAGCATCTGATCAGTGTGTCTGGGGCCGAGTCAGGATGGCCATCCATCAACAGATAGAGTTGGGTGTCATCATCATACTGATGACAGCCCAGCCCAACCCAAAACTCTGGACAAGCTGGGCTAGGGGGCGCATAAAGATGTTGAAAAGCATCGGGGAGAGTATCACACCCTGCGGCTCTCCACAAACCAAGAAGTGGCGCAACAACAGTTCCCCCCAAGCGCCACCCTCTGTCCCTGACCAGAGAGAAATGAGTGCAGCCATTGAAGGACTGTGCCCTGGATCCCCACGTTGGCAAGGCGGTGGTCCAGGAGTTTGTGATCGACCATGTTGAAGGCTTCTGACAGGTCTAAAAGAATCAGCAGCCCCGACCCGTCTCAATTCAGCTGCCTGCGGAGATAATATGTTAGGGCGACCAGAGCCGTCTCGGTCCCATGACCAGAGCGGAAGCTGGACTGGAATGGATCGAGAGCCGATGTTTCATCCAGAAACCCATCAAGCTGTTCAGCAACTGCTCTCTCAATCACCTTACCCAGAAACTGAAGATTCAAAACCAGGCGGTAATTGGACAGATCTAAAGGATCTAATGATATTTTCTTTAAGAGCAGGCGCACCACTGCCTCCTTCAATTCCCCTGGGAATGTCCGAGTCCCAAGGGACAAATTGATGATATCCCCTTAGGGGCCCCCGCACCTCGTCTGGACACGCTCTAATCAGCCAGGATGGGCACAGATCAAGAGGACAGGTGGTGGGCTTTCCAGCTCGGAGGAGTCTGTCCACATCGGCTGGGGATATCCGGTCAAAGTGGTCCAATACTGGACCCGAGGACAGTCGAGGGGCCTCCAGTTCTGTTATTGTATCCAAATTGGCAGGGAGGTCACGGTGGAGCAACAGGACCTTCTCCGCAAAAAAGCCCACAAATGACACACAGCTATGTGTCAAATTGTTATTTCAATTTGGCTGTCCCTCCAGGGACGTTAAAGACCTAATTATACTAAATAATTGCGCTGGGCAAGAGCTAGCGGATGCAATGGAGGCTGAGAAGTAAGACTTCTTAGCGGCCTTCACTGCCATCTCATAGGTTTTCATAAAAACCCTATAAGATGTTCTTGAAGCTCTGTCGCAGGCACCCTACCATACTCGCTCTGGCTGTCTGAGGTCCCGCTACATTTTCTGGAGCTCCTCGGTAAACCAGGGAGCCCGGTTTCTGCGGGGTCGCAGAGGGCGCAATCTCATTGATGGCCTCCAAGAGCTGGGTATTCTAGTGCTCAACAAGCTCAGTCAATGAGTCGCCAGAGGGAGCAAGGTCCGCAAGGCTTGACGGAATCTATCAGGGTCCATCAGCCTCCGCGGGTGAGCCCAAATCGGCTTGCCAACTAAGCAGGGTGGGGGTGGAAAGTCAATCCTGGCTTTCAGAGCGTAGCGATCAGACCATGGCACCTTCATCGAAGGGGACATGATCACATCTATACATGCACCAAAAATCAAATCCAGTGTGGCCTACTTGATGTGTGGGGCCCAAAACAAACTGAGAGAGCCATAGTGTTGCCATGGAAGACACCAGGTTGAGAGCCTGTGAGGAGGGAGTGGCATCAGCATGGATGTTGAAGTCCCCCAATATCAATAGGTTAGGGAACTCCAAGGCCCAGTCAGCCACTGCCTCCAGTAGGCCTAACAGGGTGGCTGCTGGTGCGCTAGGTGGCTGGTACACCAGCCAGACAGCCAAGCTCTCCTCAGAACCCCACACTAGGCCAACACATTCAATGCCAGGGATCGATGGCGATGGCAAAGCCCTGAAGGAACAATCTTCCCAGATTAATAATGCCACCCTCCCCACCCCCCGGCCCACAGTCCGCGACTGGTGGAGGACGGAGAAATCCGGGGCCGCCACCTCTTGTAAGGTAACTGTTTCCCCTTCTGGTCTCTTTCACACAAGCCCAGGTCTCTGTCACACAAGCCAGGTCTGCCCCCTGCGAGGTAAAGAAATCTCGCAGGGTGGCGGTTTTGTTGCCTATAGACCTGGCATTGCACAGCACCAGTGACGGAGGTGAGTAATCCTTGCTCACCCTACCCTCGTCCCTCGGGATGGGGCGCAGATCGGAAGGGGTACGAGTGTATCCGTATCTCAATCCCCTTCGCTTATAAAATCTGTTCCCACTGCCACACCTCCCTTGCCCCTCCACAGTAGCAATCCCGAGCCTTATACTAGCCTCCATTGATAGCATTGATGTTATTATTTCCCAGCCTAATTATTCTGCTTATAATATCAACAGCTCGATAAACTCTAATTAGTCGAGTAGTTACCTATTGGCTTTAATTAACACAAAGGGGGATCTGTATTTCAAAATGGGTGTTCCTGCTCAGGGATGACCAGGAGCCACGTAGCGCTGTTTGGGGCTCACATTGAGCACACTGAGCATGAAAGCTTAATTGCCATATAGATGAAGGTTGGGGGAGGTGGGGGAGGAAAGGGTAAAACACTTGAGAATAAGTTCTTTAAATCTAATGGCAACACTTCAGAGTATTATAAGCTTCTTAGGGGCCCAAGGTGCCTAGTTTCATCTCCCCAATTTCCATTTGAATTGACAATTCCATGCCTCAACTTCTCTCACAGATGCAGACTTGTTACTAGGTTCATACCATTGACCTCTAGCTCCTTTTTTCTTCTCTCTGCCCCCAGCTTCCTGCCTCAAGAAAACAATGCAGAAATCCAGGATTTTAGCATAGCTGTAATTGGGTGGCAGTGTGTATCCACATGGTGACTATACTCACCTTGAAACATCACATTTCCCTGACAGTCGAGGGACTCCAATTTTTCAGGCTCCGTTATACTGCTGATGAACCCGGTACCTGCTAGTGGCGATTCCTCATCCTCATCCTCTTCATATCCTCTTACTAGGTTATTGGCCAACTGGCGGCTCCAATATGTTTGCCGGAGCCATTCCAGGACAACATCACAGCCTGGAGGTGACAACACATATACAGTATAGAGAGGATAGTAAAACAAAGGCAGCCTGGTCAAGTGAAAGGTTTACAAGTAATTTCTCATAACTGCTCCATACAAGGAAACATGTGCAGAGGGCAACAACAAGAGTGCATGTCTTTTCAGTGGCTGCCCCTCTGTTATGGAATGCTCTCCCAAAGGAGGTTCACCTGGTGCCAACACTGTCAACTTTTAGGCACCAAGAAAATACATTCTTGTTCTTTCTGGAATGTGAATCTTCACATGGTTTATTTGCTTAATACATCCATATACTACCTTCCTATCAGTGGACTTATGGTGCTCTACAATGTAAAATAATGACTGTAACTAGCTTGGTGGATCACAACCTGGATGAGCTTGTTCTTAGACTTGTCTACGGAGGGAAGGTACTATGTAGAATTAGAATCATACAGTTGGACAGGAACAAATTTTTGCCCAGCATGGGGCTCCGCTGGAGCAAAAAGACAGACTAGCACTTCCTCTCTTCCATCTACAGAGTGATGCTCTGCAGTGGTCCCTTGGGTTAAGTACTTAATTCGTTCCGGAGGTCCATTCTTAACCTGAAACTGTTCTTAACCTGAAGCACCACTTTAGCTAATGGGGCCTCCTGCTGCCGCTGCGCCGGCGGAGCACGATTTCTCTTCTTATCCTGAAGCACTATTTCTGGGTTAGTGGAGTCTGTAACCTGAAGCATATGTAACCTGAAGGGTATGTAACTCGAGGTACCACTGTATTGCCTTCTGTTCCCCTACAAATGAACACTCTATCTGTCCAGATCTTCAGACCATCCAGTTTTTCTATTGGTGAAAGCATTTACCAAGCCCTAAATGCACAGCACCACCTGCTGGAAATAATAAAGTACTGCACTTAGCGGTTAGGCATTTGGTGAGGCAGAGCAGCCCACTGGGGCTGAAGATCAGTAGGTGAAGGTAGAATTAGAGTTAAATGTCTCTTTTGTCCCAATGTTATTTCTGATCAAACAAGTCCTCAAAAGCACAAGACTTGTAATGGTTCCACATGTACCTCCAGTACTCCTGGAGCTACGTGCTGAGTGGGTCATGCCCAGAAAGCAAGGCAGACAGGCTCTTTTCATGCCAGGTAATCCAAGCAGGGACGCGGGTGGCACTGTGGTCTAAACGATAGAGCCTAGGGCTTGCTGATGAGAAGGTCCTGCCAACCTAGCAGTTCGAAAGCACATCAAGTTCAAGTAGATAAATAGGTACCGCTCTGGTGGGAAGTAAACGGTGTTTTCGTGCGCTGCTCTGGTTCGCTAGAAGTGGCTTAGTCATGCTGGCCACATGACCCAGAATCTGTCTGCAGACAAACGCCGGCTCCTCGGCAAGTAGAGCGAGATGAGCGCAGCAACCCCCGAGTCATCCCTGACTGCACCTAACCGTCAGGAGTCCCTTTACCTTTACTCCAAACAAAAGAACTTTAAAGCTCCATAGTTTGCATGGAGTGGAGGGAATGCCCAACCAGTGGGCCAGCTCTAGATGGCTAGTAATGGTCTGTAAGATCTCACAAAAGAGTATCCCAGAGCCAGCATGCTGAGCAGGCCTTGGCCCCCAAGGCAGAGAGCTTAAAAGCTTTTTCTATGCCAGGTAACTCTGTGTCTTGCTTTGCTTTGCCTTGTGCAATTTCAACCCGTTTGCCTTCAACTGTGTCAGGTTGAAATTGTGAAAGTTAACTGCATGTAACGCGCAATCGTACTGCACATAGATTGTCAGCGGGACTGATAGTCCATCTCTATCACCTGCAGATCTACTGCTCCCTCAAAGGATGCCGACCTTTGTCTCTTACTACCCCTTCTGCCTGGAAATACAAATAAACATACTCAGTAAATTGACGAAACTACAGGCCAGATTGACCGAAATTCACCAACAAGGGCAACAAAATGCAGTAGAAACAATACACAATCAAACTTTACACTTACCAGCCCTCTCCCCTAAATGCATAGTCAAAAAGAAAGCCACCAATGGAACTTTCAAATGTATAGATGCAGACCTTCAAATCCAGCCTCCTTTAGAATATGAAATGGCAAGGAAAAACTCCAGCAATGAGACTACAAATTCCTGGCTGAGATATCAAATACTAGCTCTAAACGAAATAGGTACCCCTTATTTAAGTACTACAAAGGACTCTAACATTGCCGAACAAAAGATGACCTCCAACAGACCTGATTCACTGAGCCCAACATCAAATGAGGCCAAAGAAATGGAACTAGAGACTGAAAACAGTCCTACTGTCCACAACAGTCTACCAACCACAGAAATTTCTCAGGAACAAGGAATAGTTAAGGAAGAAAACCAAGAAAGGGAGGAAATCTTAAATTCCCGCACTTTAAAAAAGAATCTAAAAGACCCACCATTATGTTCCCCGCCGAAAGCAGCGACAAATGGCTGTATCTGTACAAGACAAAATCCCTCGCTGGACTCAATAACAGAACTAGAATGACTAAATACTGTCAACCAGCCATCAACTCAAAAACGGATCCTACGCTTGCTGTCCTGGAATATTGCAGGGTGGGGAAACAAAGACGGAGACCCAGACCTAATGAACTTCCTTAAAGATTTTGAATTAATACTTCTACAAGAAACATGGTCAACTAGAGATATTAAAATCAATGGATTCACCTCCTATACGAAACCCGCAGTGAAAACAAACACGAAGGGCCGGCCGAAAGCAGGGTTCTGTTGCATGATCAAAGACAACTTAGGGTTTGAAATCAAGCAGCTAGAAAAATGCTTACCACTTGCACAAGCTCTACTTTTAACCCAAAAAGACGATACTTTGCTACTTGTAAATGTCTATATCCCCCCAACCAAAAACAACAGCAGCAGTGAAAATTGGTCACAACTAACCTTTTATATAGAAAATTTGATCGATAAATACCCAAATGCCTCACTGATAATAGCAGGTGATTTTAATGCCAGAGTGGGAACCAACAATGAACAACTATGTAGCAAACTAAATTGGAATACTGATAATGATATCGCACATGCCCTGAAAATAGGACGATTCTCCAGAGATAGGGTTGTAAACAACGAAGGCTTACGCCTACTTGAATTATGTAACAACTTTAATTTGCAGATTGTGAACGGTTCAACAAAAGGCGATAGAAGCGGGGAGTTTACATACTTCTCCCCCCGAGGATGCAGTGTCATCGACTATATTCTTGTCCCTTATAATATTATAAATTCAATCATGGACCTCAAAATTGGAACGCGTACCGAAAGCGACCATCAGCCATTATTGCTGTCTATTAACTTAAAGGACGAAACCAAAATAACCAAGTACAATATCATAGAACCTTCTCAATACAAACAAATGACCCAATTAAAATGGTCCCAGGAAATGAATGCAGCAGTGGGGCAAAAACTTACAGCCAACCTGAGAAAACAAGTATTATCCAACTTAAAGACCACTAATCCCTACAGTGATATTCCAAAAATTTATAATGAAATCTTCCAAATGTTTGTAGAGCTTAGTACTCCACCTAAAGTTTGGGTACTTAAACATAGCGCTAGCCCTTGGTTTGATGATGAATGTTTCCAGCTAAAAAGAAAGCTGCGCCAAACATTTAAAAATAATCGCGCTAAACTAGAGCCCTCTTATCTTGATGAAAAAAGACAATACCATTACATTCTGGCCGAAAAGAAACAGAAATATGCAACCCAAAAATGGCTACAATTACTCGACTCAATTCAGAGTAAAAACAACAAAGCGTTCTGGAACCTGGTGTACGGAGGATTGAAAGCCGAAAACCAACTAACTCTACCACCAATTGCAGAATCCAAATGGTCCCAATACTTCACATCTGTATTTAACAATCTACACAGTGAACTCAAAGGAAATGAGACCACTAAAAATAAAATCAATAAACTCCAGGAGTGGCCAAGGGTAGAAGAAGAGGAAATTAGAGAGATAGTTAAAAATTTCAAATCGGGGAAATCTCCTGGGCCAGATGGTCTACCAATAGAATTATTCAAGACCTATATAGATTGGTGGGCAGAACCCTTAGCTCAATTGTTTACTCTCATAGATAAATATGGGATCATACCTGAGATATGGTTAAGATCAATAATTATCCCAATCTTTAAAAACGGTGACCCAAAAGAACCAAGGAATTACAGACCGATAAGCCTATTATCAGTGATAGGGAAAATCTACGCCAAGCACCTTTTATCTAAACTTCTTACCTGGATGAAAAATCTAAATTTACCAGGGAAAGAACAAATAGGTTTCTCCAAAGGTTGCTCTACATTAGACCACTGCCTTATACTTATGCATTTGGTTGAAAAATATAGATCCCAAAGGCAATCTAAGATATATGCTGCTTTTGTAGACTTTCGTGGTGCATTCGACTCAATTGACCGCCCAAAGCTGTGGAGGAAACTCGCAGAATTAAAAATTGATCAACGCTTATTGATTCTAATACAAAATCTATACTCTTCCAATACCTGTCAAGTCAAACTTAACACCAAAGGTCACCTTTCATCAGACATCCCAAACTCGAAAGGGGTAAAACAAGGGTGTATTCTTGCTCCCTTTCTATTTAATTTATTTTTATCAGACTTGCCAGATCACCTCCAAAAAATAGAATCACATGCCCCTAAACTTAATCAGAAACCAGTTCCTCTCTTATTATACGCAGACGATGCTGTCCTACTATCATTAACGAGCTTGGGTCTGAAACGTCTTATATCTTCTCTGATCCTTTACTGCGAATGTAACAAACTCTCTATAAATTATGAGAAGACAAAAATTTTGGTCTTCTCGAATGGTTGGAAATTAGAGAAATGGAAAATAAGAGGGCAAGAAATCCAACAAGTGAAAATCTATAGGTATCTGGGAATCTTATTCCAGAGCAATTTAGGGTGGGCAAATCATCGCACAAATGCCATAAAACAGGCAAAGTGTACCTCATCAGCAGTTGCCCGTTTTTATTATCAGAAAGGTAATCAATTTATTCCTGCGGCCAATCAGATATTTCAAACAAAAGTGCAATCCCAGATATTCTATGGAATCCCGCTATGGGTCCAAGCATATAACAGTGATTTAAAAAAGATTCACTCCAGCTTTCTGAGACGTATCCTTGGACTCCCAGCTGTGATCAAATATGAAACAATGTGTGCAGAAATAGGCATACACACAATGGAATATTGGGCATGGTCCACCTCAATAAAGTACTGGTTACGCTGCCATTTTCGCTGCCCTCCATCAAGTCTGCTCGCTGATTTGCTCAAAGACTCCTATAAATCAAGATGGTATCAGTACCTCGAAAAAAAGATTGAATCTTTAGGCATCGAGCTGGAGCCCCTGTACAATTCTAATGAGCAATACATTTTCCATAATATCCTAACTAGACTAAAGGATGTCGAGAGACAAAATATTATGGCAGCTGTAAACAAAATTTGCTCCCCCATATTCTATGATTTAAATATCCTAGACAGCAGAGCCAATTACGTCACTAAATTAATAATCCCAGCCCAACGTAGGGCTTTTATGCTGGCCCGGTTGAATGTTTTTCCCTCAGCATTTGTCAGGGGAAGGTATCAAAACATTCCTAGAAACAAGAGATTCTGCAGATGTTCTATGAATGTCCCGGACACTGTAGAGCATATTCTCTTTCATTGCCCATTGTACAGTATCCCACGTCAACGCGTGCTGTCCCCTCTTTTGGGTGGTCTGGAACCCCAGCAAGGTGAATGTGTGGGATTCTGCCTATCTGACGTCGACCAAAGGGTAACGGCGGGGGTAGCCGAGTTTTTGGCAGCAGTCCTCCAAGGAGCAGGTTAACAACGAAAACCACTGATTTTATATGTATATATATATATATGTATGTAGCCAACTGCTGCCTTTTATATATATTTCAAAGCTTTTATATGTTATTTCCTCTTTTATGGTTTTATTTGCACAATGCCTAATAAAGGTTTGATAAGTACCTTTCCAGAATACCTCACTTCTAACCCTTCCTCAAAACACACCTCTTCCATGAAGCCTTTAGCAAACCTGCCCCCCACTTACCCTCGTACTGTATTCCAGCTAAGCCCAAGTACACATAACTTTACCCCCTTTTATACCCAGTAGATGGCTGTAATCTATGGGAGAGTCTTTCTTGAAAGTTCCAAAGATCTCAGAAGCCCACTCTGTGGTAATTTAGTGCAGGGCTTTTAGTGTGGCTGCTCCTGTTCTGTGGAACAGTGTTCCTGTTGAGATATGACATGCACCCACTATCTGCACTTTCTGGAAGCAACTGAAGATAATTTTTGTTCCCAGAGGCTTCCCCAGCTGCATAAATGGATCTTTACCATGAGTCTTTACTTGTTACAGGTTCAGAAGCATTTTAAATGTATTTGTTGTTTTCAGTTTTAAATTGATTTTAATTATTTGTAAATCGCCTTGTCACCTATTCTTCCCATTTACCCCTGCTTCCATTTCTCCAGGTGGGAGCCTCTAGAGTCTGGCCCGTTCTCCCACAGAATGGGCACAGATAACACTATATAAAGCTGCACTCACCTTTTTGGCAAGCATCCAGGTGAGGTAGGTTGCCATGGGTCAAATCATGACGAAGGTTCACAATCCAGACTGGGATGTTTAGCTATAAAAGAGAACCAAATGGTCATTAACATCACATGGGCAAGGGGTAATACCTCCCTCACATTTGCTGGAGATGAATACTATCTGTGTCATCATTATCCAACTGCCTGCCTCTGTGTGTGTGTGTGTGTGTAATGTCTGCAGCCTGCAGAGACTTAATTCTCTGGAACCTTCCTACCTCTTTTGCTAGGCGTCTCAGTGGAATGACAACCGTTTTCTGCTTCCGCTCTGTGATAAGGTTCACAAACCTGCACATGAAAGAAAAAAATACCCAATACACAACTGATTCTAGTTTTTCATGATACATTTGTCTGAAAAAAAATGTTTCTAGGAATGCAGTCAAAATATAAAACTGGAATAAAGTTTTATTTTGTTTTCCTGAACTGAACCTGAACTGTTGTTTGAAAGTCTCCACTGAATGTGAATCCACACAAAAAATAAATAAATAAAAGTTAAGTCAATAATATCTGATGTGGTACACTAAAGGGTATCAATAGATTTAATCAGTATGAGCACAATGTACATGTCTCTGACTGTAAGATTAAAATTAACATTTCAAATTTATTACATACTCAGAATTCTTTTAGACCTATCAGCTCTGCCCCACAATACTAATCAAAACATGACTTAAATACTTAAGTTTGATTTCAAATTACTGTCACAGAATATCTGACTGGTAAATTCTTAATAGATGATAAAGGGCCATCTTCATATATGAGGATCAGACTGAATCAACAGCATTGTGCATTACCCTTTATACAATTCACCTAGGAACATATTGCTCTATTTATTTCAGAATTTTATAGAAGACCAGTCATATAATTCCAAAATTTGATGGTTGCTGGATGATGCAAACATGTTTGTTGCCTATAGAGCAGCTTCATTTGTGCTAGCATAAGAGAAAGTTGTGGGTCACATTTTTTATTTTGCCCCAAACAGTGTCAGCTGCCAAAAAGATTATTTAATCTAAGTGAATTGGGAACCTTACACTTTACTTTTTTTCTAATCTGCAGTTCTAAAAATGTGAAATGCCTTAAATCAATCATCTTGGATTGTCTGGTTTTGCTTTTATTATTTAAATCTAATTGAATGGCTGTATTAAAGTTCTCTCATGCAAGCTAGAACTGAACCTGTTGGTTCCTATGTGCCAACTCAGTTACTAAACATTTATTCACCTTAACTGAAATCAAAACAGAATTTCAGTTGTGGGCAAACCTGAGCTGGAGACAACACCCAAGAACTTAACGATTGGAATTTTAACGTATGCTGCAATTATGAATTATATATAGACCGAAAATGCTATAATGGTATGACAGCTTTCTACAAAGAAAGCCTAATCTCTCCCTGCTTAGCACTAGGGGTGTGGAATTACTGACTAGCACAAACACCCTTCCCAGCCCTCCAATTTTCCTTCCTCTGTCTACCCGTTCTTACCTCACAAGAGCTAGACCATACGTAAGGACCAGTTCATGGGACTTCAGAACACCAGAGGCATCTAGGAGTTTACAACGAATCAGATCCGCAGTGCACTCCACAGCTAATGGCATCCTATGCCCATACCTAGGTTTAAAGAGTGAAACACAGTGAGGCCAGGGTTGTCTCCATTCTGAAGACAAAAAGGATATACTTACCTCCTAGAGCAGTAGTTTTCAAACTCTGAGTTTAAGAAAACCCCTTCCTCAAGGAGACCTGTGAACTCCTTGAACTGTGGAAAAGTGGCACACAAATAAAATTATTTAAGTATGCCATTTTTTCCATCTGGAATTGCCAAAGATAGGTACTGTGTGAAATTGACCAGGATCTAGATCAGGGGTAGGGAACTTGTGGTCATGCAAATGTTGAATTCCAAATCCTATCAGCCAGAAGGATGACATGAGTTGTAGTCTAGCAACATCTGGAGTGCCATAAATTCCCCATCCTTGATCTAGATCAGTGGTTCTCAAAGGGTGTGGCAGCAGAGGAAGGTACCGTATTTTTCGCCCTATAAGACGCACTTTTCCCCCTCCAAAAATGAAGGGGAAATGTGGGTGCGTCTTATGGGGCGAATGCAGGCTTTCGCTGAAGCCTGGAGAGCGAGAGCGGTAGGTGCGCACCGACCCCTCTCGCTTTCCAGGCTTCGCGGACCTCTCCCCAAGCAGCGGGAATGCTCCCGCTGCTTGGGGAGAGTTGCCGGCATCCCGAAGCCTGCCCGCGCTGATCCCAGCGCCTGCAGGCTTCGCGGATCTCTCCGCAAGCAGCAGGAACGTTCCCGCTGCTTGGGGAGAGTTGCCGGCATCCCGAAGCCTGCCCGCGCTGATCCCAGCGCCGGCAGGCTTCGCGGATCTCTCCGCAAGCAGCGGGAACGTTCCCGCTGCTTGGGGAGAGTTGCCGGCATCCCGAAGCCTGCCCGCGCTGATCCCAGCGCCTGCAGGCTTCGCGGATCTCTCCGCAAGCAGCGGGAACGTTCCCGCTGCTTGGGGAGAGTTGCCGGCATCCCGAAGCCTGCCCGCGCTGATCCCAGCGCCGGCAGGCTTCGCGGATCTCTCCGCAAGCAGCGGGAACGTTCCCGCTGCTTGGGGAGAGTTGCCGGCATCCCGAAGCCTGCGCGCGCTGATCCCAGCGCCTGCAGGCTTCGCGGATCTCTCCGCAAGCAGCGGGAACGTTCCCGCTGCTTGGGGAGAGTTGCCGGCATCCCGAAGCCTGCGCGCGCTGATCCCAGCGCCTGCAGGCTTCGCGGATCTCTCCGCAAGCAGCGGGAACGTTCCCGCTGCTTGGGGAGAGTTGCAGGCATCCCGAAGCCTGCGCGCGCTGATCCTAGCGCCTGCAGGCTTCGCGGATCTCTCCGCAAGCAGCGGGAACGTTCCCGCTGCTTGGGGAGAGTTGCAGGCATCCCGAAGCCTGCCCGCGCTGATCCCAGCGCCTGCAGGCTTCGCGGATCTCTCCGCAAGCAGCGGGAATGTTCCCGCTGCTTGGGGAGAGTTGCAGGCATCCCGAAGCCTGCCCGCGCTGATCCCAGCACGCGCAGGCTTCGCGGATCTCTCCGCAAGCAGCGGGAACCACCGCTGGGCTCCCACGGCTTGCAGAGAGCTGCCTGTTTGGGGGCTGGGGTCGGGGGAAGCTCGGGCTGCCCCAGCCCCGCGCCTGGGGGGGGAAAATAATTTTTTCCCTTTATTTTCCCCCCAAAAAACTAGGTGCGTCTTATGGGCCGGAGCGTCTTATGGGGCGCAAAATACGGTACATGTGGCAGGAAGATTCAAGGACATTCAAAGAAACATTTAAACATTTCAGTGTAGTACAGTATCAATTTTTTTTTAAAAAAAAATGCAACCAGAAGCAGAATCCATGCCTCTGTTCAAGAGCATTGGCTACTCTACAGTTCTCCACAACTTAATCCTTGTGAACAGGGATTTTCAACAAATATGAAAGATCAGAAAAGATAAAGACTTCTTTGTGTTGTTTCTCTCAAATTAGACCTAATATAAATGAGATTACCTGGCAAAAGCAAGCTCACACCTCTTACTGAGTCTGTAGTTAAGATACATATGTAAGAAGCTCATTTATATTATATTTCGAGAATGATTCATGTTTCTTATGTAGCTGGATTGTTTTATATTTTCTGGATGTCCCATAATCATATTATAAAGTATTCATGTTCTGGAAACGATGCCTGGAAACGATGCCTTATGAGGAACGGCTAAGGGAGCTGGGCATGTTTAGCCTGGAGAAGAGGAGGTTAAGGGGTGATATGATAGCCATGTTCAAATATATAAAAGGATGTCACATAGAGGAGGGAGAAAGGTTGTTTTCTGCTGCTCCAGAGAAGCGAACACGGAGCAATGGATCCAAACTACAAGAAAGAAGATTCCACCTAAACATTAGGAAGAACTTCCTGACAGTAAGAGCTGTTCGACAGTGGAATTTGCTGCCAAGGAGTGTGGTGGAGTCTCCTTCTTTGGAGGTCTTTAAGCAGAGGCTTGACAACCATATGTCAGGAGTGCTCTGATGGTGTTTCCTGCTTGGCAGGGGGTTGGACTCGATGGCCCTTGTGGTCTCTTCCAACTCTATGATTCTATGATTCTATGATTCTATGTTATAAAGCAAGCATTGATGGGAGCTGTTTCTTTTTGTTTTCCAATGCATTTCTTATCAATAAAAAATTTAGTGAGGTGCAAGCAAATTTTTATTCTGAAAGTGTGTCCCAGAGAAAAAAGTTTGAGAACCACTGATCTAAATTCAAGAGAAAAGCCAAGAGCTTGGGACTGAGAAAAGAATAGGTGCTGCTAAGCAGAGGAGGAGTGGACAGAGGTCTTCACCCCTAGCAATCATAGGTTTCCAAACTGTGTGTCAGTTGCAGTGTGTAGATGTGCCATGTGAATACTCCCCGCACTTCTCCCGGGACTGAAAGGGGATAGTTTAACCTTCAGTTTGCCGAATTACTGTGTCGCGAAATTATGCATGTCTAAAAAGTGTGTCACCAACATGTAAAGTTTGGAAAGCTCTGGGATAGAGTCTGACTCACCTTATCCCCTGCCATCCTTCCCTTGCACTTCAGGTACCTCCCCACGCTGCTTGCTGTCTCTATAATCTGTTCACATTCCCTCTTACCTGCTTTTCCAAGCAGATATTCGGTCCAACGCATGCTGTTGTATCTCACGGTCCCCACAGTATAGGCCCACCATTACTTGGTCCCATTCAGCTTTGCTCTCCCAAGCCACGACACTCTGTGGCCTCTTCCGCCAAGACATCTGCTTCCATCCTGGGGTTGTGCTACTGGGACCACTAGCCATGCTGCGGCTACACTCTTCAACAACCTCCGCAGATCCAACACTATCAGATCTAAGGATAAAACAAAACCTTTGTGAGCTGAAACACACCAAAGTCAATGTCTCATATGCGTTCTCAAGCTGACAAATGCTGTTCCTACATCCCACACAAGTTCAAAGGTCAGCTTGGACAAAACTGGCATTTACTCAACTTCCAGTAGGCAGCTGTGCTGCTCTGTTGCAGCATAAACCAAAGAACGTCTTGAAGCACCTTTAACACAATTAAATTCTTTAGCCTATACTTGATGCTGTTTTCCTGCATTTCTGTGGCGGTCCTATATCCAATTATCTATCTAATCATACACACATAAATAAACATAACTGTTTGTGTGGTGCATATATAAATATGAAAAGACATTTTTAACTATTCATACAGCCCTGGCAAGATCCTGTTAATCACTAAAATCATACACTGATGACAATTACTAACAGTTTTGCATGCGCTCTCTCTCTATATATATCACACGCACACTTACACTCAAGTCTCTGCTGCGTTTGCTGCATTTAAAAGTAAAGGTAAAGGTAAGGAGACCCCTGACCATTAGGTCTAGTCGTGACTGACTCTGGGGTTGCGGCGCTCATCTCGCTTTCTTGGCCGAGGGAGCCAGCATACAGCTTCCGGGTCATGTGGCCAGCATGACAAAGCTGCTTCTGGCAAACCAGAGCAGTGCACAGAAACGCCGTTTACCTCCCCGCCAAAGCGGTACCTATTTATCTACTTGCACTTTTGACGTGCTTTTAAACTGCTAGGTTGGCAGGAGCAGGGACTGAGCAACGGGAGCTCACCCCGTTGCGGGGATTCGAACCACTGACCTTCTGATCGGCAAGTCCTAGGCTCTGTGGTTTAACCCACAGCACCACCCGCGTAGCAATTCATACCTTCACATTATACATACATCACACAAAATACATATTTCAGATGTATACACTTAAACATATACACTAACACACATAAAGTTTATAAATTAGGATCACTATATTTAGTAGTATTTATAGTAGTAGATAGGTAGCCGTGTTGGTCTGCCATAGTCAAAATAAAAAAATTCCTTCCAGTAGCACCTTAAAGACCAACTAAGTTAGTTCTTGGTATGAGCTTTCGTGTGCATGCACACTTCTTCAGATACACGTATGTATCTGAAGAAGTGTGCATGCACACGAAAGCTCATACCAAGAACTAACTTAGTTGGTCTTTAAGGTGCTACTGGAAGGAATTTTAGTAGTATTTATGTGATTCTATGTTGTTTTAAACTGCATTGAGTTGAACTACTGTAAGGCCGCCGCCAGCACATGGAACAATAATTCCTACGAATACATTCATATACTGTATTTACTGACGTACATACAACACACACGCACACACTGTGTGGCGATACCCGTGTTCCATATACACATACGATGCAAAACCACCACTTAGGTCCCCACCGCCCTATTTAGGTCCCCACCGCCCATCCCGTCCCCCACGTCCACCTTATGCTGAGCAGACCCGCCGCACACACTTATATCCTGCGCCGATGGGACCGGCTAAGGACGAGCGAGGCTCCCCAGCCCCTCCAAAGTCAAGAAGAGAGTAAGCCGTCCAGGGGGGAAAGAAAACGAGCGGGAGACAAAGCAAGACCAATTACAGCGGCAGGGGCGGGGCGAAGGAAGCTAGGGAGCAATCTGACTGTGTGCGCGGCGCCCCCTGCGACACGGAAGCGGATATGAGGGAGAAGGCATAGACAAGACTGCGGCAAGACTGTCCCCAGCGGCTGAGCTTCCGGGGCTTTCCAGGCTTAGTGTTTGTGGTTGCCGGTCTTCACCTGGGCGGAAGTGACGGTTGCCCATAGCAACGGCACGGGATTCCAGGGTTTTAAGGGGAGCTGCGGTTGGGCGGAAGCCTCTTATGTTTTCCTCAGGCGGGGGCGCAAGCGCACAAGCATGCCATTCTCGCGTGAAAGGCATCAGTACTGAGAGGTGACTCAGGTGGGTAAGAGATATAAGCATCTTACGAGTTTATTTAGGCTTCATCCATTTTTTCATCCAGGCTGGTGTACCTGGCTCTCCCCGTTCCCGATTTATATCCCCACGACAACCCTGTAATACCTCAGGCCGAGAGGCAGTAGCTGAGTGGGAATAGGGAACCCTGGTCTCCTCCAGGCCCAACCACTAGGCCAAACTGCCTCTCACAGCCCTGTTAAACTTTCAGCAAAAGTTTTTGATGAAAGGACAACCCCCCCCAAAACTTTTCACACAAAAATGAGATCCAGGTTCCAATGCCTCCCCTTCAGCTAATATTTGTGAGGAAGTCATGGCAGGGGATCTACTGCAGCTGCTGTTGCGACACCAGATCCTTGAACCCCTCCATTGTTTTCAACAGTCCCCTCTCAGCCCTGCCCACATTATAACCTGGCAGTAATTTCCCTGATTCGTAAGACTGAAACCTGCTTTATACGAATGAATCCCCCAAATGCCTTTTGATACCAAGTACTCAATATTGTTTATTGTGGCAGCACCTACACCTTGGAACTCTGCCTGTTGGGACCCAAACAAGCGCTGTACTGAACTCGGCCATGAAGGTTGCTGGGTGATGGCAGGCCTGGATAAATGTCCCCTCAAAATTTGAAAGTGCATAAAAAATCTGACTCTTCCTGTACAGTTGTTGCTTACTCTGGCTCAGCTTCTCCTATTCTGAAGATGCATCTTTAAACATGCCCATGCTTACAGACTCCAGTACTCTCTAAGGAATTTTATAACAGTTAGGATTGGCCAAGGCCCTTGTCTCGCTATGCAACAGTGAGATTCAGAGGGACATGGAAATGATCACTCCTGAGTGATTTCTCTGCTACTGTGGAGCACATTCAGTTCCCCTGATATACCGGAGAGTATACATGAAATGAAGCAGGCAGGCAGGATGACAGAGCATAGGTGGTGGAAGTCCCACCACAAAGATATCCAAACACAGGCAATCATGCCTACTCTGTGACTGTGAAAACACAAAGCGGGCCTACTCCATTCCTTCCAAGTCATCATCAAGAAATCAGTTGGTGGAGTTTTTCAGGGTGGTCAGCAGGCTGTTGGCACCTATATCAGTGGAGTGGGCCCAGGACACTTCAGAGACCTTCTGTGAGTTGCTTGCTAGGCACTTTGAGGGCAAGGTTTATTCATCTCCATAGTGAGCTAGATGCTGTGATTGATGTATTCCCAATATAGGTTTCAAGCACTCCAGCAAGCCATGTTTTGTGGGATCAGTTTCAGCTTTTGTAGCCTGATGATGTTGGCAGGGTACTTGTGAATATGTACCCAACAACGTGTCATTTGCACCCTTGCCCTTCATGAGGGGGTGATGTTGCTCACATAGAAGGAGGTAATAGTTCAACCACTCCTGGGGGGGGGGGGAAACCCACCCTGGACCAGATGGCATTTAACAACTACTGCTCTGTCGTAGATAGATACCACCTTTTGGGACAAGGGATTTATGTGATGCAACTGCATGTGTTCCTGGAGAAAACAATATGTAGACACATTTCAATCTGGATTCAATCTGCTTTGGTCACCCTGGTGAATGACAACTATTGGGAGATGGAGAATATGACCCTGTAGCTCTAACGAAATCTCTTATTGGCTTTTGATACCATTAACCATGGTATTCTCCTGAACCATCTATGAGACATGGGTGTAAAGAAGAGATGTTACTCAGAAGAGTCTCTTCCATGCCATTCCTGGCCCCATTGCTCACAACAGCTCCTGCAGTGCTTTCCTTAAAAAAAAAAAAAAGAAGTTCAGCTGCTTTAAAATAAATTGAAAAGAATAATTGCAAACTGAACACCCCATCCCCTCCACCTTTCCCCAACCTAAAGGCATAGTTCAGATGTCGTATAAGCACTGAAGTGGAGGCTGAATGTTACTAATATCAGCATGAAGGAAAATACTAATGCAACCACATATTATGGAATTTAGCAAGCACAGTGCTCTTCTACCTGGTCGTTTCTGGTATTGCCCCTTTTTAGGTCACAGCCTCAGAAAAGAGAGGAAATGACCAATTAACAATCAAACCTAGCCATCCTGGACCAATGTACCTCACACCTCCAACCAACCCACTGAAATTTCTTTAGAGTTTAAAGTCAGTTCCCCAGCTCCTTGCTTCTCCCTGAGAATAAATTACTGTGTTTGCCCACCCTGACTTTAGACCTCCAGTAGCATGGTTCCAAGCAGCAGCAGGAGGAAACAGTGACCTTGCAGGACTCAAAAACTTCTCCAAAGCAGCACTAAGGAATATTTTGCAAGGGAGAAATAGTGGACAGGAATACTGTGTAGTGGGGAAAGGCTCCAGGGTGGGGTGTGATCTGCAGGTGGGAAGCAGGTGGGGGAGGGCTAAGTAGGCAAAAGATCACTAATAACCACCAGTACAACCAGGGAAATTTCATTGCTTGATATGTTCCATGTTGCAGACCAACCATATTCATGGCCCTCTGCCCTGCCTGGTCTCACACATTTTAATAAGCAAGTGTTCCTGGAAGTGTGGCAAAAAACAACAACAACCTTCCATTAGTTTTTTGATCAGGCATAATGGGATTAGTAGTAAACTAGGAGCCTGCAAAAAGCATTTCCAGTTTATTCCCTTTGTGCCTCACTAAAGGGATTGAGCATAGCAGGGCAGGAACCAAGGAAGGATGTACAGCAGCAGATTTACATAAAGGCTGCATTCACACTATGTATTTAAAGCACATTTAAAACATTCTACCCCTCTTCCTCCCCCCCAAAAAAGAATCCTAGAAAGAGTTGTTTGTGTAGGGTGCTGAGACCTGTGAGCTCTGAACTATTGTTCACAGGATTCTTGGGGGTCATAGAATCATAATTATAGAGTTGGAAGGGACCTCAAGGGTCATCTTGTCCAACCCCCTGCAATGCAGGAATATCAGCTAAAGCAACCATAACAAATGGCCATCCAACCACTTCCTTTGTTATGCTAAGAACCCTACATATTTGACTCACTAAGAAGCTGGCCTGGCTTCCTCAACAATTGAATCCTCCATTAGATTTTTAACCCTTGTCAAGTTCAGGACCTCAAGAATTATAAGGGACTCAGACATCATGCAGTCTAACCCCCCAAACTTACAACAAAACAGACAAACAAATGTTTCCACTCCCTGTAATGAATGCATTGCCAACTAAATACAGTGGTACCTCGGGTTACATACACTACGGGTTACAGACTCCACTAACCCAGAAATAGTGCATTGGGTTAAGAACTTTGCTCCAGGATGAGAAGAGAAATCGAGCTCCGGCAGTGCGGCAGCAGCAGGAGGCCCCATTAGCTAAAGTGGTACCTCAGGTTAAGAACAGTTTCAGGTTAAGAACGAATCTCTGAAACGAATTAAGTACTTAACCTGAGGTTCCACTGTATCTCGCATGTGCCCTTGTTTTAAGAGAATCAGCTATGACCGAGGAGCCCAACGCCTGGAGAGTTAACTCACAGGTGTGGCCTGGCTGAAGGACTTTAATTTCTACTCTGTGCAGGTTCCGAGGCCTCATCAATAATAAAGTGCAATTCACTGTTAACTAAGCTTGTGTTACGTTCATACATAAATAGCAGAAAGTGCCCCCCGCCCCAGTAGTCATTTTTATCTGCTCTCAGAAGGTGGAATATTAGCAGCCCAGTAGAGGGCATTCTCTGGCAGCTCTATAGATGTATAAATCCCTCCCCAAAGAGCTAAATCTGGCACCTGCATTATATAGTTTTTGTGGTATGCTGAAGACACAGATCTTTAACCTGTCTTTGTCAGCATAGATTTGTGTTTTCACAACCCATCCTGTGACTGCAATTTGTTTTAACTGTTTTTAATATTGAATTTTAGCAAGACAAACAAGCCATTCCTTCCCTTGTCTGGCTCTTTTAAATTTGTTTGTAAATTCAGATCGAGACCTGAATAACAAGGAATGGTATGGCATCTTTTGACAGGGGCCCAGGCCACAACTGCCAAATTCTGGAAGGCTTTTGATCTCAATAATCTTGATTTTTGCTATTCCAAGGCTTGGCCCTTCTTGAAAAGATCTTGCATAAGCAAAAGTGCCCAGGGGCATAAGTGTTCAAGATCCCTTCTTGGCCATTTGATCTCATTTTATTTTTTTATATACAAACACAGCGACTCAGGAATGTCAGGTACCACAGATCTATACAAGTGTCCTAATTTATTACAGCCCAGTGTTGTTTATTTCTTTGAAATGGACTGAGACCATAGAACCCTTTGGTAATTACAGACAACACATCCTTTCCCTCTCAGTATGCTTTATTATTAGCTTAGTAAATCACAGCTGCATTCTACATTTCTTTATTGACAATTGTGACAACTAATCTTTGTTTTTAGAAACCAATCTTTTATTTATTTTTTCTGTACAGTCATACCTCGGGTTAAATATGCTTCAGGTTGAGCATTTTCAGGTTATGCTCCGCGGCGACCCGGAAGTAACGGAACACATTACTTCCGGGTTTCGCTGCATGCGCAGACACTCAAAATGACGTCATGCGTGGAAGCGGCGAATCGCAGCACGCGCAGATACGGGTTGTGTTCGCTTCAGGATGCGAACGGGGCTCCAGAACGGATCCCATTCGCATCCAGAGGTACCACTGTATTTGCCTCTTGTTGTTAATGAAAATACTTTGAACAAAGATTGAATTTTGAATTGTCATAATCCATCCTGGGTAGGCTGATGAAGGTGTGGTGACAAATTTTATCACCATCCCTGACTTTTTCCTTTCAAAGGTAAAAGTCATGTCTGTTCCTCCTCCCCACTTTTGCTTCAGGCCCCAACCATTGCTGCCAAGTGGCCCTTAGATGGTTGTGCCATGCAGCCTGCAGACTGAAAAAAGTTTCCCACATGTGTTCTAACTGGAGAGGCAAGGAATTGAACCTAGAACCTTTCACATGCAAAGCATGTAAATTAACACTGTCCCCCTCCCCCGACCCTTTCACCAGAAAACCACATAATTTCTTTCACAGTACTGTACTAGCAATCCAGGGGATGCAGAACTCTGAGAGACTTTCATAACTGCATGCCACTCTGCTGCAGAGGGATCTTTGCTCTGCTGGCAGCAATTGTTTATGATCCTTTTGGTCAGAGAGGGCTGCATGACTTCAACCTGTTATTGTGCACGTTTCGAAAGCAGGAACACTTGATCACCAGTGTCGTGTCAGAGAGTGTCCCAAAAGGTGGGTTCAGAAGATAGGTAAAGGTACCCCTGCCCGTACGGGCCAGACTTGACAGACTGTAGGGTTGTGCGCTCATCTCACTCTAGAGGCCGGGAGCCAGCGCTGTCCGCAGACACTTCCGGGTCACGTGGCCAGTGTGACAAAGCTGCTCTGGCGAGCCGGCACCAGAGCACCAGAGCAGCACACGGAACGCCGTTTACCTTCCCGCTATAAAGCAGCACCTATTTATCTGCTTGCACTTAAGAGTGCTTTCGAACTGCTAGGTGGGCAGGAGCTGGGACCGAACGACGGGAGCTCACCCCGCCGCGGGGATTCGAACCGCCGACCATATGATCGGCAAGTCCTAGGCGCTGAGGTTTTACCCACAGCGCCACCCGCGTCCCGGGGTTTAGAAGATAGTTCAGTACAATTAAATTAAATTTGTCTTTAAATCTGATTTAGGCAGGCACGGCTCTGTGAGAGAGATTACAGCTAATGTTTATTTGCCAGCCAGGGAAAGGTTTGTTTTTTTTACAAGCCCAAGAGGCTGCAAAATTGAAAAATGCCTCCTAACAAATTAATTAGTCTGTAAGCATCCTTCAGCTTTTTGTAGGTAGCACATTAGACATGTGGGGAGGACAAAGGAGGAGAATCTGTAGCAGAATCCCTTTTTCCTTCTGACTCTTTGGAGACAATGACAGCAGCACACAGGTTCCTTGGGGATGAATGTCGTTTGCTGCCAGCACTGGCCAAGGCCAATTAAGGATGATCAAAAGCTCCTTCCTAAAAATTCTAGCCTCCAGCTTGTTCATAATCAAATTAAACCATAAAAACTGCATTTAGCAGTCGATTTTCTGGTCCTTTGAGGTGCTGCTGCTGGAGTTGGGCAGATGTAATGTTCTCAGTCCCTTCACCCTGGGTCAGAGATTGGGACTGCAATCTCTACATGATGGCAAACCATGAGCTCCTTGGAGAAAAGGTGGTGTGTAAATGCAAATGATTATTATTATTATTATTATTATTATTATTATTTGTGTGCATAAAGCTTATGCAGAGTATGCCTGGTTTTATTGATCACGTGTTCCGATTTGTCAGGAGGTTATATAACAGTGAGCATTCAGCCTGATTTGTTTGTGCTGTGTTTATACATCTTCCTGTTATTCATTCATCCAATGACTCCAAGCTTGCAGGTTCGATCCCTATATGGGACAGCTACATATTCCTGCATTGGAGGGGGTTGGATTAGATAATCCTCCGGGTCCCTTCCAACTCTACAATTCTCTGATTCTATCATCCACACTTTCAGAGCATTTCCCTGTCGCTTTCCTAACTACAATTAGTCATGGTTTTTAAAAAGTGAATTTGTTGTGTTAGGATGACAGAGAACTTTAATACATTTTAATTACACAAATCAAAATCTTCAGTATTCCCTTGAATTCCCCCCTGCAAAATATTGACAGCTGACCTTAAATACAGAGAGTAAAGCCAATAGAGCAAGTCCTATTAGTGGGACTTACCGTATTTTTCGCTCTATAAGGCGCACCCGACCATAAGTCTCCTAGTTTTAGAGGAGGAGAACAAGAAAAAAAAAATCTCTCCCTCTCTGTGCAGCACTTCTCCAGCAAAGCAGGAGGAGAAATGGAAGGGGCTCCATTTCTACTCCCGCTTCGCTGAAGGGGCGCTGCGCAGAGAGAGAGGCTCCTGCTGCGCTCAGGAGGCTTCGGATGGCTATCCCTGAAGCCAGGAGAGCAAGAGGGATCAGTGCGCACTGATCCCTCTTACTCTCCTGGCTTCAGCGAAAGCTGCACAGCCTACATTCGCTCCATAAGACGCACACACATTTCCCCTTCCTTTTTAGGAGGGGAAAAGTGCGTCTTATAGAGCAAAAAATACGGTAATTCTCAGGAAACATGCAGGGGTTTGTGCTGGGCAAGTATGTTGGCCATATGTCTCTCTTTGCATTGGACAAACCTATCTTTGAAGGCATCCTACTTTTCAGAATGAAAAGAAATCCCAACATTCCTGACCATTGGCCATGCTGGCTAGGGCTGATGGGAATTGTAGCCCAACAGTGTCTCAGGATCATCAGCGTGGTACAGACAATACTGGGCAAGGTGGATCAATGGCTTGACTCAGAAGCTTCCTATGTCCCTGTGCACATTTGACAATCTGCCCAATGAGACATTTTCAAGCATTATACCACCACATGGGGCCTCCACCACATAACAAAAACAAGAGCTTTGTGGCATCTTAACATATCTTAACATAAACATTATGGCATAAGCCTGCATATGACAAAGTGAACTAGCCCTGTAGAAGCTTGTGTCATAACAAAATTTCTTAGCCGTTGTTCTCTGTTGTTTATTCTGCAACCCACTCACATAGCCTGCCTCTTTGGAATTCGTTATGCAGACACATTTCCAGTATGGCTGTCATTGTGTTTGAATTGTAGCATTGTAGTCCATTCTGTTGTTCTTGAGTTACACAAAATGCAGCCATCCTCCCATCTGATTGAAATGCCAGGCCCCTCGCTGAATGATGATTTAATAAGTTCCATGAGCAATCCTGGCCGTCACAGCAAATTTCAGCAATGGAGTGGTGTGAATCAGCAATGGAGAAGCAAAACACACCAAAGAGCTTTCATTTCCAGGCCAGGTTCTCAGCCTTAGTTGCTGGAAAGATCTTTCTTTTTCCTCCCACAATTTCTCCTTTCTGAACAAGCTCAACATTTATTGGCTATGTGGATGCAAAGTGAGCTAACTTAACCCTTCAGTTAAGAAGAAACACTCATCAATAGTGCTTGTTTTTTGTTTTTTAAAAAAGACAAATAAAAATTCCAGATTTTATTTTTTATTTTATTTTTTAAATAATATTTATTGAAAAAAGAGTTTTCTCAAAATTAGAAAGATAAAAAACAAAATTACAGAAAGAAAAAACAACAACAAAAAAGAAAAAGAAAAAGCAAACCATCATTTTCAAATTATCCATTTTCGTTACCTTCTTTCCATGACCTCCTCCTCCTCCCTTCTCTTGTATCTTGATTTAAAATTGTCACAGCAAATCCTTTTCATAATTCATAATATTCTGTCATTACGTGTCAGGGAACTGCCATCGGAGGGACAGGTGGTGGAAGGGCTCACGGAGGCTGGGAGAGACCCAGCAGCTGAAGCAGGAACCAGCAGGGGGAGAGGTGGGTCTCTGAGGGAAAGCGAGCAAGAGGGAGGGCTCAGGGACACGTCCAGTGAGAACAGTGGGGAGGTTTCTGAACCTCTCATAGGGAGACCCACTCCTCGCCGGAAACTGTCACGCCGCGAGTCCAGAAGACGTGTTTCCGTTAAGGAGCTTTTATGCTGGAAGCGATTCCGAAAGCAACCACTGTCGGAATCTGCAAGTGACTAGAGCAGCCATGTCTGAGGGGCTCCGTCACAGACAGAGGTTTGTGGACTTGAACAAACTCTGAGGGACTACGATTTTACGCACAAACAGCTCATCATCCCATCACATTACGTTACCTTACTCTATTATCATCTTATCTTATAAAAAGTCTTAAAACTTAAAACTTAAATATTATCTTTACCAACTTCTCATAACCATTACCTTTTTACCTAGTTCTTAAAACATTTTTTACAAGAGCCAAGTAATTTCGTTTCAACATTTCCCCAACATTCATAAAACATTTCTAGTAATAGAAAAAAAAGAGAATAAAAAACAATCCAATCTTCTTCCAGCATCCCCTCCCCCCGGTCCCAGGATTGTCAGTCCTTTTTATCCCATTATTCTGGCACATTAACCTGGTGTTCTTACATCCAAGGCCTTCAAATCTCTTCCATGTCCCTTCCGCAGCTCTTATTCATATTTTCCTTTCACTTGTGGGAACTCCAGCTTAGTAATGTTTTTGACCCTTTTCAACAAATCAGCCCCTTTCTCATAGATTTTATTTTTTAATTTAAAAACAAGCACTTACAAAAACTGTGAGTAGCAGGCAATTGCCTCATTTGGATGTAGCAGTAAATTATGATTTGGCATTAAATAGGTTTGCGATATTTTGAAGAGCAAAAAGGGGACACATTTTCTGTGATACATTTGTAGGTGGGCTGGGGGGGGAATAGTAGTAATAAGATAAAAGGTGTATTGAAATATTTAATAATGGTAATGAAAATGAAAATGATTGTAAAAAATGAAAATGGAGAGTGATAAATAAGAGATGTCAGTTAAAGTGGAGTAGAAAAAGAAGGGGAGATATAGTTAAAAGAAGAAGAGGATTCCGCCCGCCCCCCCCCCAAGAAATGGAAGAAAAGAGGGAAAATGATTAAAAATACAAAAACAAAGCAACAATAGGGAGAATCATTTTTTAAATATATATATATATATATAAGGATGGGGATGGTTACTGCTGCCTCCAGAAGTTGGAGCCATTACTGAGGCAGCATCCTTGAGGGCTCAGACCTTCCCCATGGCTGCTGGCATATTCGGTCTCCTCTGCACTCGTCCACCAAAATGTAGTAGTAGTAGTAGTAGTAGTAGTAGTAGTAGTAGTAGTAATAATAATAATAATAATAATAATAATAATAATAATAATAATAATGGACCAAACCAAGCAACTGAAGGCAAAACAAAACAAATTACTGATGGGGCGGGGTCTGATCTGTAGTAGCAGGCAGCTGTGGTCCTGGGGGAAGCAGTGCCAGGAGCCACTGCGCTCTCTCCCCAGAACCTCGACGGTCTCATTTTGCGGCCTCAACTTTCTTGTGGCAGGTTGGCTCTCTCCAGCAACACAACCATTATGTCCCTCACACACCTTCACAGATTACTGGGCTTGGAGCATGTTGGGGACTCGTGCTCCACAGTGCCACGCAGGAGCACCCTAGGGATGTGGCTAGGGCTTCCCTGCATACCCAAGCCCCACTAGAGCAAGCCGGTTCCCAGCCGAGAAAGCCCTTTCCCCTGTGCTGCTCCTGCTCCTCCATGCCCTGGTGCCAGTCATGCTTCTCTGGCTGCTCCTGTTCGTCCTGCTTGGTCTGGGCCAGGCACCGTGGCCGGGAGGTGTCTCAATAGCCTGTGGAGCCTTGGCAATGCGCAGTGGTAGCAGCCATTTGGAGGAGGAGGAGAGGCCACAGGTGCAGGTCTAGGAAAGAGACCCGTGGTGCCCATACAGTGGTACCTCGGGTTACAGATGCTTCAGGTTACAGACTCCGCTAACCCAGAAATAGTACCTCAGGTTAAGAACTTTGCTTCAGGATGAGAACAGAAATCATGCAGCAGCAGGAGGCCCCATTAGCTAAAGTGGTGCTTAAGGTTAAGAATAGTTTCAGGTTAAGAACAGACCTTCAGAACAAATTAAGTTCTTAACCCAAGGTACCACTGTATAAGGTGCTGAGCAAAGACCCCAATGACGAAGGAATGGCGGTGGTGCAGAGCGGGAACCCTGCTTCTGCAGCCCTGTGCACTGTGCAGCTGCAAAGCACACCTCTTACCTGGGTGCGCCCTGCTGGCCATTGTGTTCCTCAAAGGCAGCATCCTTCTGGAGTGGGGCTGGCCTCCCCTGCTGGCAAAGGGAGAAGAAGACAATGAGGGCCATAAGGCTCCTGCCTCCGCTGCTGAATTTGGCCTGCTACCAAACCAAAAAACCCCAGACATTTTGCCAAGTTTTAAAAATCCTCCTGGACACAAATTTTACTCCAGTGAAAACCTGACATATGGCAATTATATGACTAGGCCACATGCTCCTCCTTTCCACTCTCTTCCCTTGAAGGAGGGCTCCAATGCGTTGGGGAGGTCTATGCTGTAGTTGAGGCAACCTGACAGTGAGGGTCCTGGAGATGATCCAAGCATGGGGTTTCCCCCTCAACCCACTCTCCAACTCATCCATCTCTGCAACAACAGCCGTGACCTCTGCCACCCTCGCCTCCCTCTCTACAACTGTTGGAGCATTCTTTGACACTTCCATGGTGCCTCATGTACCAGCTTCCGCAGCACAGTCAGACACTAGGAGGAGTCCTATCCAGAGGGGGGTGCCCTGTCCAGCATTCAGGGGGCAGAGACCCCCTCCCATCTAGATGCAAGAGGCTCCTATACCAAGCAAAGTGAGGGATTGCAGAAATGCTTGCTGCGCTAAGTTGAGGATAGCAAGGGTATGTGTCATTGTCGGATCAACGTCTAAGCCTTGAGAGCTAATTCACCTCCCTTTGTGTAGCTGAAGCTTGGATTAATTATGTGCATTCCCTGTTGTGCCTTAACCAGCGATTTGCATATGTATTGTAGGAATCTGGATATTAAAGCCTTTGAAAAGAATCCTCCTTCAAGCTCTTGTTCTTCAGCAACTGGGAGCCAGGTGTCAGAGGCAGTTGCCAGGGTCAGGTAAGTAATAACTCACAAGGTGCCGGTGAAGTTAACTCTTTATTCAAAGAAACAAAACAGCTCAAGCCTAATGAGCCTAGTAACTTTCCACAGTGAGGCAGTTACAAGGACTGAAGGTCCCCACCTTCCCACAGTTTCCTAAATCTCCTTCCTGGATCCTTCTCAAGCAACCTGAGTCTCCTTCTTCTTGCCTCTCTTTCATCTGTTCTCTTCATTCCTCTTCATGCTCTGGGAGACCAAGATGGTTGCAGCTGTAGGGGGAGACCCTCTGGCTTCTTCAACAGCTTACCTGATCTCTGCCTTGTGCCCCCTCCCTCCTCTAGCCTCCGCATCTGCCTCTGCTTTTAGATTGCTCTCTGCCTCAGTCTCTTCCTGTTCACTAAGCCCTGTTGCCTCTTTGGCTTCTGACACATCCTCCCAATCTTCTCCCTCTGACCTCTCATTGTCATCCCACCAGTAATCCCCTGGCTTCCTCCCTTGTGGGTTACCCAGCTGGTGCCTCCCACCATGCTTCTGCATCCAGCTAGTCCATGGCCCTAGGATAGTAGCCTTCGTCCCACTTCATGTTTTAAGCCATCCCCAATTCCCAAAGTGGCAAAAAGCTCTAGGTGCCACATTGCATTGCGCTTTAGAGTTGTAGTGTCATCATGCATTTTATTTTGTTTATTTGTTTTTATGAACAAAATTTGTACACTGCTGAATTGTAACTAAACCCCATAACCTATGTGCATGTGTACAAGATATAACGGGAGTAAAGGTCCTAAAAAGTGTCGGCAAGGCACAAGAGTGCATGGTTTGCCTCCCCATGATCAGGAGGGGCTAAAAGAGGCAAGTGTAATGGCAACTTCCATGTAGGAGAAGTCTCAAGTGGTGTGCGCCCATTCCGTCGAAGGTACATAAGCATAGGGGTCACAGTCCTACTGTTGCTTCAACTGCTCTGTTGAGGACACAAACCAGGGAGAGTTAATGCCTGCCACGTAGTTCCTAGAAGTGTGTGGCAGTGTGTATTCAGTGCTTAGGAGCTGCTGTGTGTGCTTTCGTCAACAAGAATAACTATCTGTCGTTTGCCCTCCTTGACTGGATGTGAGCAGGACACTCCACTGCCCCTTGGGGAAACATAAACACCACCAACAAAAACATTTCAATAAACCATTATGCTATCCTGGGAGATATATGTTTATCACTCCTTCTAATAGCGAACTCAGCTGCTGAGTGCTGACATTATAGCCATAACGCTGTTCTGCCACCTCTGCATTTCATCTCTCTGCAGCAAGTTGGCAATGCCAGTGGCAATGTGAAAAGCCTGACAGCAGAGGGCCTGTGTGGCCCACGTAAACATCACATAAGGGATTGGGGAAATGATTTTTCCGGAATGGAATGTCATTAAATTTGCCATCATTACTGACTGGGTCAGTATATAGCACAGTGGCAGGAACAGCTGGGGGTGTTTCTCCATAGAGCAGCTCTCTTTCAATCAAAGCCCGGCGTGCAGCAGTGGCTCGAACCTTTTGGTGTGCTTAAATTGATTTTCAAAAAGAATATCATGCATCTTGTTACAACAGCACAGTGTTACTTCAATATAGACTTAACAAAAGTCACTTCCACTGACACAGTATTAATCATAGCAGTTCTTTCTACTCATAACCGCAAAGATTATTGATCTAAATATGCCTGTTTATCTCAGAAACCAAGAACAAGCAAGCAACGGCACTCTTACTACACAAACACCTGTGATTCATATTCAGTAACAGTGGTGGGACAAAGGGCCTCCCAAGTACTTCACAGCAGGGACAGTGATCTCATCTCCTGGCAGGCTATCTGCAACCCTCTGTGTGCTAAATAGATAGGTTTTTCTCAGAGAGAAAATAAGCTAACCAGAGGAAGAGGTACATTACATGAGCATGCATGGCCAATGTTTAGAACTGCCACGGTTCATTTTAAAAAATAATAAAGTCTCTTTCTTGTGACTAACCAAAATGTCATAAAGTAGTGAGCAAGCTTTTGAGTCCACAAGAATTCTTCATAGGGTCAGATGTTGGATAAAGCTGAGTGGCAGCTATTTAAGTCATCACGTTTACACTGGCCAACAAACTTACTTACTTACTTTTTTATTTATTTATTTATTTTATTTGTGTCCCGCCCTTATGCCGTAGATTTCAGGGCAGTTCACAACATAAAAGTACAAGAAAAAAATACAAAAATCATAATAAAACCAGAAAAAAATGCCTACAAACCAATAGCCCCCTCCCCACACTCATCAGAAGGGGCACTGCTATGGGGACTGCTATGAAGAGTGCCCGTGTTTTAGAATTTACCACTTTGTTGCAAAGTAACATATTAAAATGGTGTGTGTTGGTTTTACTGACCATTAATTTCTATTTCTTTTTGGATAATTCTATATTCTGCTATTTTTGATTTTGTTAAATGTTATTGGGCATGTGCTTTTAGAATTATTTAGATTCATTGTTGCTTTATTGTTTGGCTTTAAGCTTTGCATATTTTATATTTGTTATATATTTTCAGTTCTGTAAATCACCCTGGATGATGATGATCACCGTATTTTTCGCTCTATAGGATGCACTTTTTCCCCTCCAAAAATTAAGGGGAAATGTGTGTGCGTCCTATGGAGCGAATGCAGGCTCCTTGGGTTCAGCAATAGCAACGCGAAGCCTCCGAGGTGCAGAGGCAGCGCTCCCTCCGCGCTCCAGAGGCTTTGCGTTGCTTTCGCTGAAGCCTGGAGAGCGAGAGGGGTCAGTGCGCACCTCTCACTCTCCAGCCTTCAGTGATAGCTGCCTGAAGCTTTTGGAGCACAGCGGGAACATGGAGGTGGTGGGGACTTAGTAGCTTCATGGGCACCAGGGGAAGACGTGAGGACAACATTACACCAACAATTGTCATGCTGGTAACTGCTGATGTAGATTCTTCTCCCTTCCCTTTTTAAAAAAACCTAAAAATTCATTCAGTTGAGTAGCAACTGTTTGTACAATTTACTCACTAGAGCTTTCTGGATCTTGATATTACTCCCCCTATTAGCAAAACAGGAGTCCTACATGCAGGCATGCTGAAGTGGAAGGGGAAAAGAGCTAAGATGGGTTCTGAGTCTTGTAAACTGTAGAGACTACAACTGTTTGAAAAAAAGACCAGGTTTTGTTGTCATTTAAAAAAGAGAACAAGGCCACACTCCATACCTAAACAAAACTCCACAGGGATAAAGGACTGCAGATGTGCTCTGTCATCATGGTGAATGTTGGCAGCAAAGAGTATCACACAGGTGCACATCCATATCCTTTGGGAGTTGGCAGTTAGACTGAAGAGATGCCAGCCCCCTTCTGCCAGCTTCTGTTCAGCCTTAAGTCCAAGGGTGGAGGGAGTATATGCACCCTTAGAAATGCCTGCCTTGACTCAGTTCTGCTTCTATATGATTCTCTAAGCTGAAAGTCTGCTTCCTTCCCTATAGACCAGTGGTGACGAACCTTTGGCATGCATGCCAGAGGCGGCACTCAGAGCCCTCTCTGTGGGCACACACGCCATTGTCAAAGCAGGGCTGTTGCTGGGGTTTGGCAAAGTGGCCGGCCGCTTCCCCCTCATGCCGCTGCATGCAGGAAACGCTCCCTAGAGTGTTTGCTGCCCACAGCATCGTCGGGGGGAGTTGCGCACCCACTAACCAGCTGGCATGGGTATCTGGGTGAGAGAGAGAGAGCACGCACACAAAGGGACACATGTGCAACTCGCTCGCCACACCTCCTGATCCGGGCTGGGAGGGAGGAGCGCCGCCCCTGGTCTAGGCGGACGGCGTTCTCCGTCTCCTCGGGGCTCCTAAAAGATGGAGCAAGAGATTCTCTGTGGCAATAGTGCAGGTGATTGGTGGCTGTGTCAAGGGCTGTTTTCAATTAGCTGCCATTGTGGCAATTGGGCGGTTGATTTGCGGCTTTTGGCAGCGAGTGTAGAGATGACTGGTGTCTTCCGCAACTTGTGCGATTGTAAGCATCTGTGCGGCTGATGAGCAATTTTCAGCAACCCCCCCCAAAAAGCTCAACAACTTTGGGAAATCCCCCCCCCCCAACAGCTGAACAACTCTGGGCAATCCCCCCCCCCACTCAAAAGCTCTTAGTACATCAGTGACCAAAATTGTGGAATCTTCTGGAAAAAGTGTATTTCCAAGGTTTGATGGCTCATAACTACTTTTTTTGGAGTAATACCAGTGCTTTCCCCCAATGGTGATTTTCTTGAGTCAAAATGAGAGTATTCCTAAACATTTTTTAAAGAAAAAAAGCACTGAGTTATACCATAAAATTATATATCAATTGAAAGGGTTACATTAACCCTAATGTATGAGTTGTCTTTTTCTAAACTAAAACCTCAGTATTCAGGTTAAATTACCATGTTGGCACTTTGTGATAAATAAATGGGTTTTGGGTTGCAGTTTCAGTACTTGGTCTCTAAAAGGTTCGCCACCAGTGCTATAGACCCTCTCAGGTGCTGAGATCAGTAGAGGGGGCCCTCTTGTTAGTTCCTCCACTCTCAAAGTCTGGGAGGCAGGTAGCAAACCAGGAAAACATTTTCTCTGTGGCATCCCTTAAGCTATGGAACTCCCCACTTTCAGAGAATGCTGAAGATTTACCTCTTTACCCTGAGTATATTGTATATAGTGCATATTCCCTTAACAAAATAACTGGTTTCCTCTTAGAGATTCTACCCTCATCTACACAGGACCACAGGTTTGGAAGGGATGCATGGACACCATCCAGACTGACCCCCCCCCCCCAAAAAAAACCCCTTATAACACTGGAACACTGCTCATGCACCTGCGTGGAAGTTTTGGATTTCGGCAAGTCCCTGCTGAGGCACTCAGAAAACCTGGCAGTGCCACTCAGGGCATGGGATGTGGATATCTGTGAGCAGCAAGAAAGTTCTTCAACAATGTAGTAGATTTTGTTCTCACCCTAATCCTTCATGGTTTAGTCTACTCTGTGCTATAGAAGTGAAGGGGAAGGCAGAGGCATTTAAAAGGGCAACCATACAATGGCTTTCATTCAGATGCTGAGAGAGTTAACTCTGCCCCTTAAGCAGTTAATGCTTAAACCATTTTAATGCTATACTAATTGTTTCACATCAGAGGGTAAGACATAAATTATAACCCATTGGGCTTTAATTGCATGTTCTTACATTGTTGCTAATTATCCTTTATTCCTGAAAAAAGAGAGCTTTAGAATGTTTAATTTTGGATTCCAAGAAATAAAAGGTACTTCCAAAGAGGTTATTCTTATCAGATGTGTGCTGCATCTACATTTGAATATTTTCAGGAAATTTCAGTCCATTCTCAAACTAGGACTTTGCTTGCCTTGACCTCAGTGCTGAATTTTTCAAAATATACTGTGTTAAGAGTTTGCAATGAAACTATATTCAACGTGTAGAATCCTTTTCTTGTCCTGTGATCCTAGCTGTTTGTATGTGGAGATGGCTTCAGATACTCAGTGCTACAGGGCATACTCTTAGAAATGCTCTATACATTTCCTACTCCAGGGACAAATGTAACTTCTGCATGGTCTGAAGGCAAAGCAATCTCACATTTTGGAAGGTGGATGGTGTGGAGCTTTGCAGGGCATCCATGTACAACACAATGTGTAATCTGGAACAGAGGAGATGGAAACTGTTAATCCTTCAAAGGTCCTAAGGAGTCTTATCTGGTCACTGCCAGCTCAGCCTCTTCCAGGTAGTCTCTGGATCAGGGGTAGGCAACCTAAGGTCCAGTGGCCGGATGCGGCCCAATTGCCTTCTCAATCCAGCCTGTGGACGGTCCGGGAATCAGCGTGTTTTTACATGAGTAGAATGTGTCCTTTTATTTAAAATGCATCTCTGGGTTATTTGTGGGCCATAGGAATTCGTTCATATTTTTTTTCAAAATATAGTCCGGCCCACCACATGGTCTGAGGGACGATGGACCAGCCTACGGCTGAAAAAGGTTGCCAACCCCTGCTCTGGATCATTGTTTGCTGCCGGATCTTCTGAGTAGACCCTTCCTCCTAAGTAGACCCTTGGTGATCTAGCGTAGAGTGAGCTGAATCAACTTTCAAAAATGAAGGGTGCTAAAAAGGTATAATGTGACTTGGGAATTCAAAGATATTTTGGTTAAATTAATATTATTTAGTTTTGCTTGGTAAGTAACATTTGTGTAAAATTGCATAGAAAGCATTAAAAATGATTGCCAGGTACTTGCTATTATTAGTAGCATTAGCATTAACATCTGACATTTTCAGAAGCTAAGATTTAAATTATTTGGTTTTCTGAAAGCAATTTATGTGCTTCTTAATCCAAATGTTGTCCAGTCACAAAAATAACAGCGCGGCTGATGGTCAGGGATGATGGGAGCTGTAGTCTAACAACTCCTGGAGGGGCCACAGGTTCGCTATCATTGATACAGACAACATGCACAACTTGTGATACATTTGGGACAGAAGGAAAACAACAAATCAATTCTAATAGAAGGGGATAAAAGCTCACATATTAACACCCCCCTTCAAATAAGCATCCCCAGAAATATGCCAAACAACTCATGGTAAAAACTGTCAAAAGGCAGTAAGTTGAGCTGCAAAGGTCTGACAGCAGTGCTCTCCCCCCCCCTTTCTTTTTTCTTTTTTCTTATGGTGAAAGAGCCTCTTTCTCCAATGAAAGGAACATAATCACTCTTCAAGGGTGAGGCATTTAATTTATTCCACAGGGATTCGTTTCAATCCTTTTCGAAAGCTAATCTCTGCTTTGAATTCCTGGTGTTTGCCATTGAGGAAGGGCACACGTAAGAGCCTGCTCAAACCTCCCTTCCCCTTTAAAGCCATGTCTGAAAAAGATTATTTTCCTCCTGCAGCTCCATTTTCTATTTGGTCTGAGTCAAATCGCTGGATGACCCTGGGAATAGCTGGCTTCACTGACAGAGCTTTTCCTGAGTCTGCTGACATCCTTTCTGATGTGGTAAATAAGTCACAGGAACCATAAAAACCAAGGGCTTGGTTTTTGTTTTTTTTTTCTGCTTTAACACATGGGCCACATTTAGAGTTCATCTCATCCAGGGGAAAATTTAAGCTTAGAACACGGACAAGACACCTTTTTTAAAAATCCACCCTGATCTGCCCCTGGGATATCCCATTTGCCCTCCCCATCATTGAGGCAAGAACAGTGGAGGGGCAACAGTGGCTCCTACACTTGTTGGGAGGGGGCTTCAGATGGTGGACTACTCTCTCTGACTTCAAAATCCTATGTCCTCTGGAGTGCCCTTCTAGGATTGCACTCAAAGCATGCATAGAATACTTTATTATTTCAGGACGGCACATATTCACAAGAACATTAAAAGAGTTCTACTGGATCAGGCCACAGACCCATTTACTCCAGCTTCCTTTTCTCACAGTGGCCAACCAGATGTCTATGGAAAGCCCTGAGGCTGGCTTGAGTGCAACAGTACTCTCCCCGTGTGTGATTCCTAGCAACTGGTATTCACTGGTTTCCAATAGTAGAGGTAGAACGTAACCGCCATGGCTAGTAGCCATTGATAGCCTCATCCTCCATGAATTTACCTAATCCTCTTTTAAAGCTATCCATCTTGGTGGCCATTCCCAAATATGAATTCCTTAGTTTAAATATGTGTGTTATGTGGTGAAGTACTTTCGTTTTGTCCTGATTCTTCCAACATTCAGCTTTGTGGAATGGCTCAAAGTTCGAGATTTATGGAAGAAAAACTATCTACTTTCTCTAAACCACGGGTGTCAAACACAAGGCCCGCGGGCCGAATCCAGCCCGCCAGACCTCGTCATGTGGCCCGTGTAGCCAGCAATTCCTAGTGTCCGTAAGGGCCGCCCCCTTCCTCCGCAAGCCCTTTTATCAATGACAAAGGCAGGAACACTCCTTCCGCGCCTATCCGGCTCTGCAAAAGGCAACCCTTTCACGCGCTTGATTTGCAACCCAACCCAGCCGCGCGGTGCCCTTTCTGATTTCTCCCTCTCCTCCTCGCCAAGCCCTGAATCGAGCCCACCCTCCGCTGTCAAGGCCTGTCTGGCTCGCAGTACCCATTGCGGTGCTTGCTTCTGGGAAATGCGGACTGCTTCCCGGCTCTCCGCCCTCGCTTTGCCCGCTTGGACGGAGCAAAGCACACGACACCGGCTGCGCCATCGCGGGGTCTGCGCGCGTAAGAGCCGCCGCTGCGCACGAGGCTAGGGATCCTTCTCTCTCTCCCTCCCTCGGTTCACCTTTGGCCCTGATCGGAGAGGCCTGATCCCGGGCCATCGCTCGCTCTTCCCTCTTGCACGAGTGACTCGCCCGCCGCTGCCGCCTCCTCCTCCTCTCCTCCCAGAAAGGCAGGCTGGGTGCGGGAGGGTCGCTGCACCTTTAAAGTCCTGCACATTTTCTGCAGTGTGTACAAACACCGAGGTCTAGCCGCAAAGTTAGCAAGCCTAGGCCCTTATTAAGGTGGGCTGGAGGAGGGTTGGCTCGGAAAGCCGCGCGGGTCGCTCTGTGCCCGCCCCCCTCCAAGCAACCCACGCACGACGGGTGCTGGCTGAGCAAGGTCGCTGCTGCAAAAAATAAATAAAGAGAGCACGAAAGCAAAATCCGCGCGCCAGGGGAAGCTTGGCCGGAGGAAGCCAAGCAGCAGCGGCGGACACATAGTCCTACAGATACAACCGGCCCTTTGAGGGTGACCAAACTGCTGATGCGGCCCCCGATGAATTTGAGTTTGACACCCCTGCTCTAAACCATGCATTTATTTCCCTTTATCATGCCCCACCCCTTATTTGCCTTTTTTTCTCTCCACCACCACTATTTTCCAATATAACAAAACTGCAACAATAAGAACTGAGTCTAAATGCATGATACAATTACCACTGGGTGCATTACGTACGTTAACCGTGCAATATTATTTCAGACACACTCTTTGGTTTTTTTAAAATAACACTCCAATTAATAACAAATCAAATCTTGCTACACATAATACAAATAATAAAGCCAATTATACATTCCAAATTATATAATTTAAAGGGACTTCCCATGTTCTGGCTGGTCAGGAGAAAATCTCATAATCATAAAGTATCATAAATCCGATATCCGATCTTATCCTTTATCTTATCATAACAGTCACTGGTATGCGACTTTCAATTGTATTTAACAAATCCATATGTATATTAGCATGCAAGAGGAATTTTATTTATTCTTCCTGTTGTTTTCATCAGATGTTTTTGGTGCAGTCCCCCTCAGAGGTCCCTTTTCATTCCATGATCTTATCTTCCAGGACTCTGAGCTGTCTTCCAGCTTTCCTTTGTCTATCAAAATTTAAAATACAACAATCCTTCAAATCTTTTAATGAACTGGTGTTTTTCAAATCCGAATAAGGGTCTTCCATAGGGGGCAATGCCATAAGGTATATTTCACAGTTAGTAATTGTTTGGTTCCTCTAAAATCCAAGCTTTGCTCCCCCCGGGCCCTAGGGGAAGCTTGCAAAGATCAAAGATTCACCTTCACTTTGATATTAATCCATATACGACAAGAATCCATGCAAGCAAATGTAGTTTCTTATGAGAAATATTCCCCAGTTGTAATCCATCGGTTGTGTTCAACCCCTGTAGAGAGGCCCTTTCTTTTTCTAATGCACCACCATTTATGCCATTTTATCGTTCCAAGCCGAAAGTATATCTACTCATGTTTTTGTACAAAGTCCTTTCATATCTTGCCAATTCCAATTAGAGCCCTCCACAGAGGGCCACACCATAAAGCATCAAATTCTCAAGTTTTTGTACAGTTCCTCTTGCATTCCGTTTAGTTAATTAAATCTTTCTTAGTGAGGCTTGCCAAGTCATGAAGTAATAAGTATAGAAAAGAAACAGATGCTCACCTCACATAAATCGTAGCAAAATGACGAAAATCCTTTCCAGATCAGAACCTTAACACTTCTTTCCAGGGTCCGAATTCAAATATTTTTTAAGGAACAGGAATACTCTCTCTCATGGTGCCAGCAATGGAGAGTTTCCAATTTGTGCAGTGCTAAACACCCAGCATCCCTGCCCCTGCATTCCATTGTAGTGAGCAGCAGATGAGAAGTCCCTCCCCCTGCCCTGGGGGGTTGCCAGGGATAATTACCCCCATATTATTCCTAATAAATTGCATGACTGGAGTCCGGTGCTATGGGAAAGCTGCCAAACGCCATGGCGATCGCACCAGAAGCCATTTCAGACACACTCTTAAGCACATTAGTAGTTAATATAGCTCCTGAACTGATGGGTTTGGGTTGTCAGTGAGAGAATTTTTATTTCCATCCCTTATATATGAGAAAAAGAAAAACCAGGTTTCATCCAAAGTGTCTCTCTTTGCAATACCTTTTATCATCCTTCTATGTCTATTGAGGTGTTCAGAGATAACCACAACCCATTCATTGCTGAACCATATTTCTAGTGGCTGTTCAGCCTCGGATTTCCAAAAACATGCCAGCAGGTGGCTGTCATCAGGGGGAAAATGAGTCTATGCCAGGTATTGAAATCTGGGTTTTTATTTAGTGAAAGTAGGACTAGTGCTAGAGATAAGTTGCAGGCCCTCCAAGTGTCCCTATTTTCCAGGGACATCTCTGATTTAGAGAAGCTGTCTGGGTTTCTGATTTGATCCCGAAATGTCCCACTTTTCCTTAGGATGCCGCCATTTTCATTGGAGAAAATAGTAAAATTATCATTATGGAATGGGACGTCTCTATTTTCCTTGGATAAATGTTGGAGGGTATGAAGTTTTTAGTGATCTTGGAAATGGTGTCAGAAACAGTGGTCCAAAACATTCACAACTTTGTAAACAGATAAACAACTACACAACTTTCTGAAGACATCTAAAGGCAGCCATGTATAGTTTTTAATGGTTTAATGGTTGATATTTCATTGTGTTTTTATATTATGTTGAAAGCCACCCCAAGTGGTTCTGAAAATTGAGTTGCGCATTAGATTCGATGGCACGTTAGTCTTGAGTAAATATGGTAGATAAAATCCATTTTCTGCTGCTTCTGCATTAGAAAAGAGAATTCTGGATTTTGAGTAATTTGTGACTCGGTGTAAAGCATTCAGCTGGTTGACTAGAAAGAATGAGCTTCTTTTGGATTCTGTAGCATTAGAAGTATCATCTGCAAAGGCATCAGATGATGCCTTTAATAGAAGAATCTTCTCACAGTCATTTGCCTGGCACCTTTATCACCACTGCAAATAACAACAGTGACAGGGAGCAGTCGTGACACATGCCTCTAAGAAGGTTGATTAGAGGGGCCTTAAAACCATTAACCACACTGCCTGTTCTGGTTTTCAAGCAGGACAGAATCCATCAAAGGCTGCTGTTGCTGCTGTTTTTGCAGCCATTTTCTTAGTTTTGTTCTTTTCTCCTTTTTTTCCTCCCCCCCCCCCGCGCCTTCTTCCCTCTTCAGGATCAGTGTCTTCTCCGCTGTCTTCTGCTCCTCTGTGTATTTATCTCCTTTTGGCTGAAGCTGTAACTGGTCCATTTTTGTTTTTATTTTGCTTCAAGGTGGGTGATTGCAGCTTTAGTTATTCATTCATGTGTTATCAGCAGTTTGAAGAGGTAACCCCATCTATATTTGATTCCAGCTTCTCTGAGTGCAGCAGTGAATTCATGGAACACACATCTGTATTGCAAAGTTACAGGCTGTAGTGGGTCTTCAGGATCTCCAGAAGTCCCTCCCCAACAATGGGAGTCAGTGACTGAAGTGTAGGTGAGTTCCCACAAAGCTAGACACAGTGATAACAGCAAGAACCTTTATTGAGCTAACAGAACTGGACAATAACAGCAAAGCAACTGCTTATGTACATTTCTGAAGGCCTGGGCCACTCCCACTCTCAGTGTGATTGGCTGTCTAAACTCCCAAGCTGCAGATCATAACTTAGAGTTTAAAAACCAATGGCAGTGGCCCAAATCCTGAAATGTTCTGTGATTGGATATTATGTATTGAATTAGAACACAGGGGCTCAGAATCCTTAGTCCAGACTCAAGCTCAGGCAAACACAGACCACTGAATATATAACAATAACCCCCACATCATCAGAGATAATTCTAATGGCTGGCTTCTAAAGGATGCAATGTGAGCTACAAAATGAGCTTTTTTCACTGCCCACACTGTAGGCACAACTATGTGTTCTTAGCAGTTTTCCGTAGGCTTCAGAATGAGACTTGCACCACCTGCACTCCAGTTCTCATCCAGCCTGCTTCATAGTCTGGAGCACCTCAAAGTACCAAAGAGCCTCTCAGGCTCCAAAACACTGGCAAGGATGCCCAGGGCATCATGATCATGTCTGTTTCATCTCGCTATTCCACGGCAAGGGCTTCAACAGGATCACCAGTGCAACGAGAAAATCCCTCAGGACATTCAGGGACATATCAGATGACATCAGTCTCCCAGGGCAGGCCATACCTCCCTTCAGAGCGGCACTGCCATTGTTAGTTGAAACTTAACCAGATAATGGTTTGGCCATTGTACTCCTTCTATCTTCAGTAAATCCCTCATACCAGTTTGGGCAAAGATCACATCCAGAGTGTGCCCTGCCTCCTGTGTTGGACTGATGGTAATGTGAGAGAGACCTGTGGTTGTCATGGAGGTCATGAAGTCTTGAGGTGGCCCATCAGCAGCCTCCACATGGAGATGGAAGTCACCCAAGATTATCATTTTATGGTCCTCCAACAATATCCCAGAGACTACCTTGGTCAGCCTGGTTAGAGATGCAACAGAGTGATCAATAGACCAGTAGCATCACTGATCTGTCTTCTGGCCCAACACCAGTGAAAGACACTCTAAGACTATCTCAAGGTCAAGAGGCTTCCTGATCAAGGAGATGGTGTCCCTGCAGACAATAGCAACTCCCTTGTTGAATCTCTTTTTGAAAACACTCAAACTGTTTATTATCTTGTGGTGATTGGAGACAGATACTTATGCTGCCATTTAGCTCCTCAGCTAGCTCATTTGCCTTTTCTTTCTCTTCTAAAAACCTCAAGTGGTATAGCCTGGAGGTAGTTCCAGCCCTTTGTTTTTATGTATCTGAGAAGGAAAGATTAAACAATTTAAAAAGGGATATGGGGACATATTTTTGCATGTTGTGGACAAATTATGGTTATACATCATGTACTCTGGGCCCATCACTAACCTGAGGGTTCTCAGAGCCTTGTAAGGTGGAGAGCTTTAAAAGCTCTTTCTGCAGTACGTCTTCCCTACTCTTCATTTATTTATTACTTTCCTCCACCCATGGTAAGCTGCAGTCACGTAAGTATAGTGAGTGTAAGTTGTGGGCCCACCATATGCTCAGGAGAAACTTTATTAAGGACTCCATCACAAGGCATGGTCTCCTCCACTATACAGTGGTACCTCGGGTTACAAACGCTTCGGGTTACAAACACTTCGGCTTACATACTCCGCTAACCCGGAAGTAGTACCTCGGGTTGAGAACTTTGCTCCAGGATGAGAACAGAAATCGCACACCGGCGGCAGCAGGAGGCTCCATTAGCGAAAGCACGCCTCAGGTTAAGAACGGTTTTGGGTTGAGAATGGACCTCCAGAACGAATTAAGTTCGTAGCCAGAGGTACCACTGTACATTGAATAGGATTTGTTCCACTTTCTGATTTTCTTTTAGTCTGTTAAGATTTTACCCTGAGAAGTTAATAACAAATACTTCTTCTCTGGTGATCACTCGTAGCCGAGTAAGATTGTCTTCCATAAACACGTTTTAACAATAAATCCAGAAGTGACTGTGGAGGCCAGTTCTGGATCCACATGTCTTTCCATAGTGGGGACATTGGTTTCCAGGCAGGAGTTGATCTCAGTGTGGACTTGCCAAGTGTGCCTTCCTCTTAGGATGTTTCTCCCTTGTGTCCTGAGTTCGAGTGTCTTCAAAGCCCATGACACCTTTGGTAAAGGCTGTTCTCCAATTGGAGCACTCGCAGGCAAGTGTTTCCCAATTGTTGGTGTTTATACTACATTTTTAAAAAATTGCCTTGAGACAGTCTTTAAACCTCTTTTGTTGACCACTAGCATTAAGCTTTCCATTTTTAAGTTCGGAATAGAGTAGTTGCTTTGGAAGACGATCATCAGGCATCCGCACAACATGACCAGTCCAACGAAGTTGACGTTGAAGAATCATTGCTTCAACACTGGTGATCTTTGCTTCTTCCAGTACACTGGTATTAGTTCACCTGTCTTCCCAAGTGATGTGTAAATTTTTTTTGAAACACTGTTGATGGAATCTTTCAAGGAGCTGGAGATGGCGTTTATAAGTGGTCCATGTTTCACAAGCATATAGTAAGGTTGGTAGTACAATAGCTTTGTAAACAAGCATTTTGGTTTCCCTGAGAATGTCCTGGTCCTCAAACACTCTGTACTCCAACTGGGAGAAAGCCGCACTCGCAGAGCTCAGGTGATGCTGGATTTTGGCATCAATGTCAGCCCTTGTGGAAAGATAACTGCCAGGTAGGAGAAGTGATCAAAAATTTCCAATGTTACACCGTTGAGTTGGATTTGTGGTGCTGCAGAGGAGTTTTTTGTACTTGTTGGTGCAGCACTTGGGTTTTTTGGATGTTGAGCCATAGGCCAAGCTTTTTGTTACGGTAACCTTACTCTTTGCTTTCAGCCTGCTCAGATTAAAGAGCTTTCCATTTGTTCGATATATGATTTCTACTCCGGTGGGGAGTTTCCCTTTGACAAAGTGTAGGATTATGGCAATGAAAATAATGAATAGAGTTGGGGCAATAACACAACCCTGTTTAATACCTGATCCCACTGTGAATGGTTCACTTTGAGAGCCATTGTTATCTGCAATTGTTGCTGTCATATTATCATGGAGGAGCCAAATGATGTTCACAAATTTATCTGGGCAGCCAATTTTCAGAAGGACAGTCCACAGGGCATTACGATTTACAGTGTCGAAAGTCTTAGTCAGGTCAATAAACGCCATATACAGGGGTTGGTTTTGCTCTCTGCATTTTTCCTGAAGTTGTCGAGTGGTGAAAATCATGTCCACTGTCCCCCTAGAAGGCTGGAAACCATTTTGGGATTCAGGAAGGGTCACCTCTGATATTGTTAAGAGACGGTTTGCTAAGATCCTTGCAATAATTTTGCTGGGCGCAGCTAATAGAGAGATGCCTTGATAGTTTTCTGCAATCTGTCACCTTTCTGTCACCTTTTTTTTAAAGACATTGATAATTTTCTGTCACCTTTTTTTAAAGACATTGATAATTTTGGCATTCCTAAAGTCTGCTGGGATCTCTTCTCTCCTCCAGATTTTTTCAATGAGTTTGTGAAGTTGTTGTGTAAGTTCAATTCCAATCACTTTGAAGACTTTGGCAGGTATCCCATCTGGTCCACTGGCTTTGTTGTTTTTCATTTGGTGAATAGCTGTACACAACTCTCCCAGATTTGGAGATACTGCAAGCTCATCTCTAACTTGTTTTTTGTGGAATTTGTGAGAAGATCTCAGCAACTACAGGGGAGTTGCGGTTAAGGAGATGTTGGTAATGTTCTTTCCAGCGCAGTGCAATAGCTTCTTTATCTTTTAGAAGCGTGGTACTGTCTGCTGAGCATAGAGGGCATACGCCATGATTTATTGGCTCATAGATAGTCTTTGTGACTTTAAAGAAACTCTGTGCATTATGAGTGTCATAAGTGCTAAGTGCTGAATCTCTTGAGCGTTTTTTATCCACCAGGTGCTTTTTACTTCTCTGGTTCTTCTTTGAACCTCAGCCTTAGAGTTGGCAAAGGTTTTTTTCCTAATGGCACAGTTTCTGTCTCTTTGCCAGATCTGAAAGGCCTTCCTTTCCTTGTCAATCATGCATTCAATCTCACTGTCATTCTCATCAAACCAGTCCTGGTGTTTCTTGGTTTGGTATCCAATAGTTTGTTCACAGGCTGCAATAATGGATGTTTTTAGCTTGGTCCAATGTTCCTTGATGTTATCAGGGAATTCTGAAAGCAGATGGTCCTTAAGAGCTGTTTGGAAGCAATCCCGCTTAATGGGATCTTGAAGGGCTTGAGTGTTCATTTTGCACCTTGGTTTCCTTCCTTGAAGCCTGCGTTGAGGTATAATCTTGATAGCCATCATGGAGCATATTAGCCAGTGATGTGTCCAGCAGTCATCGGCACTCGTCATAGCTCTAGTAAGGAGCACATCACGGTGATCTTTAGCACGGACAATAACATAGTCTAAGAGGTGCCAGTGGTTTGACCGAGGATGCCTCCATGAAGTTTTTAATTTATTTTTCTGTTGAAAGAGTGTGTTGGTAATAACAAGGTTGTGCGCTGCACATATCGTCAAAAGTAAGATTCCGTTCTAGTTACTGTTACTAATTCCTTCTTTCCCAGTAGTTCCAGGCCACAGATCAAAATCTCACCCAACTCTTGCATTAAAATCATCCAGGAGGATAATTTTATCTTCTTTAGGCGTCTCTGATAGGACGGTATCCAGCTGAGAGTATTTTTTTCCTGTAATGTCTTCATCGACATCCAGTGTTGGTGCATAAGCACTGAGAATAGTAGCCTGTTGGTTTTTGGTGAGTTTTATTTGAAGGGTTGAAAGTCGCTCATTAATGCCGGTAGGGACATCACAGGAGCTTCACAAGATCGTTTTTGATAGCGAAGCCTACCCCATGTATTCAACGTTCTTGTTCAGATAGACATATCAATGTTAAAACGTCGCAGCTCTCTTGCAATGATGGCAGTTCTGCGTTCAGGACACTCGTTATCTCTGTTATCTAACAAAGTCCGTATATTCCATGTTCCAAAGTTCAGTTGTCTTTTACGACCACTGGGTGGTGACCCCACTGGGCACAGTAATCAAGTCAGAGAAAAAGGGAGACAGACTTTGTTTAGGGCACCTTTTCTAGCCCCTCCCCCTTTTCGGGGTGAGCGGAGTGGATCCTAAAAAGGGCTGCTCAGTCATGGATACAGCTGTCGAGATGCTCAGCTGCCTCATTTCTTGAGTCAGAACAACTGAATCTGTATTCACTGCCCATGTGCTAGGCGCTTCCAGATTTCATGATCCTGCCCCTGTTACCATTTGCTGATTGCCATGGGACTTTTGGGATTTGGGTTTGGGATGGGTTTTTGGAAGAAGCCTGTGTATGAATTTGTTTTATTTTTGTAGATCAGTGCACACTGACCAACGCACAGTCTTCACAGTAAGGCTCTGTTCCGATGGTATGAGCAGCCACGACGACCAGTAGATTCTTATCTGCTGCAGCCTTCATCCGCCTTCACAGCCGTTGTAACATATCACTTGTTATCATCCGCCTGTTTTGCCATTGAGGACTTCTTGGATCATTCTTTGTCTAGCTCTTTCCCTTTGACCTTACCGCCTTGGGTGACCCTTCTGGGAGTACGAGATTCCCGACGGTCTCGCTCACAAGGTGAACAAGGTGATGATCCAGCAAGGAAGAATAACAAATACAGGAAATGTAAGGTAAAGGTAAAGGACCCCTGGACGGTTAAGTCCAGTAAAAAATGACTATGGGCTGGGGCACTCCTCTCGCTTTCAGGCCATGGGAGCCAGTGTTTGTCTGCAGACAGCTTTCCGAGTCATGTGGCCAGCATGACTAAACCTCTTCTGGTGCAACGGAACACTGTGACAGAAACCAGAGTAAACGGAAACGCTATTTACCTTCCTGCCGCAATGGTACCTCTATATCTGCTTGCACTGGTATGCTTTCGAACTGCTATTTTGGCAAGAACTGGGACAGAGCAATGGGAGCTCACCCTGTCGTGTGGGTTCAAACTGCCAACCTTCTGATCAGCAAGCCCAAGAGGCTCAGTGGTTAAGACCACAGTGCCACCCGCATCCCTACACAGGATATGTAAAGAGTACCAGCAAGTTCCCTGGGTAATATAAGGCTGTAAAAGCAGTAATTGTGATATATTTATTGTGAGTGTGAAGAACTTTTGGTATGAAAGTGTTAAAAAGATGAGATACTGTGATACATTTTAAAATACAAGGCATTGCACAGATAGATAATGTTCATTCATGCAAGCATGATTCATAAGGGGATTCATCAAAGGCATGGCATATTTGAGGAAGGCTGCCAGAGTTCTGAGATGGAGATTTGAAAATGAGGGAACCACATTATTTAACCTAAATTTAACCCCCTCCCCCAATTGCAGTAGCAAATTCCCTTAAACATGCAAAACAAGCATGCAGAGGAATGGAAGCTTTATTCAGAAGGTAGAACTTATTAGTAATTTAATGAGAAGTCAGACTCCAGCTGACACATTCCTTTGGGCTTTAAGATTGAGGTCAAGCATTCTGGTGATGCGCAGAGCTGAACTACAAAGACTTTAGCTTATTCACAGATGCTTGATGATGGTCAGAGAGACAGGTACAGAAGTGAGAAGGTGGTGGTAAAGCAGACTGATAAAAACGGCCAACATGCTTTGAAGAGCAAAGGCAGAATTTGGGCCTATGAAGACCATTTTGGGGAGTGGCTGGGGGAAAAACAACAATGTTGCCTTTGCAAGTCTTTTTTTATTTAGTGTATGCATAATAAGAGGTCTCATTTGTGCATGTTTTGCCTTCCAGAAACCATCAGCGTTCAGTAAAGTCTCACTGACTTTGCAAACAGTGAAAGGCAGTCATCTTTCTTCCTTCAGCCCCGCACCCCAAGTACTTGCAACAATAGAACTTTGTACTTTGGAGCTACTCCTGGATCCATCTTTGTTTCTGGGTTAATTTTAACATGCTAAATCCATTATCTGTCACCTATGAATTAGAAGGGGGAGTTTAGGAACTAGAAGGGGTGTCCAGGCACCCCACAAACTCATAACGCTATTATTATAATAAGCACCCTTTCTGACATTAGGCACACTGATAAAATGGTAGTGATCGGAATTTTTTTCATAAAAAACTTAGCATTATTGCAGTCCTGTATTGCATAGTGTTGTAGTGCTATAGCACCATCAGCAGTAGCATCATCATTAATAACAACAACAACAACAACAAGTATTATGGTGCTATGGCACTATGCCTCTTTTTCATTAAAAGATATCCCCTTCTAAGTTCCTTCCAAAGTACCCACTTCCCCAGGCATAGTAAAAGACCATACATTTGATAAGTTAAAAATGGTTTACTTATGAACTCCTCAAAGGTCAGATTCATGTGCTTTTCCAAACAGCAGTTGGAAAACACAGGTAGTCCAAAGTGCTGAACGTTCCTAAATAATTTGGTACAGAAGCACAAGAATAGACTTGACTTCCTTCCTCCAAGGGGGAGGGTGTGTGACCTAGCTAAGCCTGGCAGGGTAGCTTACTCTATGGCACTGACCTTGTCTTGGGTTCATTAGCCTTAAGCATTTTGATTATACAAGGCTGGTTATCTCATACCCTTAAGGTCACCTAGTCCAACCCCCTGCAGTGCAGGAATCTCAACTAAAGCATCCAGGACAGATGGCCATCCAACCTCTGCTTAAAAACCTCCAATGAAGGAGAGTCTACAACCTTCCAAGTGAGTCTATTCTACCATCAAACAGCTCTTTACTACCAGAAAGCTGTTGCTGCTGTTTTAATAACAGCCCAGACACTGTTCAGCCTGGACCCTGAAGTCTAGCTCCAAGGGCCTTCTGGCAGTTCCCTCACTGCAAGAAGTGAGGTTGCGGGGAACCAGGCAGAGGGCCTTCTCAGTAGTGGCGCCCGCCCTGTGGAATGCCCTCCCATCAGATGTCAAAGAAATAAACAACTATATGACTTTTAGAAGACATCTGAAGGCACTCCTTTATCGTGAAAATTTTAATGTCTAATGTTTTACCATTTTTATGTGCTATATGCTGCCCAGAGTGGCTGGGGAAACCCAGCCAGATGGGCAGGGTATAAATAATAAAATTATTATTATTATTATTATTATTATTATTATTATTATTACAAGGTTACAGGTTCTCCAAACTTGGACTGCTGTCCTGTTCATACCCACTTTCCTGGGAGTATGTTTCTGAATGGAGGTGGTATGCTTGTGGATGTCACCGTTACATGGACACACAGTGGTACCTCTGGTTACGAACGCTTCAGGTTACAAGCTCTGCTAACCTGGAAGTAGCTGCTCCTGGTTGCAAACTTTGCCCTAGGATGCGAACGGAAATCCATTACCGAAAGCGTGCCTCAGGATAAGAACGGTTTCAGCTTAAGAACGGACCTCCGGAACGAATTAAGTTCGTAACCAGAGGTACCACTGTATATCTGGCCATTCTGATAGATGGTCCTTTAGCCTGATCCTGTAGGCACCTCTCATGTTATGTACTTACTGTACTCAGTGTGGATTATTTTTGACCAAACATGCATGCTTTTGCACTCTGTCAGTCCATTCACTTCCAGCTTTGTGATGCCTTTTCTGGTGAACCAAGTCTGGAAGAATAGCCTGACTGACAGAATCACTCATGCAAAGATTATTTGAGTTTGACATGTCCCCCTTACAAGAGACACAGATAAATTGTACTGAATTAACAGTGAACTTTCTGGTGGTTCCAGTGAATGTTTCCGATGTATCTCCAGATTTCAACTCAATATAGCTAGAATGATCTTCAGCAAGTGGAATGAGCTGAGTCTGAAGGTGGGGTAAAGGAGGAATTTGTTCAGCCCGCTTTTCACAACTGACTTACTCAACTGAATGGTTGCAAACATATGATTGCAGTTTAGAACCAAAACTTGATTGTTCATTACAACACAACTCCAGATTGTATTATGTACTTTTTTGGATTTTGCAATGTAGTTTTGGTCCATGAAATGTACACACAAAGTGGGGCACATGGCCATCCATCATTGATGCTTTAGTTAAGATTCTTGCATTGCAGGGAGTTGGACTAGATGTTCCTTGGGGTCCCTTCCAACTCTACGGTATAAGGAAACAGGTCTCTCAAGTAATCTGGTCCATGCTTCCCACTGGATAGGTTATCCTGTGTTCTTCCAGTCATGACTGGCAACCACCATCTTTTCTTCTCTTGGCTTCTTTAATATCATGTTGTACTTGTATGTCTATGAATGGTTGCTCCTTTAGTACCTGTGTGTTATGTTTACACGTGTGTGTGTGTGTGTGTGTGTGTGTGTGTGTGACAGAGAGACAGAGAGAAACCAGGCCCTGAGCTGTAGAGACCATTATATAAGTACCAGCAGCTTGAACTTGGACCAATAGTGGATTGGCAGCCAGTGCAATCCCACAAGTAGCATGTTATATGCTTATATGCTGATGGGTAGTTTGCTCTCACAAACAACCTAGCCTTTGCATTTTGTACCAGCTGCAGCCTCCACAACAACCCCAAGAGCAGCCCCACGTAGAACAAATTGCAGTAATCCAACCATGAGGTTACCAATGCATGGACAATGTATGGAGCATATGGAGGCTGACTGATTTATCCCTAGTCTGGGGTCTGGACATGTGTACTATCAAAATCTGCTGGGGGTGCGAGGGACTTGTATTGACAAACACCTCTCTCTCTCTCTCTCGCTCTCTCTCTCTCTCTCTCTCTCTCTGTCTCTGGAATTGACCCTAACCTAAATGAGACAAAGACTCTCAATTATACCATGTTTTTGTTTGATGTAATTACACGGTCAAAGATTCTTTGTGCCCTTCTTACATGAAAACACACACACACACAAACAGAAACAAATGCAGGAAGAGCAGCAACAGAATGATGCCAGCAGCATCCTCATTCACTTCCCCCCAGTCCCTGTTCAACATTATGAATGCAAGCCTGCATAGCACATCATTTTCCTAATCATGTAGTACTATTGAAATGCTTTGCTAAAATTATAAGCATTAACCAGCATGCAAAATCATACAATAGTGTTGCTGTCACTGGCAATTTTACAACCCTTCAAAAGAAATCAGCTTGGGGTGTGCGGTTATTTATTTATTTATTTATTTATTTATTTATTTATTTATTTATTCAATCAATCTCCCTCCTTCCTATTGTGGCAATTGCCCCCTCTTTTATGAGGTCAGATGATTTAGTCGCAATGTCAAAGCTCAAGAGGGGCAAAGTAGTGGAATCAGGCAGTGAATGTGGAACACTGACATCATGCAGAGGGCAAAAGTAAGATTAGTGCCAGGATTAATGATAGTAAAGATGCCCTGATCTACAGATGCAGAGAATCTCGGAGGCAGTACCATTGACCCAGACAGTGGCAGGTCCCATTTCACTGGCTCAGGCCACCCTCTCCCACTGCCTCCCTCACAGAATCCTAACTTGCCTGGGTTGTTTGGCAGTGGTTTCTGGGTTCTCACAAGGTCTATGATATCTTGCTGGAACCTGGAATATGCCACTTGTCCTCTTATATTCTGCCACCTGCGGCAGTTGCCTCAGTCCGGCTCTGGACCCAGAGTCCTGACCAATGGAAGAAAGGGTGGATTCCAGGACCAAGGTTGGGGCAGAAATGTAAAGTGATGCATGTTAGGCTGCAAACCTTAGAGTCATAAAGGATAGTTCAATGAAGGTGTCGACTCAGTGCCCAGCCGTTGTGAAAAAAGCAAATTCCATTCTAGGGATCATTAGGAAAGGAACTGGAAATAAAACTACTGATTTCAAATTGCTGTTAAGATGCAACCACGTTTGGAATACTGTGTGCAGTTCTGGTTGCCTCATCCAAAAATGTAAATTGTAGATGTAATGGTTTGGAAAAGCACAACCAAAATGATCAAGAGGGTGAAACGATTCCCTTGTGAAGAAAGGTTGGTGGGTTTGGGACATTTTAGTTGAGAGAAAATGCGAGTAAGAGGTGCCATGATAGAAGTGTATGTAACTATGCATGGCATAGAGAAAGTGGATAGGGAAAAGTTTTTCTCCCTCTCTCATAACACTAGAACTCATGGATATCCAATGAAGCTGAATGTTGAAAACTTCTGGGAACTGTAGTTTCCATTTGGGAATTATAGCTCAGTCAGAGGTAAAGTACGGTAAACTAAATGTACTTTGAATGAGTGGTTATGAGCTACCAAAGGCAGTTAACAAATATTTGCGTGATATTCAGAAAATACACAGAGGGTATTAATTTGACTTCAAATTATTTAGAGGAGAATTTGGAGAAATAATTTCTCTCAGCTTTTCCCCTTCAGATCACAACTGCCTACTACTACATCCTACTGTGAATAAGGGGCCATAGTCTTTAGTAGTTTTAAGGTAACCAGGGACATGGGTGGCGCCGTGGTCTAAACCACTGAGCCTCTTGGGCTTGCCAATTGGAAAGTCAGCAGTTTAAATCCACGGGACGGTAGTGAGCTCCTATTGCTCTGTCCCAGTTCTTGCCATCCTAGCAGTTCAAAAGCATACCAGTGCAAGTAGATAAATAGGTACCACTGCGCAGTGGTGCACTCTGACTTCCGTCTCGGTGCCGCATTGTGCCAGAAGCAGTTTAAGCATGCTGGCCACATGACCCAGAAAGCTGTCTGTGGACAAATGCCTGCTCCCTTGGCCTGAAAGCGAGAGGAGTACCACACTCTATAGTCACCTTTGACTGGACTTAACCATCCAACCTTTTTACCTTAGTAGGTTTCTACCTCAAACAGTATATGGAAAAAAATCTGCAAAAGAAAACCAGGAATATTTCAGTTCTGTAATCAGTGTAATAATAGTCCCCTCCCTTTTTAAAAAAAAAAAACCCTGCACATTAGGCTAATGTTTTCCCCAAGTGATCCAACTGTGTATGAGCAATGCTTTCTCTGACCGTAGACCGGTATGTCTAATGCTGAAGCCACAGCTGGTAAGTCCTGGGTGCCGTTTTGCCTGCAGCATTTGAATTTGTAAGCCAGGGTAGTGACATGAGTGACACGTGAGTAGGAGGGAATATGACAGACAGGATCAAAAGTAATTGCTGAGTGTGATGCACTTACAGATTTTCCTCTTGTTAAGCCTGCTTCTCTCCCCAGTGCTTCCTCTCCATCTGTTACTTTATCAGCTTTTGGGGAGAGAATAGACACCAGTCCTTGAAATCTTATAGCAAAATGTCCTCCATGAGGAACTTCCGTATTAGAAAAGGCACTGTAGCAGCTTCTGGGACTCCTTAGTTTAAAGAAAAGGCAATAAAAGAGGCAGCATGATAAATGTTTTACGATACGATACAATATGATATCTTTATTGTCATTGTCCCATACAGAACAATGAAATTGAAAAATCTACATAAGACATTCAAAAACCCCTAAAAACTCTGAAACCCCATTTTAAAATATAATATACCATAGAGACTCCTTATACTGCATTTAAAACCAGAATTGCATTTGGATAGAAACTGTTTCTCAGGCGGCTAGTCCTGGTCTTTATAACCCTATACCTTCTTCCAGAAGGCAGAAGCTGAAAGAGATAATTTTCGGGGTGCGTACTATCCTGCGCTATCTCTGCAGCTTTCTTATGGCACCTGACAGCATAGATTTGATCTAAGGTGGGAAGAGTGCACCCAGTTATTCCCTCTGCAGCCTTTACAACCCTGGACAGCATTGTTTTTTCCCCTGGCCGTGCAGCTCCCAAACCACACACACAGACCATAAGTTAATACACTCTCCACAGTACAATGGTAAAATGCCATCAACAGGTCTTTTTCCAGAGGATTCTCAGAAAATATAACATCTGCTGTGCTCTCTTCATCAGGTCTTTGCTGTTTACTCCCCAGGTTAGGTCATCTCTCAACTCCATTCCCAGAAATCGAAACACCGAGACCTGTTCCACGCACTTCCCCTCAATAATAAGTGGCTGAATATTCAATTTACATTTCCTAAAGTCCACCATAATCTCTTTTGTTTTCTTTAAGTTAAGGAGTAAGTTGTTTTTCCTGCACTACTCCCCCAACTCCTCAACTTGCTTCCTATAGGCCACCTCCCCCTCTCCAGCCGTGATTAAACCAACCACCGTTGTATCATCTGCAAACTTAATGATCTTATTACTGGGGTATTTGGGGGCACAGTCAGCTGTATAGAGCATATATGAAAGCGGGCTCAACACGCACCCCTGCAGCATCCCCGTATTTGTGATGAGATCCGCAGAGACGTGGGAACCCAACCTGACCCCTTGGGAATGGTTTGATAGAAAATCTAATATCTACCTGCACAAACACGGTGGAAGATCCAGGTCTAATAATTTGGGCACCAATCTATGCAGAATAATAGTATTAAATGCAGAACTAAAGTCTACAAATAACAGTCTCTCATTGTTCCCTTGATTCTCCAAATGAGTCAGGACAGCGTGTAAAGCCATTGCCACAGCATCCTCCATGGATCTCTTTGCCTTGTACACAAACTGGTAAGGGTCAAGTCCCACTGGCAGACAAGATAAGATGCGGTTCCTCACTAGTTTTTCAAAACATTTCATTATAATGGGTGTCAACGCCACAGGGCGAAAATCATTCAGACTGTCTATCTTTGATTTTTTTGGCAGGGGTATAATGGTAGCAGATTTCAGACAGGGTGGAACAGTGGCTTGGGCCAGAGACTGGTTAAAAATCTTTGTAAAGATTCCTGCCAGTTGGTCCGAACAATCTCTTAGCACCCTGCCAGCCACCCCATCCGGGCCCATACCTTCCTCGTGTTTATCTCCTTTAATATTCACCTCACTTCTCCCTTTTCCACCCTGGCAGCATTTCCTGTAGGTAGTGACACCAATATCTCTGGCATCCCTGTTGGAGTCACTGTTGGTGTCACCTCAAATCGGGCAAAGAAGGTATTCAACTCTTCCATCAAGGAAGCAGTACTCTCTACCACTGATGAATTTCTCGATTTATAACCAGTCAGATGTTGGACTCCCTGCCACATTTGTCTAGTATCGTGATTTCTCAGATGGTCCTCAATTTTTCCTCTGTACTCCGCTTTTGCTTTCCTGATACCTCTCTTCAAGTTCACTCTTTCTATACCATACAATACCCGGTCCCCAGTTTTAAAAGCAGAGTTTCTGGCCTTCAATAATCTCCTAACCTCTCCCGTCATCCAGGGCTTTCTATTCGGATACAACTTAACATACTTTTCCCTGGTGACATTTGCTGTGCAGAATCTAATATAATCCAGGACCGTTGATGTATAAGTTTCTAGATCTTGATGGTCGAACATATTCCAGTCGGTCTCCTGGAAACAGTCCTGCAGCTGCTGAGAGGCTCCCTCAGGCCACACCGTAACCATCTTTGTTTGCATCTGGCCTTGTTTCCTGAGGGGTGTGTATACTGGTGTCAGAAGCAGGGACACATGACCTGAACCACCAAGGTGCGCCAAGGTCTTGACCTCATATGCCCGTCTAATGTTCGTATACGGAGTATTTTCTCTCCTTGTTGCACACTCAATGTGCTGATGGAATTTTGGGACTACTGTCCTCACGTCTGTGTGATTGAAGTCCCCCGCAATAATGTGCACTGCCTCCGGGTATCTGCTCAATTTAGCATTGATGTTTTCATGCATACTACTCATGGCCCTGCATGCATTTGCAGTTGGTGCTATGTACACCGCTGTTAACACCACTGTTGTATTTTTTTAAAATTATGCACAGCATAGAGAAAGTGGCAAGAGAAAAAGTTTTTTTCTCTGTCTCATAACACTAGAAGTCATGCACACTCAATGAAGCTGAATGTTGGAAGATTCAGGACAGATAAATGAAAGTGCTTATTCACACAGTGCATCGTTAAACTGTAGAACTCACTCCAGCAGGAGGCAGTGATGGCCACTGGCTTTAAGAGGATTGGACAAATAAGGCTATGCTTTGCTTCCACAGTTGGAGGCAGTAATGCTTCTGAATACTAGTTCCTAGAAATTGCAGGAAAGAAGAGTGCTTTTGTGCTTGTCCTGCTTGTGGATTTCCTACAAGCATGTAAGTGGCCACTGTGAGAATAGGATGCTGGACTAGATGGGCCACTGGCCTGATTCAGCAGGCTGTTATATTCTTATGAGGATTTGTGAAAGGAGATTCCACATGCATTAAAACAGGGGTGAGGACGCACTGTGGGCCAGATTTAGCCTGCTAGGCTTCCCCATGTGGCCCATGTGGCTGTTTCCCTCAGACATGACCACCTGCAACACTTGATATCATACATGATGTGAGGTGTGTAATAGGTAGAGACATGGTTGGATTTGCTATGTAGGAGAAAAGTAGGATTGAATTGAGGAGCAAGGAATTTCAAACATGGGGGGGAAGGCTGTTTTAATGGTTTGCGACAATAAAGTTTTAAATGAACAAGGGAGTTCAGTGCTAAGAATTTTTTTCCCCTGATCAAAGCGCTGCTTAGAAATTGAAAGTAACCTCCATTTGATCCTGTGGCAATTATATTTTAGTTAGGAAAAATAAATTAGCTTAATGTTATCTTTCCTGTTTTACACTTGTTAAACTTAATAAATGTTAGTTTATTTAGTAATTATTTTAAATTGCTATTAGTAGTTCATACCCTTTTGTTTTTTCCCTTTTCCCTCCAATGAAAACTACTCAAGACACTCTTTTAAAGTTTAAATAACAATAACTTTTGCTCTCAGTGTCCTTGCACTTGTTAGATAAAATATATATGTAGAAGGCAGGCAGGTATCGCTTATGTTACTAATGTATTACATAGATTCATTACTAAGACTCAAACTCTTACAGATTCTTATTCTGAGGCAAACAGCAGCAGAACAGAACAGACCTATTGCTCAGCTGCTCTAACAACACAAAAAGACTGTTATAAACTGATTTAATGTCAGGAGCTGGAGTCAAGCGTTGGTCAGCAATCAAAGAAAAACATGGTGTCAGTGAAGTTAACTCTTTATTCAGTACACCAAAACAGAACAGGCCTAGTGATTCCAGTAACTCTTTCCAGGAGGTCTTGCTCCAACAATGCAGTTGTGAGATCTTTCCGCCACTTCCTAAGCCTCTTCCTCTACAGGCTCTTTCCCAAGCAGTCACAAACTGCACCTGTGCACAACCCCTCTCTGCTCCGCCCTCTTCATTTCTCTGTGTGTTCTAAGAGAACAGAGGGGAGGAGAGCTGGCTGCAGAAGAATGAGGAGACTCCTGGCTTCTTCAGCAGCCTTCTTCTGGTCAGCCCCCAAAGGAACCATAGTAAGATTGGAGCTGATTTATAGGTTCTGGACTGCTCTCTGCCCCAGACTCTTCCTGCTTACCAAACCCTGTTGCCTCTTCAGCTTCTGACACCCCCTCCTCCCAGCCTGCTCCCTCTTCTCCCTCTGACTATTCATTGTCATCCCACCAACCAATCCCCTGACTCTGAGCCTTCTTCCCTTGCAGGTTACCCAGCTGGTGCCCCCACCACTCCTTTGCATCCAGCCAGTCCAGGACACAAGGTATATGACCTCACAAGATTCTTTCTTAGAATGTTTCAGCCCTTGTGTGTATTAATCCTTTCCTTAGCATTTTGGATGTTTGTATCATTCACACACACACACACACACACACACACACACATATATATATGCTTTTTATTAGTTTGCTTACTTAACAAAAATAATAACAAAAGGAAAAGCCTACATCCATCCACATTTCACAGATACTTCCCCTGTGGGGAAGGACTTTGTTTATTTGATATGGGCTATGCCTATTGGTTCTCATGTTACAATAAGAGATAAGGCTATGAAGATCTCATGGCAGAGACGGGAGATGTAATAAGGGAGATGTAATAAGACTGGATTGTTAATAAGATCAAAAATATTCAGTATGGCAAGTATACCTTTGGATATTCCACTGACTGCTGGCGGTCTTTAGCAAATGTTTGCTGAGCAAATAAAATTGATTCGATCAAAGATTGATGAAATGGGGGGTGAAAGTAAACTAGGGACAAATGAAATGAACAGCTGAATCAAAGATGATACAGAGACTTTGGAGAAGAATATGGATAAAGGACTGGCAGAGGTTGAAATGGTAGAGTTGGAGGAAACAAATGGTGAAATGGAAAAGTCCTTCACAGAGGTGTTTGGAAGAATAAAACAGCCAAATGGAAGAGTTGTGATTCTGGAGGAATGGCTCTGTGTACAACTAGGACTAAACTCAGAGGAAAAAGCTATCAGATCTCTGGCGCTCCTTTGGAAAAAGAATGGAAGAAATGGAAATATGTGATTTTAGTCATATATGGAAAACAATGGCAAACACAACAGGTGCTGAGAACTGAAGAAACAAAAATGGATGTGAATTCAACCCTGCTTACTGTATATCTGCCGACACCCATGTAGGTCAACTTTGACAGGTGGGTGAGACAATCCACCTGTCAGTTAACTGACATTATAACAGCAGTTGATTTACAATTGGGTGGTCCTGCCCACCTGTCAAAGTTGGCTTACAGTAGAGTGTGAGATAGATCTGCCCTGCCCTGTAGAAACTTGCCCTGGAACCTGATGGATAATAAATATAATAAAAACAGTACACTGAAGGTTCCTGCCTGATGTCCACAGGCAGGGGGTTCCAAAGCAAGTTTTCACCTTTCTTTAATGGACCTTTGGAGGCATGCAGAGTAAATCCCTGCACACTTTACATCCAGGGTGAGCAACCTTTTGGAGCCTGAGAGCTACATTCCCTGTGAGCAAAAGTTCTCAGCCTCCCAAGCTCAAAAATAGTTTTTGGTGAGGTGTGGAGGATCAGATCCTGCAGCCAAACACATTATGAGTGGGATTTGTTGTGGAAGCTGTTGTACCTCTGTGAGAACAGGATGCAGGACTGGATGGGCTTTTGGCCTGATCCAGCAGGTCTCTTCTTATGTTCTTATATAATTATCAATTTCACTAGTGCCACTACCCTGCAGGTCAAAGGCTAAAGGACAAACAATGCTCCTTTCCCAGACTAGATGCTATAGGGGTGAGCAAACAAGGGTTTGCTTGCAACAAGTCTCATTACATTCTTATTACATCTTCCAAAATACAGGCAGCTCCCACGGTCTTCAAGGAAACACTCACTCTAGAGATGACTTTTAAAGAGCCAGAGAGTCCCATCTAAAGATTTGAATTGGCCCTTTAAGAAAAGTGCTTCCCTCTCTAGCAGTTTTGCCCCCTGCTGTGACTTTCATCTTTAATTCATTAAGCACAACTGCACTTAGTGACGAAGAGCATTTACGCCTGATGAGCTGGCAAAGTTCTGATGTGCTTTTATGCAAGGTTCCCGAGAAATAAAAAAAGTTGCTACAGTAGAAATCACATGAAATCCTATTCTTCTTTGTTTGTTGCCGTGTCAGAAGCATACAGTAGGAGATTGCACAATTTGGGATAAGCATTACCTCCTCCCCCGCCCATCCCTGTTCTCTTTGGACTTGAAGCAAAGAGACCCAGGTTCAAATGCCCACTCACCTGAGAAGCTCATCAGGTGACCTTGGGGCTGTCACCCTCTCTCCACCAAGCTTACTTTGCAAGGTTGTTGTGAAACTGCTCAGCAGAATGATATGAAACCTCCATTCCTGGTGTTAGGAAACACTTATCTACAATCAGGTTGATACCTTGAACATTGTGATTCATAACTTGCCTTCCAGAAAGGCTAGAGACATACATTTTTTTAAAAAAATGAAAGCTCAGACTTGGGGCCCCTTGCAGGCATTGGCCCTAGTGCAATTATGCTGATTATACCATTGATAATCTGCCCTTGCTCCCTGCTGAAATCCTGTAACAGTGTAACTTCTTATACCACAAATGGTCTGGTTCATTTTTCTTGTTTTGCTGCAGCCCCTCCGGATAGCAATAATGAGGTAGCACTGGGGAAGCATTGCAAGAACAAACTAAAGTGGAATAAGCTCACCGCTAATACACTATTACTGTGTCAAGAACATATTGCAGAATGCACCTGCAATAAAACACCAGTCTGGAAGGGCCCATTAACAACATCACACTGGCCCCAAGTGTCATGGTGGGATCTATATTGCTTTATTTCAGGCTCCTTTAAATAAGTTATGGGTTTGCAGAAGTGGGGGCACATTCCGCTAAATTCATGGGTGCCAGATCTTCTCTATAATTCCTGAATTTGGTAAAAGTTAGAATAAATCAAGGTTTGCTTAAACTGCCAAGCACGGAACCCCCTGGATATAATTATGCTAACGAGGCACTCCAGCTCAGCAGAGGCAGCTGGATGGGCCATTAGGATAGGATGAAGTCCAGTGATGGCCCATCAAGGAAACAGTCAGAGGGCAAGACTGCCAGGCAAAGGAGAGTGGGGACCCTCTTTGCTGTGTGTGGATGGGCAGAGGCAAAGGTCTAGTTTAGGGTTTCAACTTAGAATGAGGCAGGCTGGCCAGAGGTCCTTGGAATAGCTTAGCAGAAAGAAGGAGAAGGAGCAGCAGAACTCCATGTGAGCTGGGGATGACTGGCTGGAACTAAGAGACACAAAGGATGGATTTTTGTGCCCTTAATGGGGAAGCCAGACCCCCATATGATGTGAATGCTCTGTGATCCCTCCATTTGGTGAAAGGTATAAATGTGTAAATAAAACCATATATCATAAAGACACCACAGTCTCTGTTGTGCCTCATTGTCCCCAAAGGGTACACAGACTCTGGTAAGTGCGCTTGCAACCCCTGGAGTCCCACACCACTCAGAGATTGGGGTGGTGTGTTACAAAACCCATTCAGTGTGTCACAGGTCCTACTTGAAGGGAGGCAGCAAGTCTGGGTTATTCAGAATTCTAGCATCCAGGAAGAAATATAGAGGAAAAATTTGAAAGCATCCCTGTGACCTTGGACATGGTAAGCCTGTTTTACATGTCATATTGCAGTATCCTTTCGGTGCCACCCTCCTTATATCAGCATCACTGACGCTTACCTGGGGAGTACAGAGGTGGGGCAGGGCACTGGTGAGGACCACTGACAGAGTTTAACTGGTGCTTCTCCCTGGTGCGCCTCTGCAGCCCCCATGTGAGGCCTAAAAATGACCTCATGGTATAATTGAAGATATCCTTAGTATGCCTAATGGTATGAATGGAGATATGTCTGAAGTGTGAGTACAACCAGATGGTATGTGACACTGAAGATAAAAATAAAGATAGAGACTGCTTGATTCTGAAGATCAAGATAGACATTGCTTGATTTTGAAGAAAACAGGAAAGATGGACAAGCTGATGGAATGGACAAGCAGGATGTGCCGGATGAAGTCACAGGACATGTAGAGGACATATTGAGATTTTTAAAAAAAACTTCTGAAAGGACATGATGAGTCAAAGGACATGCAGAGGACGTGTTGAGACAAGTAACCATTCTCAGAGGACATACTGAGGCAAGTTACCTCTGCGTTAACCCAGAGGAAGAGCCGGACTGTGCTTTATGTGCATGCCTGGCCCAGCGCCTGGTCCAGCAGACAGCAGCCGCTGTTCTCAAAAGACATGTTGGGACAAAGAACTATTCATAACTATCTGTGGAATCAGCCTGACAACAGCTATCATCTAGTCCAACCCCCTGCAATACAAGACAATGCAGCCATACGAGGACCGAACCTGAAACTATAAATATAAAACAGCTGGTAAAACCCTGGTACAGCGTGTTGCTTACCTGCTGCAGAGGTGGCCGTCCACAGACTTTAAAAAAAGATTGATCACCTTTTTTAGTGGGCCCCTCCATCTGGTGAGTATGAATGAAAGGAGTGAATGAGCTGTTATTAGTTACTACCACCATAATCAACTACCTCTATAATCAATAAAATGGTTATTTCTAAGAAGATTTGGGTCGTTTTGTTTCTACTTGAAAACACTCTGATCTAAAAGAATCTCCTGCCATTAGACTTATGACAGAACTGGTGACGAGGCTGGGATCAGTAGCGATTTGAAAGAAAAGACATAATGGCTTCTGAAAAAAGTTTTTTTGCGGGGGGTGGGGGAGTACCTAGACGAGCAATGGGGGAGGACTCTAAAGAACAGTTGAAATATTTTTTGTATGGAGAAATTTTTTGGGAGAAATCAGACTAGATGGAGGAATTGGGATTGGCAAAGTACTCCAAAATCAGGTAATGGCCAGGAATGTCTAAGAAATATAAAGAAAGCTCGGTGCTGCAGGAACAGGCCATGAGCTAAAGATGTTGGAAAAAGAGGGTGCCTCTTTAAGAAGTGAAATACAAACTCTGCTTGAGTATAAAACAGGACAACCAGGTGAAAACTTAGGTTACACCTGGAAAGATAGAATAAGAGAGCCCTGCTCTTAAAAATGAGATACAAACTCTGCTTGAGTATAAAAAAGAGGGAGACTGAAAACACCCAGGAAGAATATACCTGGAAAGATAAAGTCCTAGAAACCAGCAGACATGCTTGATAAGAAAACGGGTAAAAGATCGTTTACAGAAAAGGGACATGGCATTATGTTTTATGGAAGATTTGTTGTATTGGCTTATAAATAATGCCCAGAACCAATGAACTTTAATAGAGTTGAACTCAATGAAATGGCTGCACAGGTAAAGGTTTTGAAAATCTTGGTAAAAGGAGGAAGAAAAAAATTGAGAAAGTAAAGTGTGGAGCATATAGAAAAGGAAATGCTGCAACAGAAGCTTCTTCAAGGAGAAAACCTGTTAAAAATGATGAAGATGAAATAGAAAATGTACAGATGGAAATAGAACGGAAGGTAGATGAGGGCATATAAGAAAGACCCATGTGAGGGATTTGATTTCTTTGGTTGTGCTGATGGTTGTGAGGACGATCCCTGTTGTAATCCTGTAGGAGTAAGTGTTAAGGTATTCACAAGCCTCAGTGTTACATATGGGGGAACAGGAGAGCAGGGCAAAGACAGTTACAGACAGTTACTGAAGTACAGGAACAGATGACAACTGGGGAATTAAGGGAATTAAAAACCCAAGGAGAAGGGGAAAGTTCTACTGTAGGAAAAGCAGTTAAGCTGTCAGAACAGATATCGAAACATGGGCTTACCCCTGAAGAAGTTAATAGATTAATGAGAATGATTAATGGAATGGGAGAGCATGTAAGCAGATCCCTACGTTTAGGAATAAATTTAGCTTTAAGGGATTGCATGGGGGAGACAGGTATCCCCAAAGCTAAAAAGCAAGCTTTGTATTGGACTTAAAAACCGGGGAAAGATCCTATTGACTTTGGTTTGTAGATATATATACAGTGGTACCTCTGGATATGAACGGGATCTGTTCCGGGGCCACGTTCGCATACTGAAGTAAATGTAAGATGCGACTGCATATGCGCAGGTCGTGTTTTGCCGCTTCCGCGCATGCGCATTACATCATTTTGAGCATCTGCACATGCATGAGTGGCGGAACCCGGAAGTAACACGCTCCATTACTTCTGGGTCGCCGCAGAGCTCAACCCGAAAATATTCATCCCAAAGCCACTTCAACCCGAGGTATGATTGTATAGATATATAACTAGAGATATATAGGTATATATATATATACGGAAATGTATTATGCAGATTTTATAGAGCCGAGGAGTGGAGCAAATTGGGAAAATAGTAAAATGGAAGAACTAGCAAACGCAATACGGGATGTAGATGTTTTAAAAATGCCCCTTGATGGAATGAAAGTAGGAATAAAATAGATGATAGGAATCCAGAGGACAAACTGGCCCCACTCATGGCCAGAACTCATGGCCATGACCTATACATTTGCAAGCAGGTTTATATCAGAAATTTGATAAGGAATATCGCCCAATTGCGTATGCCTCTAGAAAACTGAATAAGCTTGAATTGAAATATGATGAATGTGAAAAGGTTGCTACTGCCACGGTTTTACAGTGTACAATGCCAGGCTTTAGTTCTACCAAATTAGCTCAATGGACTGTTAATTTAGCACAAAAGGGTGTGGTGTCTGAAACTATTAAAATACCAGACCTTATGGTATCTATTGTAGAAACTGGCAGTACCAATGATTGTTCACCTGTGCTCCCAACAGAAATTGTGAATATACACAAAGGTGAATGGAATTCACTGTCTGAAAGCAATTGTGCAATATTTATGGATGGAAGTTGGTATCAAACTAGCTCTCAAATAATAAAATGGGCTTGGCTTTTGGCAGGAACAGAATGATTCAAATGTGGTATTATTGAAGGACAATGCAGTGTACAAGATGCCAAAGTCTTGGAAGTGATATCAGCCTTAAGACAGAAATCTGACCTCTTACAAGAGTGTAAGAGTGTAATAAAAAAGGGGGCTAAAGATAATTGGATGACAGGGAAAGGAAAAGTAGAAAGATTAAACCAGACCCCCCCCCCAAAAAAAGAATGTTGAGAAGATTAGGGGGGGGGGGGAATCTGGGAAGGATTGGGATGAAAAATTGCCCACTGTGTTGGCAGCTATAAGAAGCAGCCAAACAGGGATAGCAGGATTGTCCTCCTATGATATATTATTTGGATTTAAAATGTCTTTGGGATTTCCTGTCACAGTATTGGATATGGAACAAATGGAAGAATCAGAAATGAATTTCTTACAACTTTTAAAGGAGAGTGAATTTATGAGGCAAGAAATACATGAAACTTGGTTATAAGCAGATAATTTGAACGAAGCAATTAAAAGGGAAAATATTATGTTACCAGTTTGCTTACAAGTAATGGATATGATTTAGGAGCCAAGCAACACCTTGGTGGTGGGGTCCATAAGCCATATTGGATTTTATTTATCCCTGTTCTTTTTTTTTTAATAAATATTTATTAAGTTTTCACAAATTTTAAAAACACATACAATACACACAATACAAAAATATACATACAATAACAAACAAACACATATAATTTCAACTCCTTTTTTTTCTTAAACTTACTTCATCGACTTCCCCATACCTCCCCTTTCTGCATTCCAATTCCCAAAATTATTTCAGCAAATCCTTCCCCTTAATTTTATCCGATTTTTCCTTTTCTTTTCTTTTACTTAATCTTTAACAGCTGTAATCCCTTACTTTATATAACCACAACATTTTAACATTCATTAATTTTGCAATATTTCTTAAGATAAATTTTAAATTTCTTCCAATCTTCTTCTGCCGTCTCTTTCCCCTGGTCTCAGATTCTGTCAGTCATTTCAGCCAGTCCCATGTAGTCAATCACCTTCATCTGCCACTCTTCCAGGGTGGGTAGATCTTGTGTCTTCCAATACTTTGCTATGAGTATTCTTGCTGCTGTTGTAGCATACATAAAGAATGTTCTGTCCCTCTTTGACACCAATTGGCCAACAATGCCCAAGAGAAAGGCCTCTGGTTTCTTAGGGAAGGTACATTTAAGTATATTTTTCATTTCATTATATATCATTTCCCAGAAGGCTTTAATCTTCGGGCACGTCCACCAAAGGTGAAAGAAAATACCTTCAGTTTCTTTACATTTCCAACATTTATTATCGGGCAAATGATAGATTTTTGCAAGCTTGACCGGGGTCATGTACCACCTGTAAATCATTTTCATAATATTCTCTCTTAAGGCATTACATGCCGTAAATTTTATACCGGTGGTCCACAACTGTTCCCAGTCGGCAAACATGATGTTGTGACCAATGTCTTGTGCCCACTTAATCATGGCTGATTTAACTGTTTCATCTTGCGTATTCCATTTCAGCAACAAGTTGTACATTCTTGACAAATTCTTAGTATTGGGTTCTAACAGTTCTTTATCTCTTTAACAGTTATTTATCCCTGTTCTTGTCTTATACGGATGGACGGTGAAAAACGGAAATGGGTACACTGAAATCAATTAAAGCCTTTTTCAATTTCTCTAGGTTGGTGCCTGATGAAGGATGTTGAATAATGATTATGTATTTCTTTTTTCTTTTCTTTTCTTTTTTTGGTCTTTTTCTTCCTGTTTCTGTGTCTGTGTGACTCTATGTTTGTCTTTTTCTGTGGTCGACCAAAGAAACACGAGGATATTGAGCTCCAACAACTGAAAAAAAATGGGAGGACCTTTACCAAGTATATTAAAGGAAGTAACCATTCAGTTATCATTCGCCAACTGAAACAGGGGAAAAAACACTATCCCTAATAACATTAAAACACAACCAGCATACTTTTCAAACTATTTTAGTACCAAGAAAACATCCAGTGGTTGTGTTTACAAGAAGAGTGGGAGAAAGAGAAGAAGTATTGGTGAAATATCCTATGTTACAACCTGCATTACTTAGCCATTTTGACCTAGAAGAGGAAGAAAAATGTTTTCGGTTTACAGTATTTCCACATCATTTAGGTTATTATTCTTAGAGGATTGGGATTAATACCTTCCTGGAAAAAATGGTTTGTGACAATACATGGTGCTTGGGTCTTCTTTAGTATAATTGTATATGCAAAAATAAGGAGAAAAATACTCCTTCAGTTATTAAACTTCGTCATGAAAGCTGAAGGGTATTGTTTCAACCCTTATTGCACCAATAGGATATAAAATTCAATATGTCAGCCTTAAATGTGTCTACCTCTTTGCCATTTTGTAGAAATTATACCCATGAGTTTTATGAATTATTGGCAAAATCTAAATTATTTCAATGGAAATGAGCCCGTTCCAGAAGGGATTTGTTGGATACAATCCTGGGAGGAATAGGTACAAGAACGGGAATTGCAAATGCCTATGGTATTGAGATACAGGCAAATAAGTTCCTTGGGACAATTACAGTTTCAGATATTGAGATTGCAAGGAGGTGATACAGTTGATTCATACAGGTTACATTTGTTGGAAGCAGGACTCTCAGAAAGAGCCATGCAGGCTATGAATAAAACAGTGTTTCAAATATTTTATATAAGAAATGAAACTGCTGTGGCTATATGATACTTTTAACAATTGGCGTGGAATTTGTAGGAACATGTCCATATGTTTTTGCTAGAGAAAAATGTAGAAGGGGTTCCTCGTGCAATGGGTTTACAGAAAGAATGGGCAACTATTGATGGTTAGTATCACCTAGATATTTATAAATGGGGAAAGGATATATTGTTTATGAGAATAATATATTGTAAAATACCACTCAAGGCAACATTAGGAGAGGAGAAATATGTAAAGTTGCAGCAATTCTGGTAGTTACGGACCAAAACTGTATTCTATGGATATGTTACGTGTAAATCTAGTGTGGGCCTTATAAAGGATAACAGGACTTTTGAGCCGAATAGAATATGTCATTTACAAAGGTTAACAAATTAATAATAATGAAATACAATGTATAGTTGCCCAGGAATCTGCTCTTACTGAATATCATTGGTGGGATATCTTTTATGGCTACTCATTGAAAGCATCTGCTTTTTTTTCTTTTTCTTTTTCTTTTTTTTTGAAATCATTTATTCAGCTTACTGTAATTTTACTGTCATTACTTTTATGTGTAATCATTTGGTCCTGCATCTTATTTTGATGCTTACAACATATTAATACTACTATTCAAGTATGTACTGCATTTCTTAAAGAATATATGTGATTTATTATTTATTAATAAATCAAGAAGGGGAGTCTGTGAGGCCTAAAAATGAATTACCTCCATAATCAACTACCTCTATAATCAATAAAATGGTTATTTCTAAGAAGATTTGTGTCATTTTCTTTCTTCTTGAAAATGCTCTGATCTAAAAGAATCTCCTGTCATTAGACTTATGACACCCATCCTACTCCATCTCTTCTAGCTAAGCTGCAGCAATATCACTGTCAGGAGGGCAGCTCTGCTTCTGTATTAAACCATTTAAACAAACAAGGGAGTATTCTGTTAGGGACATGAAGGAGAAGTTCATTTTGGTTTAAATTTTAATATACACCAGCCTAATTGGCACTTCCCAATTAGTACACAAGCCAAAATGCAGCATTCCTTGGAATTGTGCACTGTTCTGAATTATACTGCGCAGTGTTCATCAACCAGTAGACATTTCCAAAAATGTGTAACTTGAGGAAACCTGAGCATGCAGATTTGCATATTAAGGAAAGTAGCATGCTTGCAAAAATGCACATCAAAGGCACAATTGTGTACAGAAATGCACTTATTGGGAGAAATGTACATTTTTAAAAAATCACCCAAAGCAGAAATGGGCAAACTGAACTTAATACTGGCAAAACAAGAAACCAAGAAAAACTAAAATGCATAGATTTTTCCCATTCATACTTTTAATGTCTTTTGCCTTGGCAGATAAGTGTCTATGCCAATCAGCTGATGGTTAAAGCAAAGGGCTAGAGACTAAGTCCAACCCGCCCCCCCATACCCAGCCAAACAAATTATCACCGCTATTGTCCATCATCTGCTTAGGCAGTATAAATAAAATAAAATAAAATATGTGTGCTGTCTCAGCTCCTGGATAAGGCTTAAGAACAAGACACAGAGCCCCCTCCCCCTGCAGACCATATGAGCCCTAGCAAGCTGAAGATAAGTACAATTCCAATTGCAAACAGCTCTCAGCCAGCTATATCCAGGCAAGTGTCACTTATAATTCAGCAGCACTTATAAAAACTTCAGGAGGAACATGCCAGAGGTAGTAAGCCATTAACCAGGATGATCTACATCTGTGTGAGCCAATCCTAAGGCCAGTTCCTACTTCCCATTGTAGAAGGTATGAAAACAAAATGGAATGTATTTTCAAACCATGGGTAGGGTCAAGGGTTGGCATGTCAGGCACCTGCTGAAGGACCACAAGAGCCATTGCTCACCTGCATTCCACTCTGACCTAGAGGAAGTGAGGGAGCAAGCAAACAGTAGTGATGGTGCACAGAAGCCTGCTGCTCACTGCCTCTCCACCTTACAAATGAGCTGGTGGTAGTAATGGCGAAGAAGAAGAACAGAGGTAGCTGGTCTTTAGAGCAAGGCAAGGCAGCAACCCAAAGCCTCCTTTGTTGGAAACAGCTTCCCAATATTGAGCTATACCCTCAGCAGCATATTTCAGTCTTGAGGGCTTAAAAAAACTGATTGGCCTGATACTGTTAGTCCCACCAGCTTTAAGGAGCTGTCTGTTGCCTGAAAGGCTGTTGCCTTATTCTGCAGCTTCTGGTTATGAGGGTTGCCAAAAGGGGTGTCTCCTGAGTTGGAAGCGTTGGACAAAGCTGCATCCTCTAAGCTGGGCGATCCAGCAGTGGAGGTCGGGATGCTGAGACCTCTTCGTCAGAGTCCATTTCTAAGGTGGATTGTAGACTGTTGCCCAATAACGTGACACCTTGAGGTTCTGCAAGAAGACATGAGAAAGGCAAGAAGCAAATTGGTGATCCTCCCCATTGCCCAAACTGAGATTACAAGGCATTTGCTAAAGGTATCCTTTGAGAGACATAGTTGAGAAACCTGTACACTTTACCCAGCAGCAGTTCCCCACTGAGGGTAAGTGTTGTCTTGGGTTTGAAATTGGTTCACAGAGCTAAAGAAAAACCTTGAAATCTGGAGCTACCTGGCCAGCCACTCAGTCAGCGCCCCCCCCCCCAATCCTGTCTCATTCCCACACCAATTGCATTGCAAGAGTAAACACACAATACAGAGGTCCCATTGGTAAAGAAGAAAAAAACAGTGTTAACAGTTTCTTCAAATTTCTAAGGATGGCTTCAGATCTAAGCCAACATGGTGGTAGCTAGTTTCATAGCTGCATTGGGCAGAACTGAGGGAAGCAAGATAGACAGCAAGAAAGAGGAAGAGTGGAGCTTGGCACTTTGGCAGAAAAGCACAAAGTGTATTTCCTCCGGAATATCTGTTAGTCTCAACCCTACCCTCTGCTGACTACCCATGGCTATTCATTTGATGAGAGAAATTAGAGGATTATGCCCTTCTTAATCCAATCTGCATGAATCAGCTAGTGTGTATGCACAGAAACACTACCTTGGGTCACCCATCACCATTTGCATACGGCGCCTGAAGTGTTGGTCAAGGATTAATGCAGATCTTGGACCAAAGAAAAGGTTACCCACCTCCTGTTCTAAAGGAGAATTATGCTCTCTAGCCAGCTTTTTCAGCTCTTTTGTCCTGAATTCTGGCAAAAGCAACCAGCCCATTTCTTCTTGAAGGCCTGTTAAAATAAATCTGATAAAACAAGTTCGATCAGCCAAGCTCTTTGGGCCTGCCACCCTAACAGGGGACTCAGCAAAGCAAGCACATTTCACTCCAGGAAAACATTTTATTTAATAAAGTTGACTCTGGGTTGAGTGATATATGCCATCTGGAGACACAGCATTCTCTCTCCACTCCCTGCTCTAGAAGGAGCTCAATAAAAATACATTCATAAGTTCAGGGAAGGTTTATGTCATATCCGCAAGAGACATTTAAACTGGATTTTGAATAGGTGGTGACATCACAGAGTCTACATTAGGTCGCTCAAAATGTTAACATTTTTACACTTCCAGATAATTTAATATAACACAAACTGGGAATTGGCAGTGCAGCTCCATACATACTCATTCAGAAGTAAGTTCTATGGTGTTCAGAGGCATTTCCCTCAAGGTAGGGATTCTGGAGAAATTCAATTTAGTTCACATTTAAAGGCAACTCTGTGAAATTTGCACTTTCTTTTTGTGTGTGTGTGTGTCAAATTGTTATTAAACTTTATCTTTACATATAAATTCCAGATTCCAAATTTGTTATACATTTTTTTAAACGTTGACTTTCCGTCTTTCTTTGCATGCTGTTCTTAATCCCATTTACATATTGCATTCTAATAAGCATTTCACCTAAGATTTATTCTTCTATTTCATGTATTATCATTTTTCTTCCACTGCTCATATTTCAAATCCCGCTCGCAATTTCATCTGATTATGGTATTTTTTTCAGATACCCCAAAAAGGGCTTCCATTCTTCCATCATGTTGGTTTCTTATTTTTGCCATTAGTTTTGCCAGTTCTGCATGGTCCATTCGCTCTAAAATCCATCTTCTTTCATTGGTGTTTTCTCTTTTCAGTTCTGTGTGTACAAGATTCTAGCCATTGGATGACTTCCTGCGAGGCAATATGGCAAGCACCATGGCCGCACCAAGCTCATGGGGAATGCCAGCACCAACAGGGTTCTCTGGCTGGTCCCCACACTGCCGCCGTGAGCATGGGGGAGCCAGGGGCGCCCAACGCAAAGGTAGAGAGGGCTGTGCGGAGTCCCCAACCCCCTCCCTCCCCCTCCTCTAGGACTGGGATGGCCCCAATGGCGATCCAGCAGAGCTTGGAGATCTGGAGGCCTCCAAGCTAAGCAGATAACATAGTGGAGGGCCTACCGCATCCAAACACTTACCAGCCTCCACCACCACAGCCCCCACTGCAGCCATCAAGAGAGAGGTAGGAGGGAACTGGGAGAACCAGGGAGGCCATGTAGAAGCACACAGCCCAGTCCAGACTTGGCACCCACCCAACCTCTCTGGTGACTGGCACTAGGGTAGTGGGCAGGAACCCATCGGGGAACCGCATAAAAGGTATTGCTGTGCGGGCCCTTCCCTGCCGGCAGAGGGGTGCCACTGTCGGTGGGAAACGGACACAGGATCCAAAAAATTTCTTTTCTTATACTTCATGTTGGTTATTTTGTATTTCTCATTCTCTTTTTGATGGAAAATAATTGTTGAAGTTGAAATTGTAAAGCCAACAAAAATTTATTTACAAAAAAATTCTTAATTTTAAAAAATATTTGTAAATACTTTCTTACTTACTTAACTCTCAAGTATTAAAATGGCGGCACCCATAAAGGAGCCCTGAACCAACACAGGACACTTCCTGGGTCCGGCCCTTCAGCCCTGACTTCCTCTTCTTTTTAATTTTTTATTTCTCATTTTTTAAAATTAATTCAGGGGGGGGGGATCTCACAGATTTTTTTCTCCCCCTGCCCTCCCATTATTATCATCAGCTTTAAAAAACTTTTTATTCCACTTTATTGTTATTGTTATTGCTATTGCTATTTTCCCTTTCCCCCTTTTTTATCTTTAAAGAGCACATACACACACACACACATATAATAAAACAAATAAGTAAATAATAATTTGTTTCCCTCTCAATGGGGTTTTTTATATAAAGTCATACCTCGGGTTACAGATGCTTCAGGTTGTGTTTTTTTGGGTTACGGACCGACGAAACCTGGAAGTACTGGAACAGGTTACTTCTGGATTTTGGCGGTTGCACATGCGCAGAAGCGCTAAATCACACTTTGCGCATGTGCAGAAGCGCAAATCGCAACCCACGCGTCCACTGTACTTTTAATTTTTACTTTTATTATTTTATTACACACATACAGATGCACAAACTTTCAGATATCCCCACCTCAACTTCTTCAGTTTTTCTTCTTTCAATTGATTTGGAGTGGGTGTTATGAGGCACCTGTAACTCTGCAAGTTCCTCAGAATGAAGTGGTTGAGTGGGCATTTATGGGGTAAGGCAATCTTGCATACCTCCTTTGACTGATAATTTTAATATATTTTTGTAAACCACTTACAGGTTTGTGGTATATAAATTTTGTCAGATAAATGCCAGCATGGTGTAGTGGTTAAGAGCGGTGGACTCGTAATCTGGTGAACCGAGCTTGCGTCCCCGCTCCTCCACATGCAGCTGCTGGGTGACACTTCTCTGAAGTCTCTCAGCCCCACTCACCTCACAGAGTGTTTGTTGTGGGGGAGGAAGGGAAAGGAGATTGTTAGCTGCTTTGAGACTCCTGAAGGGGAGTGATAAAGCGGGATATCAAATCCAAACTCTTCTTCTTCTTCTTCTACCTTCGGATCAGGCTGTTTCTCTGAATGATTCCTTGAATAATTCCATATATTGGCCCCTTCCAACCACTCTGCCTTGCTCCTATAACAGTTCTGTGCCTGAAGCATCCATTTGCCTGCAGCAGAATCAACTGCCCACCCCACCCCCACTGCCTGTCGAATCCCTGGATGAGTCTGTGTTGGAGATACATGGACTCATGCAAAATACATGGAGTGTCCTCATTTCAGGCTAGCTCCTTCTTATTTTTCCACATTTGATGGGTGTGGCGGGGAGGACTGTAGGAATGAAATGCCTCCAGTGTTTTTTCTGGTGGGGGTGTTTAGGAAACACTGGCTTGATATGGGGTAGAGCAAAATGCACCTCCTGAGTCATCCAAAGGAATTCAAAGACCTTTATAGAAAGATTTCAAGATGGTGGGGTAAGGATGATGAGCAAGTTAGAACCACAGCAACCTAATAAAAACAGTTTTCTGGCCTACTATTTTTGATTTTTTTTTTTTTTTTTGCATCCCTGCGGATGGCAGCTTTAGATGTTTCTTCCTTCCAAACACTTGTTAATTCCTCATTATTTCCCCCTCCAACTGTTGTCATCACTAGCACTGTAGAGCCCCCTCCCACCTCCAGTGTGTGTTGACTGACAGCTTGATTCTTTCATCCCCAGAAGTGGTGATTTATCTTTTATTCATCTCTGCACATTAAGTGCCTGTCAGGCTGCCAAAACATTCTCTGTCTCTTCCATACAGATTTATCATTGTTAAGGGAACTGTGGATTTAAAGGACATGACATAAGTACTACCATAACCAGTTGCTTGGAGATCAGCACTGGTTTTCACAGAGGTGTGGGGCACAGGCAACGTGTTCTCCCAGGCAAGTGCTTTGGAAAGAAGGGAAGACGGACCCTTTAAAGTCTTTTGTTTTGGGCTCCTCCAAGTGACCTGGTTATTGTTCATTCACCCTGTGTCCAGTATTTACTGAGCATTTGTTTCTATTTGTTTTTGCGGGAGGCTAAATGACAACGAGCAAATTGGAAGTGGAACATCAGAGATCATTTTGTTTGCAAGGATTATTCCTGTTAGCGTTCAAGTCAGATAACAAAGGGTCAGGTGTTGCTTAGCAACCAGACAGAGTGGTATGATGCTTGCTGAGGGAACATATACCCTGATTGGTTGTATCATTCCAAGAAGGTTTCCCCTGAGTAGTTGTCATATGTCTCCCTACTATAGACTGGACTGAACTGTAAAGAAAGACAAACCCTCTCTGTTTATTTCTTCTGAAGTTATACACTGTTCTTGTTCAGTTTACTCAGTAAAGTATTATCCATTTATTTTCTCTCTGGATTCAGTGTACATTAATTAGAGTCACATTCAAATGGCAGTTTATTCTGTTTTCACAAAGTCTCCCTAACTGTTAATTTCTACATTACATTTCAGCTTTCACACAATGTAAAAGCCACATCTGGAACTAAAGTGGAATATAGCAAAAGTTTTGCACTCATTTCCATGTTATTAGGAAATGGACTTTTTCTGGAAGCAAATGACGTGGAAATGGGCACTAGCTCTAAATTCCACTGTAAATCCAGAAGCTATTATGTTGTGTGAATGTTCAAGTATAATGCAGAACTTAACAGTTTGGGGAAAGTCATGAAAACAGAATAAACTTCCATGTGAATGCAGCCCAGGTCACTCCCAGAGGGCTAGATTCAGCTAAGTCAGGGCAGTCCAATTTTTCATACCAAGAGTACTTTGACACAGAACCTGCACACTGCATTGTCACAAAGGGGGGGGAGGCCAAAGTTTGACAACCCCCCACCGCCGCCCTTGTGCTACCTTCCTAAAGCTGGCTAAGTGAGGCATTGAGCTTTGGGAAGGAGGCACAAGGTCTCTGGCAGGGTACTAGAGCTTTCCCAAAGCTGAGAAAGTGCTACCTACCTAGGCTTTGGGAAGGAGGCAGGAGGATCCCGTCAGAGCCCTCATGCTTCATTCCTAAAGCTTGCAGTGCAAGAACTGGGGGGATGTCAGATGTTGTCAAGGGATGCCAAAAAAGGCCTCAAGGGCCACACAGTGAACCACTCTGAGCTAAGCAGTTCTGCTAGTGGGGCTTTCTCCCCTCTCTTCTCCCTAAGCCCCAATTGCCCACCCCCACCCCCACCCCAGCTTGTGTGTACATGGAGCATAGCTGTCAACCTTCCCTTTTTTTGCGGGAAATTCCCGTATTCCAGCGCTGTTTCCCGCTGCTATCCCAGATTGTTAGATATCCCGTAGATTGTCCCCGGGACAGGTGAGGCTGCTGATCCCTTATTTTCGAGGCTGCTGATCCCTTATTTTCAAATCTGAAAGTTGACAGCTATGGCATGGAGTACTCAAATAACAGTATGGAGGAGGGGGGGAAAGATGGTTCTGTTGGGCACGCAGAAATGCTTGTGCTGATGGAATGTTTATTTTTGTTGTTGTTCTTCTTGTTGTTAATTCATTTTCAGCACAGTGTTGAATTCCTCCCAGGGCATTCATCCTGTGTTCATCCTGATTCCTTAATGGAATGTTTATATGCCTTCTCGTTAATCATTAATTCTTCCTACACTTTTCAATTCATTTCCCCATCACTTTCCAATCCACAAGAATATTCCTTTCTTTTTTTAAAGTGGATTTCTTGAAATAGGGCAACAGGCCACTTTAATCCACTTTAATGGTGCAGACTAAATTTCCAGCATGCCCTCCCTCCCCTGCAAGACAGTGGCAGTTTGGAGGGACCCTTTCTTTGTTGCCAGGCATATATTTGTTCTTTGGTGCATGAAAATAATATGGCCCATCTTGATTTGAACACATTTCCTTAATGAGAAGAAATGACTGGCTGTTGGGTGGCAGATTATTCAAACAGTGGCAATTATCTGATGGTAGTGAGTTAAGTGTGCTGTCGAGTGTTGAAGTAAGACTGCAGGGACCCAGGTTCAGAATCCCACTTGATAGGGGTCCCGATGGGCAGCACAACTCAGGAGTAGCAAACTTTGCATACTTCAGATGTTCTTGGGCAGATTACAGCACCCATCATCCTTGGCCAGCTGGAGCATGCTGGGTGGGGCTGGAGCCCACACCTTCACACATCTTTACTCAGAAATAAATTCAGTAGGATCGAAAGGAAATGAGCACAGGACTGCTGTCTAGAATAGATCATCCTGGAACAGTTGCTTTCTTAACCTAACGTACCTAAAGGAATTGTTGGAATAAGATGAGCAGAGGAAAGCCATGTAGGTTCTTTGAGTTCCTTTGAGGAATAGTGGGATATAAATGCAAGTCTGCATTTGCATTGCTGACTCCTAGGGGCTGTGGGGGCTTCGGTCCCCACAATAAAATATTTGAGGGAGCTGGCCCCCACAAAGTTGGTGTGCATTCCCATTCAAATAGTTTGTGTGTACTGCATCATGTGATCGTTTATGTGGGGTGGAGCTTGCCTGGGCCCCCACAATATTTTATTCAAGTTGGCACCCCTACCTGCCCCCCTTTTAAGCTTTCAGTTATCTATCTATCTAATCTATCTATCTCCCCAAGCTTCTTTTGTGTCTGGAAGTAGATGGAAAAGGGCACAGTCTATACTGTTGTTTGATGTACCTTTTGCTCCTGCCTCCAGTGTTTTGGCTAATCAGTGGAATAAGTGGCAGCCTGGGTTGTTGTTTTTAGTGTCATATAAAGTTAAACTTTTGTTTAATATTTAATGCATTTTATTTTATAGCTACTTTTAAAATATTTTATTTACGGTACTGCCCTTCAGCAATGCTTCTGGGGTGGTTTCACAAATACACGATTCAACTCAAAGTAAAACATAATAAATTACAGAACGTTAAAATGACTGTAAACATCTTAGGCTCCTGGTGTTTATGCTTGAGCTGCACTGCTATGATTCCCTCTCCACAAAAATCCTGGCTAGGAGCCTGAGAAAATGTATACATGAAAGATTAATCTTCCAACTCATTGGTGTCTCAGGCCAGGGATGGGGGAGGCAGTGGCATCATCCTAGAAACAAGGATGGACAAGAGTGTCAGTGGTGTGGTTAAGGGGGGGTCTGGGACAGCAGCAGCACACTGAGCTTGTGAGGCCACCACTGCCATCCTGGGGTTTCCACAACCGTGACCCACCCCATCCTTATTTCAATGAATGTAGAGCTTCTGGGAGGACAGCACCACCTCCATCCTCAGGAGGTGCCCCTCATTAATAAAACAAAAAACAAGTATGCAAAACAAATAAGGTAAAGGGACCCCTGACCATTAGGGCCAGTCGCAGACGACTCTGGGGATGCGGCGCTCATCTCGCTTTGTTGGCTGAGGGAGCCGGCGTACAACTTCCGGGTCATGTGGCCAGCATGACTAAGCCGCTTCTGGCGAACCAAAGCAGCGTACAGAAACGCCGTTTACCTTCCCGCCGGAGCGGTACCTATTTATCTACTTGCACTTCATGCTTTCGAACTGCTGGGTTGGCAGGAGCAGAGACCGAGCAACGGGAGCTCACCCCATTGCGGGGATTTGAACTGCCAACCTTCTGATCGGCAAGCCCTAGGCTCAGTGGTTTAGACCACAGTGCCACCTGCGTATGCATAACAATTACATTTGCATAAATCTGCTTACCTTGCACTACCTATTTGGCTTCTTCAGGTCATGGGCAAAGGTTGATTGCTAAGTTGGCAAAGCCTCAACCATACTACTCTCTATACCCATAATTGCTGGATATCCTGCAAAGCTGCCAACTCAGCCACCCTCTCGCCTTCAGCTTCCTTAGATTTAATCAGCCCATGTACTTTTATGCATTTTTCAGGCTGAAGAAACTTTTTTTTTAAGTGAAAGCTGCATTCCTTAGGGGAATCAATTATGTACCTCAAATAGTGTTGCCATTTTTGAACAGTGAAGATCAGGACAGAAAAGTTGTTGAGGTTTTTTTTTTGCCCAAAGTTGTTTGACATGGGGGTTGACATACATCCGGATTTTCCCAGACATTTTGCTGATTTCCACCCGGAAACTGCTGTCAACTACAATGTTCCAGATGTGTCCAGAAGATTCTGGACATATGGCAACCCTACCTTAAAATATAATTAAATGTGAACCACAGCTCAATTGAAGAGCATCTATCTGGCATGCTGAAGGACACAGGTTCATTCCTTGATGTCTCCAGACAGGGCTGGGAAAAACTTCTGTCTAGAACCCAGGGGAGATGCTGCCTGTGATGAACTAGATGGACCAGTGGCCTGACTCAGTACAAGGAAGCTTCCTATGCTGCTGTGAGAGCTGTGGCTGGCTCAGGCAGTATTGCTACACAAATTTAGCATAGACTTGTATGACCCACCAAGCCAAAGGCAGTCCTATCACAATATAGGACAGCACACCAAAGATTCTGTAAACCTGCTCTGTTTTACCTCCTGCTTGAGACTACAAAAGCAGGGCAGCTGCAGGAGAAGCTGGTCCATTTGGGAAATGGGGCGCTGTCCCACCATCCTCCATCTGCCCTCAGCCAGCCCCTCCTGTCTGCCTTCTTCCTTACAACCAGTCCAGGAAATGGCTGGGGCTTCTAGCATCCTCCTCCTTAGTCTCATTAGTGTTGTCATTGTAAAACTCAGCAGGGAGGAAGAGGAAGATGGGGACATTGTGCCTGTCCTTGACAGTGGCTCCACTGGCTGTTAGACTCCCTGCCTCCAGCACCACTAGGTCTCTAATGTACACCAGTGGTCAGCTCCCAGGCAGGCTGCAAGGTTGGTGGCTCTGGTGTTTAGCTTCATTGTGCACAAACCTGGTTGGTTTTGTTTAGCTTTCTACTCACCCTTTTAGTCCAGAAGGACTATTAAAGAGACCTACTTCAAACAGTGCAAAATGACAACATTGGGGCTGCTCTTACCTGCCCTGAAATATGACATTCCTCTGCGGTAGCACAGCCTCTCCTTCCCCTAAATTGGAAGTCTGAGGAAGAGAAGCCAGGTGCAGCAGCTGGGCTTTGGATGAGCTGCTAAGCCAGGTGTGGGGAACCTAGCAGGCAAGTAAGAGGCAGTATCAGTATTCAAGGGCACATTTCAGCCAAGCAAAAACACTAGAGGAGGGTACAAAGCAGGTCTGGTGAGGGATGTGGCCAGAGAGAGTCCAGAGGGTCAGATAGAGAGGTTTGGAGGGCCACATTTGGGACCCAGGCCTGAAGTTTTCTATCCATGTGTTAAGACATGGCACTTGAACTGCTGTTTAACTTTATATTTATGCAAAAAGCAGACGGCCAAAGCTGGATAGGGATTGATTTCTAATCTTCTGAACCCTCTGCACTCTCTTTTATGCTTCCCAGGAGTGAACGCTATTCATTCAGGAAGGACTGACTTTGAATTGCAGAGCTCCAGATACTCTGTGGTTTGGGACTGACGTAAAGTAGGGTAAGGCCTTAGTTGCATTATCTCCTTAATTACTGCACAGAGAGGGAGAGAGAGAGGGAGAGAGAGAAGGAGAGATGGGGGCTTTTTGTCTGGCAATTATTTCTGAACTGGTGGTAACAATCAGATCTTCAACTCAAATTATTAAACTGGGAAGTCACACAGTAAGAATTGTCATACAGTATTGTAGTCTGTGGTTACAAATACCTTCGGGGCCCTCTACAGCCAGCAAACTCTGAGCTGTATTTTATTGACAGGTTAGATCCACACATCTAATTTTACCTTCCGCACAATCAAACCAAGAGGGAAAGAGGGAAAGGGGTTGCATTTGAAGCCTGGGATATTGTGGGGAGATCTGAACTTTTTTCAGTCTTCCCTATCTTTCCCTATCTAAATTTTGATAGTTTGTTGCTTCAGATTTTGGGGGTTTCATTTTTACGTGCCATTTGAGATTGTAAGTAGGGACGAGGAAATTTTTAGTAGATGGAGAGATGTGAGTTTCAGCAAGGCACAAAGTCCTGCATACTGGATACATTCAAAATTCAAATGTAAGGGGAAAGGGAATTATTGCTATTACTTAATTGCTTCCTCCCAAAGAAGCCTAAAGTACAGGTGGCGACCATTTTAGGCACATCCAAATGACTCATGATTGCTGATGCTTGGGTCCTTTTAGACCCAGAGGAGGAAAGATTGGGGGCGGAACGGGGCAGGGTGCATTTTTACATGCTCCACCAACATTCAGGGGGCTGGGAGCAGAACCTGCACAAAATGGGTGCTACCTCTAGAGTCACTTTAGAACAATAGTTCCCAAATTCTTTTGGACCATCACCCCCTTGGTTCCATAAACTTACCCCCAGTGCCCTCTACCATAGCCCATAAAAAGCATTGTTCAGAATAGTGGTTTGCACAACCCACTAAGGAAGATAATAACACAATAAAACTGAAAACAATAAAAATTAATTGCAAATTTTTTCAACGTCCAATTAAAACAATTTTGTTTAAAGTCCAGTTAAAACTAAAAATCACCCAGCGTATTTACTACAAGCACAGTGTATTCACTACAAGGTGCTACAACTGACAGAAAAATCATTAAGTGGGCCACCAAGACCACCAGCAATTTTCAAGTGGTCCCATGTTTGGGAACCACTTATACAAAGCAAGGTTACTTACTTTGTAGGCCCAGAAGAAGAGGCTCCAACCCACAATAACTGGAGACAATATTTATCTCTATAATTATCAGTTGTTCCATTTCTACACCCTTATTTCATAGCCTGGAATAAATATTAATATTAATTATTATTATTTATTTCATATCCCACTCCTTTCTCTGAGGTACTCAGTGTGGCATATGTGGTTCTCCCCCTCCTCATTTAATCTCCACAACAACCCTGTGAGGTAGGCTAGGCTGAGAGAGAGTGACTGGCCCAAGGCCACCCAGTGAGCTCCATGGCTGAGTGGGGTTTTGAACCTTGGTCTCCCAGGTTCTAGTCAAATACTCTAACCACTACCCCACACAGGCTCTCACATCATCCATCCATCCCTGGGGCATTATTTTTACATTTTATGTCTGAAAAATATGGGGAGGAAACCTTCAGATTAATAGGATACCCCCTCTTTTAAAGATATTTGTAATGTGTTGTAGTTTTAGCCCACCTGTAGTTCTGAGGGATATACCCCTTTGACTGACTGTATTAATTGATTCTTGCTGTGAAATTCTACTCCCTATGTTTCTGCTGTTGATTCTCTTATTGTTTTAGTTGCCCTGCCTTGCTATTGATTCTTGTTTTACTGAAATTGTAATTTTTAACCTGTTTTATTTTGTGCATTGCCCTGAGAACTATTGCTGCTGGGCAACTGATAAATGGAATGAATGAATGAATGAATGAATGAATGAATGAGCTCTCTTCTAGTGCAGTGAGGGCAACAGGCTTTTAAACCCTCTTTAAAGGAGAGCTAGACAATACATAGACCAGGGGTTGTCAACCTGGTCCCTACCATAGCTGTCAACCTTACTTTTCTTTGCGGAAAATTCTCTTATTTCAGCGCCCTTTCCTGCTGCTATCGCAGATTGTTAGATATCCCGTAGACTGTCTCCGGGACAGGTGAGGTTGCTGATCCCTTATTTTCAAATCCAAAAGTTGACAGCTATGGTTCCTACCACTCACTAGTGGGTGTTTGAGGATTCTAGGTGGGCAGTAGGGGGTTCTACGGCACAACCTGAATCCTTCTTCCATCGAACACTGGTGGGCGGTAAGGAAATTTTACCATCAAGAAAGATTCATTAGTGGGCGGGCGGTAGGTTTAAAAAGCTTGACTATCCCTGGCATAGACAAACAGACAGGTCTATTGATGGCTATTAGCAAGGGTAGCTAAACTGAATCTCCAAATCCAGGAAGAGTGTGCCCCATTTGTCGGGAGACAGGTTGAGAGGTAGCCCTGGCTGGCTGACCACTGTGTGGAACAAAATGATGAACTAGTCAGACCTTTGATCTGATCCAGCAGGGCTCAGCTTACCTTCTTAAGCCTTTGGAAGGTCACTTTGGGTCAGGGGCCCAAATCAGCATCAATGTATAGAGTGCCTCCAGGCATATCAAGATAGTGGGTGGCTAAGGTCTTACTGTTACAGCACTTTGCACCATGCACAGCTGTCTTGTAAACAAAGTTTATTTGCTTTCCTAATGAAAAGGTTTTAAAAGGAGAGGAAAGGACAGGAGAACTGGGTCCCAGAAGAAAGCACTCGTGGTTTGCTAGGAACATCAGAAGATTCCGATAAAAACAAAAATGGGAACAGAAATTGCCAGTGCTTGCCTATTCATCCCATGTCTCCACCCCCATCGTTCAGCCTGAACACTGAGGTCCAGCTCCGAGGGCCTTCTGGCGGTTCCCTCGCTGGGAGATGTCAGGTAACAGGGAACCAGGCAGAGGGCTTTCTCAGTAGTGGCGCCTGCCCTGTGGAACGCCCTCCTGTCAGATGTCAAGGAAATAAACAACTATCTGACTTTTAGAAGACATATGAAGGTAGCCCCGTTTAGGGAAGTTTTTAATGTTTGATGTTTTATCGTGTTTTTAATGTTTTGTTGGGAGCCGCCCAGAGTGGCTGGGGAAACCCAACCAGATGGATGGGGTATAAATAATAAATTGTTGTTGTTGCTGTTGCTGTTGCTGTTGCTGTTGCTGTTGCTGTTCTTCTTCTTCTTCTTCTTCTTCTTCTTCTTCTTCTTCTTCTTCTTCTTCTTCTTCTTCTTCTTCTTTCCAGAAGGGAAATCAATCCTGTGAATATGATCAGAGCTCACCATTATTGTTGCTTTCAGAGTGTAAACAATATGTAAATGGTGCTCCCCTCCATTTGTATTGTGTTTCCTCTGCATTGAAATGAATGGGGTGAAATGACGTAACATCAACGTGATTTCCATAGTTAATGACATAAACTACATGCCACATCAGACAGAGAGATGTATAATGTTGTTTTTGGCAGAAAACAAAGTGCAGTGAAACAGAAACAGTGCAGTGTGCAAGGAATACAGGACAAAACAGAAAATGACGCCTTCTTACATACATAGGGCTTGGGGGCCCCAGACCACTTCTGAACAGCATCCTTGGCTTGTGCCTTCTTGGTGATTCCCCATTGTCACTTTTTAAAAAAGAAAAGAAAATTGTCCCTGCTGATGACATTGCTGTTAGCAGTCAAGAATAAAGATCGGCAGGGAGGTATTGCCATTGCCTGCGGTCCAGCAAGTGTCAAGGCAGGAGAGCACTGTCAGTCTGTAGAGAACAAATGGATACTGTAGTAGAGCCTTATGACAGCATACGTGCAAAAGAAACACGTTTGCTCCTTCTCTGTGTTAATGAAGAGAAAGAGAGAGATTGATGGATTGCAGCCTGCTAAGGAATGCTCAGGTTATATTATAGCTATCGATCCCCATAAATAAACATGTAAGACCAAGCAACAAATCATATAAGTTTTCATACAATATTGTGCAGTGTTCATGAGGAGACTCTCAATTTCACTGTTTATTGATTATTTGGATGTGCTCATCTTTCTTTCTTTTTCATTATTAGAATAATTTCTATGCCTCTTTTCATTTGCCTGCTTTTGATGGGGCTACAGTTCTTCTGAAGGAGTAGGTGCATAGCTTGGGGGTCCTTCTGGGTCCTTTGCTGTCACTTGAGGCTTAAGTGGTCTTGGTGGTGCAAAGTGCCTCCCACATTCAGTCACTGTATGCTGCTGACACAAGAATGGAAAACCGAAGGCTCTTGATTTCAGCAAGAAAAACTTCTGCATGCTCCTGATTTCCGCAAGAACAATATATACTTCTACACTGCCTTATCTTGATTTGTAATCAAGCATTCTCTAATAACAAAGATTAATCTGTTCAAACTGTTTCACTGACAGAATTTGCATCTCTCTTTTCTTCTCTCTCCTACTGACACCTGGTTAGAAACAATAGTTCAGGTTGTGAGCACTTGTTTGGCAAATTTCAAACTGGAAACCAGCTAAGCATTTTTTGCAGAAATGTGATGGTTTTTGATAGATGTCCAATGTAATTGTAGTAATGTTATTGTTTCGCTCCAAGCTGAAAGGAACCTAAATTCCCGGTTGCAGGTGCAAATAAGGAAACGTGCAAAGTAATATAGTTTTCATATTAAACAACAACAACAACAAAATCAGCAACGACAAAAGAAGAGGAAGAAGAAGAACTTACTCAGAATAAAGTAAAAATAAAAAAATTCCTTCCAGTAGCACCTTAAAGACCAACTAAGTTAGTTCTTGGTATGAGCTTTCGTGTGCATGCACACTTCTTCAGATACACATGCACACGAAAGCTCATACCAAGAACTAACTTAGTTGGTCTTTAAGGTGCTACTGGAAGGAAATTTTTTATTTTGACTATGGCAGACCAACACGGCTACCTATCTGTAATCAGAATAAAGTAGACATTGAAAAACATAATGAACAATATTCTCTTTAAAGATTTTACAAAACACAAAAACACTGTTCTGGGGGTAAAAAGGCTGAGGGAATTACCTTAAATCTTAATTCTGTAATGGCATTCCTATGTGAAGCTAAGGCAATGAGTTCTCATAACGTCGCTTGATGCATTGATGCAGCCTGGAAAATCTTGGAGTACAAATAATTAACATATGAGTCAAAGTCTGTACAATCTATATATTGCACTAAGCATTAGTTAGGATCAACGCTGGAAAACCATGACAATGCCTGGATAAAATATGGAGAAATGGATACAGGCTTGCGGGGGTATGTAGACACCTCTTAACTTGTAGTGTACAAAGGTAAGAGTAATCCCTGTTGCCTCTAGTGCTGCCCACCATTGGCATGCAAGCCCCATAAGTTGCCCCCCCCCAATAACTGGTGTTATGATAGAGAATGTAGGAGATAGCATATTCCATAGCATCTAGTTATAGTCATTGCTGGTTCTGGCCCGACCATTAGATAGAGTGAGACAGTTGCCTTAAGCAGGTAATGCTGGGTGTCAGGAAAGGGCAGTGAATGCTCATTTATTTCATGTATTGCTATTGTATTTCTACTGCCAGGGTAAAAGGCTCCTGGGATTTTCTGTCTTGGGTGCCAAAAGAAATACCAGTTGCTGGGAATCCAGTGCTGTTGTGCTCATATCCTGCTTGTGAGCTTCCCATATAGGAAACTGGTTGCCACCTGTGGGAACAGGATGCTGGACTAGATGGGATACTTTGTCTGGTCCAGCAATGCTCCTCTTAAACTTTTGAAAAGGGGCACAAATATGTATTTTTATTTATATATCTCTATATCTCCATGTCTCTCTCTGTGTGTGTCTTTTGCTAAAACAAGCCCAATTATCACACTGAGCAAAAGTGAAAACGAGCTGCTTGTTTCAACTTAGCCCTAATCAAACTCAAAATATACTGAGGGCATCATGCAAGAGAGAGAGAGAGAGAAACCATTAACTGTAATCAAGATCTAAATAAGGGATGGCACCATAATTAGTAGATCAAATAAGGATTAATGGTATTTAATTTCCACTGCCCTACTTGTTTTCTTTGAAGGAGTCCATCTCTCTTGCACACTAAATAATCTTCAGACCTCTATGGCCAACAAGAACAAACTACTGTGCTGAGATACTGCCCAGATGATAAAATGTTTTCCTCTTCCTTACCAAACATTTGATCCATGTCACCCTCCTCCTGCCTAGCATGGAACTGGTTCAGAGTAAATTGGAAATGGTGTTGAGCTTTTAAATGTTTTAAGTTGCTACACAATCTGACACTGGGTCTGTGTACCTGAAGGCATCTATCATTGTAGATTAATTTCCATATAGACAAGGACAGGGAAATAAGTTTCCTTACAGTATATAATTTAGAAGGAAAGGACGGAACAATCTGGTCTATGTTGGTATTACAATCCTGGTAAAATTAAATCCACAACTTGAGAATTCTTAGTCATTCTGTGGGAAATTGCTCTGTGATCATGCTTAAAGCTCACTGGAGATTAAGTTGATTTTGTGGTCAAATCAGAGGTCCAAAGTCTGTGCTGAATGTACACTGCAGTTTTCAAGCACAGTCAAAGCGCACACATCCCAAATCCTGGGAACTGTATTATTGTTGTTGTTGTTGTTGTTGTTGTTGTTGTTGTTGTTATTATTATTGTTATTATTGTTATTATTGTTATTATTATTAACATTTGTATAATGCCCTTCATCCAAAGACCATGGTACAGTTCACACCATAAGAATACAAAATGAAAATACAAAATACATACATAAAACAAAAACAACTCAATAACACCTTTCCCACAGATACATTTTAAAGAGTGTTAATCAGCCAAAGGCCTGGTTGAAGAGGAATGTTTTCACCTGGCATATATGTAATGAAGGCGCCAGGTGAGACTCCCTGGGGAAAGCATTCCATGAACAGGGAGCCATTGCAAATAAAGACCCCTTTCTTGTGTTGCCACCCTTCAGATTTCTCATAGAAGGCCTCTAATGATTGCAGGGTCTGAATCAGTGGATATGGAAAGAGGTGGTCCTTGAGGTATTGCAGTCCTGAGCCGTTTAAGGATTTATAGGTAAGAACCAGTGCTTTGAATTGTGCCTGGAAAGTTTGTTTTTAAGGGTCATGGGAATTGTAGCTCTGGAAGGGGTAAAGTATAGTTCCCATTCTTACTCTTACTCTTATTTCAGGGAGGAGAAATGTGCTTTAAAGCTATAGTGTATATGCAGCCTAGGTCGAACATGATAATGATAGGCCTGTCTTGCAGTCCAATCTTACACAGGATTGTTTAGAAAGTTGGATCCCTAATGATTATATAAGGGGCACCACCAGCCACTTGGTGGTGAAATTCCATGACCTTAGCTAAGGTGCTACATCATGTCTTGTTCTATCTTGTCATTGTGTTGTCTTGGAAATGTTCTTATAAAGAACAGATCGGTGTTGGAGGCTTGTGCTGACAGTTTAACTGGCAGATCTCTTAATAGAGCATTTTATTCTAAGACAGTATTACAGATAACTTTGTTCAAAAGAGCTTAATTCCAAGTAAGCATGCATAGGGTTGCAACCTATTACAGAAAATTGGGGTGTTGGGTTGGGGAACCAAATTGTACTGAAAACAGCTGGATGGAGGATGCTTGCATGTCCCGTCTTGTCTTGTCATGGGTGAATTCAGTCTCCAATAATCAATAACTAGTTAAATTCTCCGCATCATTTCCAGCTTCAACATTTATAGGGAGAACGATTCATTTCACCAGTCTAACTCCTTGGCCCAGTTCAGACATGAAACCTGAACCCATATCCATAGTCCCCTCCTCAGAAATGTTCCATACAAATCAGGATACTATAGCTGCCAGATGTGGAACAAGCCACGATGATAGGTGAGGTCCCTGCAGACTGGAAGTGGGCAAATATTGTTCCTATCTTCAAAAAGTGGGGGAACGAAGACCCAGGTAACTACTGACTGGTGAGCTTGACATCAATACCAGGAAAGGTCTTAGAACAGATAATTAAACTGTTGTTTTATGACTCCTTAGAAAAGGAGTGTAATGACTAAGACCCAGCATGGGACAAAATCACCCATGATACTCTTGTGGAGAAGCTGGTAAAATGTGGATTGGACAAGATAACTCTTAGGTGGATTTACAGCTGGTTGGCTCACTGAACTCAGAGAGTGCTCACTAATGGTTCCTCTTCCTCCTGGGATAAAGGGACAAGTGGAGTGTCACAGCACTCTGTCCTGGGCTCATTGTTGTTCAACATATTTTTAAATGATTTGGATGAGGGAATTGAGGGGATGCTCATCAAATTTGCAGGTGGCATCAAACTGGGAGGGCTAGGTAATACCACTGAAGACAGAATCAGGATTAATTATAACCTTAACAGATTGGATAACACAGTCATCCTCTGAAATCTGCACTTATTCAGATATTGCAGTGCAGTTCTCCAACCAGTTCTCCATATGTACAAAAACACATATTCTAGGATAAATTGTTCTTTAAAATGCACATACAGTGGTACCTTAGGTTACAGACACTTCAGGTTACAGACTCCGCTAACCCAGAAATAGTACCTTGGGTTAAGAACTTTGCTTCAGGATGAGAACAGAAATCATGCTCTGGCGGCGCAGCAGCAGCAGCAGGAAGCCCCATTAGCTAAAGTGGTGTCTCAGGTTAAGAACAGTTTCAGGTTAAGAACGGACCTCCAGAACGAATTAAGTTCTTAACCAGAGGTACCACCGTATTTGTGAAAATGACATACAATGTTGTTATTTAGTCGTTTAGTCGTGTCCGACTCTTCGTGACCCCATGGACCAGAGCATGCCAGGCATTTCTGACTTCCACTGCCTCCCGCAGTTTGGTCAGACTCATGTTTGTAGCTTCGAGAACACTGTCCAACCATCAAATTTGTCCATGGAGTTTTCTTGGCAGGGATGCTGGAGTGGCTTGCCGGTTCCTGCTCCAGGTGGATCATGTTTGGTCAAAACTCTCCGCTATGACCTGTCCATCTTGGGTGGCCCTGCACAGCATAGCTCATAGCTTCTCGTGAGTTATTCAAGCCCCTTTGCCATGACAAGGCAGTGATCCATGAAGGGGGACATACAATAATGCATTGCATTAGGGAAAATTGGTTTGCCGGTGAATTTTCATGAGGAAATAATTCCATCTCTCCCCAAACAAAGTGATGTGGAGAACTGAATTTAAGATTGGAACAATGAAAAACTGAGAGAAACTGAAACTGATAGATTCACCCATCCCTTCATGTAGCACATGTGCTCTGTCACTGAGGTGTGGCTCCATCCGTAAAATCCTTGCCATCCTTTCCCATATCTCTGCCACTTACAAACCCCATGGCCTACAGCTTTTCTATCATTGGCTGATTTGTGACATGGGTCCACCTCCTTCAAGTTGCAGTTTATCTTCTTACGCAGCAAGAATTTTCATGCCCCAAGTTTGCCCCCATCTTCAGAACTGGGACAATTCAGCAGCAGAGTAAAACAAGGCAGGTTTTTGATGCTCTGGGACACTCAGATGAGTGACATAAGAACCATCTGTGCCTGTTCCATTCTAATTTACGAAGCAAAGAGTGCAGATCCCCAGAAGATTCTATTCTTAGACCTTGTATAACACAATGAAATTGTGATGGGTTTGAAGAACATTTTTGAACACTGACTTAACTGTTTTGCACTGTTTCTATAAATGAAGTCCATTGTGCTAGCTGGCTCACGTATCTTTTATGCCTCATTCACCTCTCTACATCTTTGTTCTTCATTGTTCATTTACCAATATAGTATTTGGATGCATCATCAAAAAGATGCTCAAGTGAATTATTTAACTGATGCGGCAATCATAAACATGCACATATGTGCGCTCTCTCTCTCTCTCTCTCTCTCTCTCACACACACACACACACACACTATTCTCAATAGAAAGCATGTGCAGTACTCTGATATAATTTTCAGAATGAGTTTTTAAAAAGTTGATGTGTCTTTTAAACTATATTGATAAATTCATCAAGCACATAATTAAAGACAAGTGCAATCTCTGCACTGCTGGTTAACATGAGGTAAAACTGAAATCTATGTGATGAATATCTTTAGTCAGTCAAACGGCCTTGCTAAATTCCACAGTTCTTACTTTTTGCTCCATTAAGCCCTAAATGATGACAGTGAAGTAGGCATGACAGTGATAAAGTTGGCCTTTCACAACTGTAATTTCCTGGGCTGAGTGCAGATTGGCCCACAAAGTTCAAGAAGAGATGCAAAATAAATTACAGCTGTTTTACAGCAGGACACCATAATCAGATCAAATTCCTTTTGCTGTTTAAATGAGGAACTGAGTTACAGACATGCCCCCCCATCATATTCAAGCTAGGAATGGGGGAAGGAATTAAATTCACTTTGTAGCACAATATACTGACAAAAACACAGCCATCCTTAAAAATTCACACTTCTCTGAATTTTGCAACGCAGTTCTCTAGCCAAGTATTGTGTACAAAAATGCATACACTAGGATGAAGTGTGCAAAACAAATTAGAAAATGCACACTAAAATGATGCTGAATTTCCATGGTATTGTTTCCCTGCAAAGTGATGTGAAAATGTGAACTGAATTTAAGACTGGAACAACGAGAAACCAAAATGACAGATTTGTGCATCCCCATTTTAATCTTCAAATACGGAGATGGAATGAGACTGCAGAGACATTGTACATTGTGGGATGGGTGGAGGCAGGGTGCAGCTCTGCCCACACTGTGGAAGTGTACAACTGCTGTCAAGGTAGCTGGTAGCCACTGGTGTTGTCATCAGCTGAGCCACTGCCTCCATTTTGCCCCTTTTCAATTGCACATTTTCTTACTTGTCCCCTTGGATTGCAATGCACACTTGCTGCCAGCAAAATTCCTTACTATCTGAGGGCACTTTTAGACTACCTGTTTGTTGAGCATTTATTCTGATTTGTTTGTGGGAAGGTTAGATGATGTTGCATCAAAGCAAGTGTTGTGCCATATTTTCTGGTGCATTTTTCCAGTTGCTTTCCTTATCACAAAAATCTGACTATTATTTTTTACAGAAGCAGGGTTTGTTGCACAAGACCTCCCAATTCACTATAACTGTACAACCTGACTTATGCTAGTATGAGATTGAATTCCACATGAAAACAGTGGCAGTCTTGGAAGTACCCTGAATCTGTTAGATCCAAAGTTTTATGCCTGTCATATAAAGCCATATATAGAAACATCATTTGAGCAGTTCAAATCCCAATGGCGATGTTGGGTCCAACCATTATACAAGGGGGAATCCATTACTGGAAGTCAAGTATAGGCAACATTGTGCCCTCCCAGATGTTGTTGGATTTCAATTTCCTTCATCCCTAGCCAGAATGGCCAGTGGTTAGGGATGATGGGAGTTGTAGTCCATGTTTGGCTACCATTGCTATAAGCAGAGGTACTTGAGGAGGAATGGTAGAAGGTTGCCATGGCTGCTGCTTTCCAGTATCTTCTGCCTGAGGTGATTGACTAGCTATTCCTAATGGCTGGTCTGGTCCTGTGGCCTCAAGACCAGCAGATGGTTCCACAGATGGCAATTCATCTCCTCCTAAGAGCAACAAGTCCCCCAGGCTGATGAGCCAAGCTGAGGTCAACATTACAGGGCCAGATATGATCCATTGTGCTTCTTGTACTGCTTGTTTCTGGTGGAGCTAGAAGTGTAGTATCTCTCCCAGTGCAGTTGAGATCAGTCCAGCAGTTCCTGCCACTTGCACATTGAGTGAGGCTCCTATCCTGGGCCTACAGACTTCCTGGTTCCAACCTCCCCCCGCACCAGTGCCTTACAAGGGTTTAACAGTAAGAAATAGATAGGCTTGGGACCTTTGTCAATATGAAGGTCATATGTGTAAAACTCTGGCTGAATACCTTAAAAACACTTGGAACTGCTATGTAGTTTGTGTCATTTCCTAATAGCCTATTCTGAGGACTGGGGGAGTTTGTACACACAGGTCCCGCTATAAGAACACTCACTATGTGAAAATGCAGTTATCCAAACATAAAGAATTATGCCCAAACCCAGGGAGGATTTAGGGCTGTGCAAGTGGTGTGGTCACACTGGGTGTGCTGCTGAGAAGGATGCCTTCTCAAAGCCCAGTAAGTGCCCAGTAAGGGCTCTCACAGGGTCCTATAATGTTCCTGCCTCCTTCCCCAAATCAGGCAAACCGTTAGTGGGCTTTGGGAAGGAGGTAGGGCTCTAAGACTTGGCAGAACCTCATGCCTCCTTCCCAAAGCCTGTCTTAAACCTGTCCCATGAGGGCTGGGGGAGGGCATGAAATGTCATTTTACTAAGTCCTTGCCAAGCCTTTTTTTAGGAGCATGGCTGATTCAGATGTCTCAACAAGTAGAGTTTGCTCACTTCCTTACTTGTTTGTGCTTTGCTGGTCAGCGGAAGTCATTTGGGGCAGAAACTTAACATAACCAAGGAGTACGATATGGCAAATATTGCACACAAGTCCTTCACACATCAAGATATTTTGTACCAGAGTGTCTTTACTCAAGTGCAACATGTAAAGTTAGAATGGGCTCCCAGCATGGGCATTGACACCTGCCCTCCCTGATAAGAAGGAATTAAAGATCAATCCAAACAGGAGTTTGTCTCAAATTGGAATGGTTTTAAGGAATACTTGAAGAGCAATTGCTGCAATTTGAAAACGGTAACAGCCTTTGAGCAGTTTCTGCAGATAACAAATTTAAAAGGAAAATCGATAGATAAGAAAATATTGTAAATAAAAAGACAATGGACAAATATAGGCAATAAGTTTATTAGTACAAAATGGAAGAGAAGGGAGCCGTTGCCGGAGAGCGCTGCCTTTTTCCTGGGACAATTTGGCATCGAAAATAACTAACTGTGAGTACTGGAACGCTAAATACCTGGATTTTAAACAAGAATTGGCGAAATAAAAGGAACTTGGACTCTAAAATTTACCCTAATTTGGTACTGAAACGGAACAGGCTAAACAGGAAGTCACCCTTCCGTTCTTTTGTAGTTGTAACAAAGCAAAGACAACGTAAACTAGAGCCTTAAAAATCACTTTTAAAGGATCGTCTCTCATCATTTAAAATTGTGGAACCCCCCTTCGGAAGCAGGAAAAGAAGGGGGACGTTTACTGAGTTGTTTAAACCTGCGGAAATAAAGTTAAAGTAAAGTAATTTTCCACTGTCCTGACCCTGGAGCGGGGTGTCAGATTTGATGATTGAAGCTCATTGACCAGAAACAAATGCTTTGACAGATTGTTAAAAGGAGGGAAATATTGTGATTCCATTGTTTCCTTTCGTCTTTCAAAAGAACAAATATGGACAAAATATCTTAAAGAAGAAACTCTGTTGCTATTGTTTCCAAGGAAAAGGACAATCTGAAGGTTTTCCCCTTAGAGGGGAACTATGAAATTGTAACTAAATCCTGGGAACTTGCGGCTGTTACTGATTACAACTGTGGGAAAGAACTCTGTGACCTTGCAGGACAATGCCTTCAGAAGCACTGTTGGGTGCTTTCTGTAAAATAAGTGCCCTATTGGATCAGTTAAGTCAGAAGATGGATTTTATGACTAATGCGACCAGAACCTTTGAACAGGTAGTGGGAAATCATATGGAGCCCACCAAGGAACCAAAACAGGAGCGTGCCATGACAGAACAACTGAAAGAAGAGGACCTTGCTGAATCTGGGACGCCAGGGATGGAGGGACTTTTGGCCCAGCAGGAAAATGAGCCTTTGGATCTTATAAATGAACTTGGAAAAAAACAGATTTGGAAAGATAAAGTTTGGATTGAACTGGAAATGGGGGGTTGGACTGACCCCGCTTTGCAGGGGTGGTTGGACTTTCCGAGTTTGGTAATGGGCCATCAGAGGTTTGGAGTTGTTGGGACTTTCAATTTTGGAGGGAATTTGAAATATGTTCTTAAACATCACATGGAGCTTAGTCTGGACTGTGAGAAAAGGGCTGATTTGCTGAAAAGGGTCAAAAACACTACTAAGCTGGAGTTCCCGCGAGTGAAAGGAAAATATGAAGAAGAGCTGCGAAAGGGACATGGAAGAGATTTAAAGGCCTCAGATATAAGAGCACCAGGTTAATGTGCCAGACTAATGGGACAAAAAAAGACTGACAATCCCGGGACCGGGGTGAGGGGACGCTGGAAGAAGATTGGATTGCTTTTATTTTATTGTATCTTTTTTATATTAGTACTACTAGAAATGTTTTATGAATTTTGGGAAAATGCTGAGATGAAATTACTTGGCTCTTGTAAAAATGTCTAAAGAATTTGGCAAAAAGGTAATGGTTATGAGAAGTTGGCAAAAAAGACTTAAGTTTTAAGCTTTAAGGTCGTTTTTATAAGACAAGATGATAATAGAGTAAGGTAACGTAATGATAAAATATTATGAATTATGGAAAGGATTTGCTGTGACAATTATTAATTAAGATACAAGAGATGGGAGGAGGAGGAGGTCATGGAAAAAAGGTAACGGAAATTGGAGAATTTGAAAGTGATGGTTTTCTTTTCTTTTTTTTCTTTTTGTGTTTTTGTCTTTTTTTCTCTTTCTGTGTAAATTGCAAATTTTTTTGTGTTTCAATAAATATTATTTAAAAAAATGGAAGAGAAGGGAAGTCCCTTTATGAAGAATATTATGATTTTAAAATTACATTTTTTTTCTTTTTTGTGTACAGTAATATTTGTCGATCTATGATAATAACAATTACGAATATAATCTGAAAATAAAGAAAATATAGAATTGTAAGATGTAAAGCTATGATGTAAAGATATATTTGTGAGTGATAAAGAGGTGGGGGAGAAGACACCTGCCCTCCCAGATGAACCAGTTTCCCACCTTCCTAGCATTTGTATGTAGCTATGAAATGAAGTGTATAGGTACTTGTCTCTTTTTTTCAGAGAAATTAGTCTGCTCCCCACTTTCAATGTCTGGACTTGCTCACTCCTGGAACAATTCTTGCAGATACCCATAACTCTAATTCTCTTCTAGCCCAACCTTCCTCAACTTATACTATCCAGATGTTTAGGACTTCAACTCCCATCATCCCTGGCTATTTTCCATGCTGACTGGTGATTATGGGAATTGTAGTCCAAAACAATGGAAAGGTGCCAGGTTGGGGAAACCTAGAATCATAGAATCATAGAGTTGGAAGAGACCACAAGGGCCATCGAGTCCAACCCCCTGCCAAGCAGGAAACACCATCAGAGCACTCCTGACATATGGTTGTCAAGCCTCTGCTTAAAGACCTCCAAGGTAGGAGACTCCACCACACTCCTTGGCAGCAAATTCCACTGTCGAACAGCTCTTACTGTCAGGAAGTTCTTCCTATTCTAGTCTGACATGCCATCATTCATTCCCCTTTATTATAAAGTACTGAGGTCTGGCAGCAAACTAGGAGGCAGCCTTTATAAAAGCTCCAGTGTTTGGGGGTCTCTATGGTATTCAGGCAAGCTTCAAATATACTGCCTTAATTTTTAAAATGTCACCAATCCCTAGAAAACATAACTCAGCAGAATTTGCCTGGTTAAATTCTAAACGGTTTAATAAAAATGGGCTTTAAGAATATGGGGGTTTATGGTAATGAGGCTCTGCAAAACTCAGTGAGGCAAACAGTCGTGCAGAAAGATGATGGGATCGTAAAGGGTTTGTTAAAGGTTCAGCAGATACATTTTTATTCCTTGAGCCAACTGGTTTGTTAGCTTAGCAAGCTCTGGATTGGTATCAAACCCTTGGAGCCAAATCCTTAGCATGTTTACAGAGATTAAAGTCCCAGTAAGTTCAATGTGATTTACTAAAAATATTAGCTATGCACAAGTAGGGATGGAAAGAGATATTTGGTCCAGTTTGCATTTTAATATGAACCTAACTTGAAACAATACATGGACCAGAACACAAGTACCCTTTGATATTCACACTTCTCCAAATTTTTTGGTGTAATTCTCTGCAAAAAACAAACAAAAACAACACACACACCCAGACAAAAATGTGTATTTGTTAGCAGAAAGGATGCGTGAAAACGCAAATATTCATGAAAGGACATACAATAGTTTAATTTGTTAGGAGAAATAATTTGCAAAAAATGTGTGCACTAGGTTTGTGAGCGACCATTTTAAATTTCCAGTGCAAGTGTGCATTGATACAACACTGGAGAAACTCAATATTGATGTGCATGCGTGCTTGTGGATGTGTTTCGTTTGGTCCAATCTTTTACAAATGTGTATGAATGCACGTAGACATAAGGATTGCTTCCCCCTGCCATGTACATCAATGCACATCTGAAGACTGGAAATGGAGAGAAGGAGAAAAGTAACAGAACAACTGAAGAAATGGAAAGCTGCACATGCAGGATTATTGGAATGAGGTTAATGTTGGAATTGGGTGTGGTTTTTTTCTTTGTGGGGGGAACACCATGTAACAATCCCTTAAAAAACGGTTCTTTGGGGAAAACAAAACCAGGTGATTTGGGATTTCAAAATGCAGGGAGAAATTAAGTTGCAGAGAATACAATCTCAGAAACACTTCTAGGGTGATCACAGCTCCTGTATTACAGAGAACAGCCCTTTATTCAAAGTGCTGTCAGCCCTCTATTTGAAGGAATCCTCTGTTTGAAGGATAATCTTGTCCAAGTCCATTTTGATATAAAGAACAGTAAGACCACACTGCAGGTTTTTGAAGCAGTACATGCATGGATAGCAGATGGGGCAAGCATATAGGCCATCTCTTCACAGTCTTCCCCACTGTGAAGTATTGTTTTTCTATTTAAATTATGGCAATTATTTCTAAATCTGCATCTAATGCATGTAAATTAGCAAATGCAAACCAGTGTCCTATTTTGCCCTCTTTTTCTTTCTTTTCTCTTCTCTTCTCTTTTCTTTTCTTTCTTTCTTTCTTTCTTTCTTTCTTTCTTTCTTTCTTTCTTTCTTTCTTTTTGCAATATCTAAATAGTCACTGGATTCAGGAAAAGGAAGAAAGTTGGATATGCATCAAAATGCACAGTTCCAGTCCATCTGGCCACCTGTACTAAAATGCATACTGCATTAGCTTTGAAGAGTCCTTTGTGGACTGAGCATACATGGTCCATTGCAGAACACCAGGTTGTACCCCAGTGTTAGGCTCTGCCATTCCTGTTTTATGGCCTGGAATCCCTGGCAAGGTTTGTCTGTTTGACAGCCATTCCCTGATTGCATGCTCCTGACTGCTCTCGTATGCAGAATGTACGATCACCAATAAAAGGGTTTACTTCAATTGATTACAGATGCTCTTTTTAATGTCCCTACGGATACTATATTCACAGCAGTTTAGTGTTTGCAGGCTAGACTTGATCGATACAGTTCTAAGCTCAAAGCTATTTTGTGTAATGATGAGCACTTTGAAACAACACACTTGTTCTTCTGGCAAAATAAAGATTTTAATAGGTCCTCAAATCACAGACATGAGCTGAGAGCTATGGGACTGTTAATTAGAAGATACTTGCCTAGCCAAAAAGTTCATACACTTAACCAATGATGGTAACACCATCACAGAGGTCACATTTACTAGAGATGGCTGTTGCGCTCAGGACCTCTTTTGTGGGTTTCCAACAGGCATTTGCTTGACCACTGGGAGGAAGAACAGAGAACCTATTATTTCATCCACCTTTGACTGTAGCCCCATCCACCACTGGGATGTGTCCCCTGGAAGGTTGCCCTCAAGAGAATAATGCCCATGGTTTGAAAAATGTTCCCCACTTCTGCTATGCACTGCAGGAAGAAGTACAGTGGTACTTAATTCATTCCGGAGGTCCGTACTTAACTTGAAACTGTTCTTAACATGAAGCACCACTTTAGCTAATGGGGCCTCCTGCTGCTGCCATGCCGCCAGAGCATGATTTCTGTTCTCATCCTGAAGCAAAGTTCTTAACCTGAAGCACTATTTCTGGGTTAGTGGAGTCTGTAACCTGAAGCATATGTAACCTGAAGCGTATGTAACCCAAGGTACCACTGTACTTTGTATACCTGAAGGAGCGTCTCCACCCCCATCGTTCTGCCCAGGCGCTGAGGTCCAGCGCCGAGGGCCTTCTGGCGGTTCCCTCATTGCGAGAAGCAAAGCTACAGGGAACCAGGCAGAGGGCCTTTTCGGTAGTGGCGCCCGCCCTGTGGAACGCCCTCCCATCAGATGTCAAAACGATAAACAACTACCTGACATTCAGAAGACATCTTAAGGCAGCCCTGTTCAGGGAAGTTTTTAATGTATGATATTTTAGTGTTTTTTGGTTTTCGTAGAAGCCGCCCAGAGTGGCTGGGGAAGCCCAGCCAGATGGGCGGGGTACAAATAATAAATTATTATTATTATTATTATTATTATTTGTTTTGTCTATTCTGAATCTTCCAACATTCCACTTGATTGGAAGGCCTTGATTTCTAGTATGAGGGAGGGAGGAAAACATATCTCTGTCCACTTTATTCACACAATGCACAGAGGCAGATCTACTATGAAACTAATGAAGCTTCAGCTTCAGGGCTCCTAATCCCAGAGAGGCCCCAGAAGCGACTTTAGTCCACATTGGTTAAGAATTTTGGGTCTAGTAGAGTCACATTGATTTGAGTCACATTCATTAATTTTTTTGGTATATTTTTCAACAGTCCCAAAGTTTGTGGTGATGGAACAACCTCGCTGAAGAAGATAACAGTGGTTACCAAGACCTTGTTGCTGGTGGTGAAGCCCCCCCCCCTCCAATCACTTCATGTTTGCTTACATTGAGTTGCATTAACCACACTGAACATCAGCAAACATGGCGACCTCACTGCTCATTGCTATCCTTAGATCTCTCACATCTCCCACCATATCCTGGTGTCAGGATGCTGTCAGTGGTTCCCAACTGGTTGCCTAGGAAAGTACAAAGACAAGGAAAAGTTTCTTACAGTCCTTTTTTATTTCAAACTTTACAGAGAGAGGCTATAGAACGTAGCCTCTTGGATAATGGCATTGTCCTGAGTGAATTCCCCCCCATCTCTCCCACTTCCTCATTCATCACCTCTATGGATGCTGCTACATGCCCTCTGTCTTTGAGCTCTTTGCTCTCCTACTTTCAAGGCTCGCCGGGTTCTGGGGGATAGAGGGTCTGATAGGCTTTCTAATGACAACGTGTCAGCTGGGTGTTGCTCTGGTTCTCAAACGATTTCCCAACGTTTCCCCTCATCTGCCTCTGAGCTGCTATCTCCCTCAAACCCTTGTTGTAAATCTATACTGTCTCCGTCGTCTTCCTCCCTGGAAGGGTCAAGATGTGGAGCTGGTGTGCTGGTCCAGGGGGGAGGTTAACGTGGGCGAGGTCCAGGACCTGAGTCGAGGGTTGGCAGACAGTCCTATACGGGCGAAGCGGGGTCCACAGTGAGGAGCAGGGCAAGGACAGGAACTCTGGGGGAACCAGACTGGGTGCTGGCCGAAACAACTCTTCAACGAGATTGCTCCCGCAACCTGGGACCGGGCTGACTGGCCTTTATCTTCTCTGAGGCCAGGGGCGGTCCTGGCCCCCAGGAGACCCGCCTCTCCTGGCCTTAAGGCGAGCACTCCTCCTGGGAGAAACCAGTTCCCTCCGCCTCTCTGCCCTGAGCCTCTGCTGTTCAGGAGAGGCTGAAGGGTTACTGGACCCAGGGGGAGACTCACCTGTAGGCACTGAGTCCTCAACCACCTCCGGAGCCAGAGTGGATTCACCTGGTGCCTGCTCCTGAGGATCCGGCACAGGTGCAGGCGCTTCAGAATCAAGGCCCTGCCCCAGTTCAGCTGGCCCTGGAGGCGGGGACTCCTGTGCAGGCTGGGATTCCTCCTGTTCAGCCTCTGAATCGGATTCCCAGGCCATCACAGCTGGTCTCCACCATTCCTCTTCTGCCCAGTCCCTGACACCTGGGCACATCTGAAGATTAAGTCTAGACCCACAGTCCCTCTGATAGTTTCCATGACCAACTCTTCTGGGGTGCGGTCATTTAGGATGCCTAGAAAGTTTACTTCTGTGTTGTTACTGGGATGTACATTTATGCTGTCCATGTGAGAGCAGCTGAAATCACCCATTACTCCAGCACTTCCTCTTTTGGATTGCTCCTTCCTTATCTCAAGATCATCTTGGGCATTTTGGTCAGGCTGATGATAGTACATCCCCAGTAGTTAATTATTCATGGAGCCCAGTATCACCACCCACAGCAATTCTGTGGAGGACTCTGCCCCCTTTGGGATTTCTAGGTTATAGGACTCTATATCCTGTTAGAGGTACAGACCAACACCACTTCCAGTACATCCTTTCTTGTCCTTGCTGTAGAGTAGGATTTGGGAACCTTTGGTGTTCCAGAAGTTGCTGAACTATAACTCCCATCACCCTAGACCATTATCATGCTTTCTGGGGCTGCTGGATTAGACAGGCCGGCTGGCTCTTCTTATGTTCTCGCATTCTTATGGACTCAGTCCAGCCAAGCAAAAGCTCTCAAGTAGGAGTAGGTGGTCTGGGAAGAGAGAATATGGCCTTATGAGATTCCCCAGCATTGGAATTGGCCTGAGGTTTCCTACTCCTAATCTAAGTAGTCTTCCCTGTAATGCCATTAAATCTAGAGCCTAATGTATCACTGTTGTGTAATACACAATCACTTGCTTCAGGTACCAAAAGGATACAGGCCTCAAAATATATTGGCCATTGGAATCCAATAGTTTCTGTCACACTTTTTAAGACTTGGAGTAACTTCCATAGTTACACAAAATGTTGCAACAGTGTTTAGCTTCAGAGTGCCTTTTTACTAATGTAGTTGCATTAGTTCACAGCAGTCTTCAGACCTTAGGATAATACAGGGCAATCCTGTACATGTCTACTCAGACATAAGCACCACTGATTTCAGTGGGATGTACTACCAGGTAAGTGTGTATAGCAGGGGTCGGCAACCTAAGGCCCATGGGCCAGAAGCGGCCCGCGAAGGTTGTTTAACCGACCCATGAGCCGCCCCTGAACCGAGCCCCCTGTTCACGCGCTGTGCTAAACTGGTGCAGCACGGCACGGGGATTCGCTTCCGCAGTGCTGAAAATCATGTCTCCACATGCACAGATGCCGGAAAATGCAGGCATGTGCATGATCCGGCCCATGGAGGGATCTCTGTGGGACCTATCTGGCCCAGGCACGATAAACCTTGCTGACCCCTGGTGTATAGGCTCACAGTCTTAGGTTGCAGTCATATGCACTTACTTGGGAGCAGGACCCATTGAACTGAGTGGGCTGACTGCTTCTAAATAAACATTGAAAATGAGGAACCAACAACCCATTGTTCATAATCAGTCATAGCTTTTTGTCAATTTCCAATTCAATTCATAATTAGGCAAGAAATAAAAATAACAATTCAAGTGAAGTAAGTGTTTTATGTTCTCCAGCATATTGTATTGTATTTTAAGTCCATAATACATTTCTCCATATTATGGACCACAGTGTGTGTGTGTGTGTGTGTGTGTGTTTGATGTATGATATGATGCATGTTAGATATATACTTGGTTGTGCCTAGTTTTATGCTTTCCCTGCTGTAGCCTAGAAAACACCCCCAAAGCTCTAGATTCTGGGCAGCGGTTCTTTCATTGGATCTTGTGGGATGGTTGCTATCCAAACCAATTTATCACCCAAGGATTAACAGTGGACTGACTTTTTCTGGTGTTTTGTTCTGGAACTACAATGCACCGAATACAAGTGCACCGCACTGGTAAACTTTGGCTTCTATCTCCTCTGAGCAGGGTGATATACAGCTTACGTTATTCATTCCAGCCAAGCCCCAAAGCTGCAGTGCTTAACAGTTGAAAATTAATGCAAATGCCATTTGTATTTTGCTTACAAGACAAATTGTATCTGAATAATTTAAATGGTTTTTCACCCCTCAAGGCATCACACGTTCTCAAAACAATCCTCTTTTTTATTGTTTCATCGTATGCATGTAAGTGACTCTAAATTACAAATATTGATGCTCTAATTTCTTTTTAAAATAACTGCCAGTGGGGGCCTGGGTGATTGAATCCAATTCTTCTTCATAGTTAAATATTCTTTTTATTATTGCAGATTTCCACTGAGGGGGTCTGGCACTGATGAACTAAGAGGTGTTTTTCAGCCTTTCAGAGCTGCTCTAATACATCTTTAGTGCCACAGTGACTTTTTCCACCTGCAAATAAAAGGACTGGAAAGAGATATCAGTGGCTGTGACAGATGTCCTGGTCTTTAATTGTGGTAGCCTTTCCAATGCCCTTTCCCAGTAGGCACAATTTTTTTGCTGTTTGTAGACTTAAACCATCTCCCCACCCAGCCACCCACCCTGCCATATCCCCCAAATCCTCTGTCCATCCGCCTTTACCATTCTTGCTGCTTTTCTTTGTATGGAGTATGGGGGTGGCTGAGCTGAAGTATCTCCCCCTGCCCCATCTCTGAAAGGAAAATAGGTAGCTGCATTGCATTGAGTAAGGCTGTTGACTAATTATTGTCCATTTAACTTGCTATTGCCTACACTGACTGGCAGCTGCTCTGTAGGGTCTCAGGAAGGTTCATCAAATCTGGCCCTCTTTGAAAAAAGTTTGGGTACCCCTGCTCTAACATGAAGTGATTTCACTCTGATATGTGCTACTATAATTGTGTATCATGACACCTGGAGGCCCTGCAGAGATTCAGTCTCCTGAACTACAACAGCCTGAAGGGGAGATCTTTTGGCAGGGATGTGCCATGGATAGATAAGTTACATTCTGGTCACTCCAAAAGCTGAGCCTATGAGCTCAACCGCACTTCCTTCAATGTCTGAGCAGTTGTTGTTGTGGATGAGCCCTGTGTGTGTGATGCATTGCATGTGGAATTATTGTTTTGGGGTTGTGGGTGGGGTTATTGTTTCTTAATCACTGTTTTAATTGTACTGTGTTTTGCTAGATGTTGCTGAGGTCATTCCAAGGACATTGTCTCCAATCCAGATAATGATGGGTCTCTAGATCAGAAGGACTTGCTGCAAAGTTCATAGAAGATGTTAGCAGTCACTTAACAGATGGGGAGAGAAATCAAGGTAACACCTTACTGACCAAAACAGAATAAAAATTGAAGGGAAAGGAACAGAGACTTTTTGTCTTTCTTAGTTCAGGCCTTGTATATAGAAACAATTAGGGAGGGTGGTGGAATTGCTGTAAGTGGACTGAGCATCAAACTGGCGCATAGACTGTTTGTTTGCTCTCTTTGCAAAAGGAGTCTTGCTTGCAGCAACTTTCTTCAGAGTCTGATACCAGTTGCTCTTGTCTTTTAGAATTTTTCAGATATGACATTTGTTTCCATACGATTTAGTCAGCTACAGTCATAATCGTTTGATCTTAACTGTCTGCTGAGTACTGCTGAAATGTCTATTAACTTTAACTTCTGCCCTATTGATTCACTGCTGAGGCGATTATGTTAGCCATTAATCACCATTAACATTCACTGCGTTATTGTTGACTTTCCTCTCCCTTTTCTGCCCTTAGCCAGACACACAGAGAAAGTACAGTCAAAGGCTCACATCTTAATGCGAATCTATAATATTTATTAATGTAGCAAAAAATAGGCTTTATTTGTATTTTGTGGATATTAAAATGAGATTGGTGCATATACCGTATTTTTCGCTCTATAAGACGCAACAGACCACAAGACGCACCTAGTTTTTGGAGGAGGAAAACAAGAAAAAAAATATTCTGAATCTCAGAAGCCAGAACAGCAAGAGGGATCGCTGCGCAGTGAAAGCAGCAATCCCTCTTGCTGTTCTGGCTTCTGTGATAGCTGCGCAGCCTGCATTCGCTCCATAAGACGCACACACATTCCCCCTTACTTTTTAGGAGGGAAAAAGTGAGTCTTATAGAGCAAAAAATACGGTATATTGTAAAAGTGATATTACATTATTATTATAATACTATAACAACTGGTTAATTTTTGTTTCATCCTGTTTATGCTTATTACTTCTCATTATTAATTCATGCAAAAATACAATTGCATTTATTTTTGTTTGGTTTTCTGGGCAAAGTGTGTCATTGGGTTGGGGGACAGAATTATAAGCACACCCTGAAACCTACACCTTGAACAATGCGAACTGATTTTTTGGGACTGTGGTGCGTCACTTGCTTGCTTGACAATATAAGCTGTTAATATGTTAGCTAGCTGATAAGAAAAAAAAATGGCAAAGACTAGTAACTTGGGCAAAAGAGATCTGTCACCTCCTCTACCTCATTTGAACAGACAGTAATCCTGAGGCCTACATACCTCAACATACTTCATATCTTCAGCTAGGATTACATTATGTTTTCATTTTTTATGCTGATTCCAGAACTGTCTGAAAACTCAGTAAGCCAGTAATTGCTCATTGGCTTACTGAGTTTTCAGACAGTTCGGGAATCAGCATAAAAAACATAAACAATAATGTTATTCTGAGAAAGCTAAAGGAGCAGATAAGGGATAGTTTAAAATAACTAAGTGAAAACTGAAGTGAAATGGTATGTGTGATGAGATCACTGAAAAGTAATCTTAACCAGTACTAAGAATAAGATTACATCTCTAGCAAGAAGACATTCAACCAAAGTTACACAGGGAAAACAGCATCAGAAGTACACAACCAAATGGGGCACTGCCTACCTCAGTGAACGTCATGTCACTTTGACTAGTTGCTAAACAACATATTGACCCTTTTGGGTGGTTGGCAAACACTGGGAACAGAACTAACCTCTTAGGTCACAAACTGAATGATCCCTGCTGTTGAACTTCAAACAACTGGGAGGCCTGCCATTCAAGAAACCCTTTACACAGATTTTCCCAGAGACTGCGGCAGAGACATCCCCAGTGATCTGCTTGTTACCAGCACCAGTGATCCAGCAATGTGACATGTGAAACCAAACACGTACCACTAGAAGTCAAGCTTCATTTATGAGTAAATATCTAAGTTCTGTAAATAAAATGAGAAGTCTTTAATGATGACTTTGCACATAATTACCTCCTAAATTATTTTGAGAATGACTTTATTTACTGCATTTAGAAAGCAGTAATCATAATGGAGTTTACTGAGCATGATCCCATTTTATCCTCCACCCCCCGCACCTAATTGTGATAGAATGTTGTTGCTCTCTCCTCTCCCACACACCCTTTCCCCATGAAGTTGAGCAAGTAGTACATGAAACAGAAGGAGCATCTTGAAAAGATTCAGAAAACACAGTCGTAAGTCCAGTAATATCCAACCAACCCGATTACTTCCTTCTTCCTGCCCATATTCAGTGCCGGATTTATGTATAAGCTATAAACAAGCTATAGCTTAGGGTCCCACTCTCTTGGGGGCCTCCAAAAAATTTAAAGGAAAAAAAACACTGGATGTACATTTCCAAAATATAAGATAAGTTCAACAATTACTTTGAGAAAATACATATTTTGTTATGTGCAAATGGCTTTAGATATCTATTAGGTCCATAAATTACCATATAGCATATATTCAACACAAAAAACAGTGACAATTTGTTGTTGTCAAAGGACAGCTGGACATTTAAAGGGCCCCATTACCTTCAGTGGCTTAGGGCCTCATCAAACCTAAATTCGGCCCTGCCCATACTCACCATGGTTGTCTTTGCATCTGAAGAAGTTGTCTTTGGTTGTCTTTGGTATCTGAAGAAGTGTGCATGCACACGAAAGCTCATACCAAGAACTAACTTAGTTGGTCTTTAAGGTGCTACTGGAAAGAATTTTTTTATTTTGACTATGGCAGACCAACACGGCTACCTATCTGTATTTGCATCTAAGTTAGTTTTTATTTATTTATCTGAAACATTTTTACCCCACTGTAGCTGAAACGTCTCCCAGAGTGGCATACAAAGACCAACAAGCCAGACCCTCCATGTGTCCCTATTTTCCAGGGATGTCCCTGATATAGAGAAGCCATCCTGGTTTCTCATTTGATCCTGGAATGTCCCGCTTTTCCTTAGTATGTCCCTATTTTCATCGGAGATATGTTGGACGGTATGGAGTTATCTGACCCCCAGCCATCTGAAGGCAATCCTGTATACAGAAGGGTTTTTTTTAAATGTTTACTGTGTTACTATGTTATTGTCTATGTTGGAAGCTACCCAGAGTGGCTGGGGCAACCCAATCAGATGGGGGCGGGGTATAAATAGTAAAAATATCATGGGCATCCCTATTTTCATTAGAGAAAGGTTGGAGAAAGGTTGAACAAGCTTGCAATCTAAATATATACAACAAAAAGGGTTTGGGGAGAGGGGTTGGGTGGGGATGCAAGCCCAGGCACCAGTTCTCATGACCACCAATTGGAGAGAGCCCAAGACATAGCAAATGATTGAAGGCAGTGATGTTAGAAGCCCACAAGAATCTCTCTCCTGGACTCTCTGAGATGTTCAGTGAATGTGAATGGGGGAGGGAGTTGGATTGCAATATCACCCCACCCCCCATACATGTTCACACTCGTGCAAGTCCCTGCAATTTTTACAAACATTCATGTAGGGCTCACAAAGTTCACAACTAGAAATGAAAAAAAAACACAACAGAATCTGTTGTACAGTAGATTACGCAACTTGTTGCACAATGGGTTTTCACTAGCTCAACTGCTGTATTGGATTCCTCTCTTGCCAAACATTAAAACTTGCCCGTCAGCTAGCACAAGAGCAAACAGAGAATGTTGGATAGAGCCCTAACTGTTGTATGTTCAGCATTAGCGGATTATATTGTGGACTGGGATATTTTTGGTACTTTTAATTATCGTTACATTTATTGTCCCACTGTTCCACCACGGAGCTCAAGGTAGCATGCATGATTCCCCTCCTCCTCTCCTTTTAAGAAATGCAACTGTCAGGAGCGAGTCAGCAGTAAATCACACCAAGCAAGCTGATTAGCTAAAACAGGATCTGCACAGCAGTGTCAGATCTAATGAGCACAGCAACTCATTTTTAATAGGTCTTGCCCCCATGAAGCAGTTGCTGAGACGGAAGGCCCCTGCCTCCCCACAGCAGTGGCAGAGGAAGAGGGTGAGGAAGTAGACTGCCCCAGGTGCCATCTTTAAGGGGAGTGACAAGAAGGCACCCCATGAGGAGCTTGCCCCGCTGCCCCTGGGCGCAGTGGCGCAAGCCACTGCCATCACGCCACTGCAGCCACGTACGGAGGATCCTCAACTCGCGGTTGCAGTGGCGGTGGAGGGATCCTGCCACCGTCTGTACGGTGCTCGAGTGGCGCCATCGGCAAATCACGCCACGGCACATGTGTGGCGTTGCTACGTACGCCGCATGCTACGTACGCCACATGTACATGCGCCACGGGGCAGTTTGCCCTGCACCGGGTGCCGGTTAGCCTTCCTTCACGCCTGCGCCACAACTGCCTAAGTCCCCTCCTCTCCAGCGTTTTTCCCAGTCAACCTGAGTCTGCTCCTGCGTGAAGCTCCCTTCTCTTCCGCTTGCCCTCTTCATGCCTCTCTTAATCCTGGGAAACCAGGGGAAGAGGAGCTTGTTGCAGCAGGAGGGGGAGGCACCCAAGCTTCTTCACCAGCCAGACTCATCTCTGCCACTTGACCTTCTTCCTTCCCTGCTTCAGCTTCAGCTTCTGATCCTTTACTTCAGTTTGCCACAGACTCTCCCTGCCCCCCACAGCCTTCATGAGATCTCAAATGGCCCCATGAGAGCTTTTAAGCTCTCTGCCTTGCGTGTTTAATTTGTGCAATGTTAGCTGGCTGGCTGGCAAGCACGTAAAACTGCAATCACGCAAGTTAAATGGGCACAAGTTGCAAGTCAACTGTGTTGCAGGGCAAGATTGTGTGTGCACAATTAAGAAATACAGACAGACAGTCTGACTTGATTGACAGATTGGTTGGATATGTATTGATATATATATATTGCTACTCCTGAACTGGGACTGATCACAGTTAATGATCAGCTAATACAATGTTATGAGTTTGGGGTGTGGGGAGGAACTAGAGATCCTTCTAACGCCTAGATCCAGCAAGTGTTGAAACATATGCCAGGCTAGCCTGAGTGATGGGGCATTAAGGGAAACAAAGGAAAGGGGCTCCTTGTGAAACAGCAAATGGGTGGGGCCCCTCCCTCAACTCTTAGATAGTTAGAAGTACAAAGCCTGAGTTCAGAGTTGAGTTGCCCTAGAAGTGATGTGCTACTGGAGAGAGAATCAGAGCAATGTGTCTGAGCTCTGTTTGAATCCAAAGCTGTTGTTATGCAAGAAACTAGATTCTTTTAGAGTGTTAATAATGTGAACCCCTCCATTATAGACACAGGTTGTATATAAAGAAACCATATATCATAAAGACACTACAGCCTCTGCTGTGTGTCATCTCCAAAAGGAACCCTAAACCCAGGGTAAGCTCCTGGAACCCCAGGAATCTTGCACCGCTCAGAGATTGAGGTAGCATGCACAGGGGTGAATGAAGGCAAACCACCAGTTGCGCACGCGTTGCGCCGCTATGTAGGGCGCATGTGCGGCGGCGCTATGTACAGCGCATGCATGTGACACCACACATGCATTGTACGTAGTGGTTTGCTGCCGCTCGAACACCGCATAGACGGTGGCGGGATCCTCCGCTTGAGGCTGCAGCCGCGAATGGAGGATCCTCCACATGTGGCTGGGCGGTGCGATGGCTGCTTGTGCCGCCTCGCCCAGGGTGGCAGGGCAAGCACCCCGCGGGGTGCCTTCTTGTCACCCCCCAGACATGGCACCCAGGGCATACCACCCCCTGCCCCCCCTGCGATGCCACTGAGCATGCAGCAGTATTAATCTGAGTTGCAGGAAGACAACCTTACTTAGAAATAATTTGCTTTAAAGAAGCTTCTTCGTGTTATTGTACATCATTAGCGTTGCCGATTGAATCGTCTAATTGGTTTTCTTTTTTGCCCACCTAGACTCCGTGTTCTGAAATCGGTAGAAACACATTTTAGAAGCCAGGAAATTTAAAGAAGGAAATAAACAGGTTAGAAAGGACTATGATGGGGTGGAAGAATGAAACAATTTCAAAAGGTACCAGGCGGCCACATAAAATGAGCTTGATGGCCATGTCTGACCCTGGGGAGTAAATTGCATATATGCACCATAGCCTGCATGCCGGATTGCTGGAGGGAATGAAACGACTGGGTGCTCATATTGGAAGTTTGCAGGGCCAGCCCAATACATTTTGGCATCTGAAGCAAACTACAAGATGGTGCTCATCCCCAGCAGGGAAGAAGGGGTGAGTGAGTTTCTGCATCCAGAACAAGGGGGAATAAATATCTACACTGGGAACAACAGTGAAAGGAGACCAGCAATACCTCTTATTCACCAAGAGGTCATTGTAGAGGTGGAATGGCAGGGAGCTGCTGAGGAGGCAGTAGATTGGACTTCAAAGGAATATGCTGCAGCTGTTGCTGCAGCAGTAGTGGGAGATGCATTCCTTGGAGGCTAGATCTGCTGCCCTTGTGGATCCTGCTGCCTGAAGCAGTTGCCTCACCTTGCCTAGTGAGGTTTGGAAGACTTCCATACTCAATAAATCAATGGATGCATTGCAGCATGCAACACACAGCTGGCTGATGGAAAGCAGAGGGCCAGGCTTTATTTTCCCAATGAAGTCTAGAATTTTTCAAGGAAAAATGCCCAGGAAGACTCTCCTGCGTGAGTGCCTGAGGGCCCTGCTCCTTCTTGCCACTTACCACCTGGCCTAGGGAGGGCCTGACAGGCCTCACAAGGACTGCTCCTGCCACTTACTATCTGGCCCAGGGTGGGGCCTCACAAGGATGGTTGTTGCCATTGATGCTGCTACTGCCCAGGAGGACCCGGAGGAGTGCAGAGCTCTTTTTAACATGTTTTGTTTTGTTTTTGTTTTTTAATATTTCCCTTTCCCTTTCAATTCTATATATGGGGGTGGGATGGATGTTTGGGTGGGCTGGGGAATTTGTTAGATTTTGATGAATTTGTAATTTTTGCAGTTTTTGTTTGTATTGTTTTATTGTTTTCTGGGTTGTTTTTGTTTTTTGTTTTTATTGTTTTAAGGTTTTATTGTTCTAGGCTGCGAAAGAATAATATTAATTGCCATCAATGGAGGCCACTATGAGGCCTGGGATTGCTACCGTGGAGGGGCGAGGGAGGTATGGCGGTGGGGGCAGATGTTACAGGCGAAGGGGATCGAGATATGGATACGCTCGTACCCTTTCCAATCTGCGCCCCATCCCGAGGGACGAGGGTAGGGTGAGCAAGGATTACTCACCTCCGTCACTGGTGCTGTGCAATGCCAGGTCTATAGGCAATAAAACCGCCACCCTGCGAGATTTCTTTATCTCGCAGGGGGTCGACCTGGCTTGTGTGACGGAGACCTGGGTGCGCGAAGGGGCAACAGTTACCTTACGAGAGATGGCGCCCCCGGGTTTCTCTGTCCTCCACCAGTCGCGGACTGTGGGCCGGGGGGGAGGGGTGGCATTATTAATCCGGGAAGATTGTCCTTTCAGGGCTCTACCATCACCATCGATCCCCGGCATCGAATGTGTTGGCCTAGTGTGGGGCTCCGAGGAGAGCTTGGCTGTCTGGCTGGTGTACCGGCCACCTAGCGCACCAGCAGCCACCCTGTCAGGCCTACTGGAGGCGGTGGCCGGCTGGGCCTTGGAGTTCCCTAACCTATTGGTATTGGGGGACTTCAACATCCATGCTGATGCCACTCCCTCCTCACAGGCTCTGGACCTGGTGTCTTCCATGGCGACACTAGGGCTCTCCCAGTTTGTTTCGGGCCCCACACATCAAGCAGGCCACACGCTGGATTTGATCTTTGGCGTCGGTATAGATGTGATCATGTCTCCTTCGATTAAGGTGCCATGGTCTGATCACTACGCTCTGAAAGCCAGGATTGACTTTCCACCCCCACCCTGCTTAGGTGGCGAGCCAATTTGGGCTCGCCCGCAGAGGCTGATGGACACTGAGAGATTCCGCCAAGCCTTGCGGGACCTTGCTCCCCCTGGCGACTCATTGACTGAGCTTGTTGAGGGCTGGAATGCCCAGCTCCTGGCAGCCATCGATGAGATCGCACCTAAGCGCCCTCTGCGACCCCGCAGAAACCGGGCTCCCTGGTTTACCGAGGAGCTCCGGAAAATGAAGCGGGACCTCAGACGGCTAGAGCGAGTATGGCGGGGTGCCCGTGACGGAGCCTCAAGAACATCTTATAGGGCTTTTATGAAAACCTACGAGATGGCGGTGAAGGCTGCTAAGAAGTCATACTTCTCGGCCTCCATTGCATCCGCTAGCTCTCGCCCAGCGCAATTATTTAGTATAATCAGGTCTTTAACGTCCCTTGAGGGACAGCCAAATTTAAATAACAAATTGACACACGGCTGTGAGGCATTTGCGAGCTTTTTTGCGGAGAAGGTCTTGTCGCTCCGCCATGACCTCCCTGCCAATTTGGATACAATAAAGGAACTGGAGGCCCCTCGACTGTCCTCGGGTCCAGTATTGGACCACTTCGACCAGATATCCCCAGCCGATGTGGACAGACTCCTCCGAGCTGGAAAGCCCACCACCTGTCCTCTCGACCCGTGCCCGTCTTGGCTGATTAGAGCGTGTCCAGACGAGGTGTGGGCCCTCCTGGGGGATATCATCAATTTGTCCCTTGGCACGGGGACATTCCCAGGGGAACTGAAGGAGGCAGTGGTGCGCCTGCTCTTAAAGAAAACATCATTAGATCCTTTAGATCTATCCAATTACCGCCCGGTTTCGAATCTTCCGTTCCTGGGTAAGGTGATTGAGAGAGCGGTTACTGAACAGCTTGGTGGGTTTCTGGATGAAACATCGGCTCTGGATCCATTCCAGTCCGGCTTCCGCGCTGGTCATGGGACCGAGACGGCTCTGGTCGCCCTAACAGATGACCTTCGTAGACAGCTGGATCGAGGCGGGTCGGGGCTGCTGATTCTTCTAGATCTATCAGCAGCTTTCGACATGGTCGATCACGAACTTTTGGACCACCGCCTTGCCGACGTGGGGATCCAGGGCACAGTCCTTCAATGGCTGCGCTCGTTTCTCTTTGGTCGGGGACAGAGGGTGGCGCTTGGGGGGGAATTGTCATCGCGCCACTCCTTGGTGTGTGGAGTACCTCAGGGTGCGATACTCTCCCCGATGCTTTTCAACATCTTTATGCGCCCCCTCGCCCAGCTTGTTCGGAGTTTTGGGCTGGGTTGTCATCAGTATGCCGATGACACCCAACTCTATCTGTTGATGGATGGCCATCCTGACTCGGCCCCAGACACACTGACCAGATGTTTGGAAGCTGTGGCTGGATGGTTACGTGGGAGCCGATTGAAGCTAAATCCTTCGAAGACAGAGGTCCTGTGGCTGGGACGGGGCGATATGGGATTGGGGGGCAACTCCCATCTCTTGCGGGGGCGCAATCAGTGCCAGCACCGTCCGTTAAGAGTTTGGGTGTAATCTTCGACACCTCCCTTTCCATGGAGGCGCAGATTGCAGCTATAACAAAGGCGGCATTTTTCCATCTCCGCCAAGCTAAGCAGTTGGCTCCTTACCTCTCTCGCCCTGACCTAGCCACTGTGATCCACGCGACGGTCACCTCCAGACTGGATTATTGTAACTCGCTCTACGTGGGGCTGCCCTTGAGACTGACCCAGAAACTCCAGCGGGTGCAGAATGCTGCAGCGAGACTCCTTACGAGGTCTTTGCTGCAAGATCACATTCACCCGGTGCTATACCAGCTGCACTGGCTCCCAGTGGAGTACAGGATCAGGTTTAAGGTGCTGGTTTTAACCTTTAAAGCCCTATATGGCCTAGGACCCTCGTACCTACGGGACCGCCTCTCCTGGTATGCCCCACAGAGAAACCTACGGTCTTCAAATAAAAACATCTTGAAGGTCCCAGGCCTCAGAGAGGTTAGGCTGGCCTCAACTAGAGCCAGGGCTTTTTCGGCTGTGGCTCCGATCTGGTGGAACGCTCTGTCACAAGAGACCAGGGCCTTGCGGGACTTGACATCTTTCCGCAGGGCCTGCAAGACAGAGCTGTTCCACCAGGCCTTTGGCCAGGGCACAGCCTGACTCCCTCCCTCGGCAATCTTCGCAGAGCTCTGGCCCAATGGTTGCCAGTGGCTTGAATTAATTAATTTTTATAATGAATGATTTTAGAATGTTGTTTATGTTGTACTTTTGTACTGTTTTATTGTTGTTAGCCGCCCTGAGCCCGGCTTCGGCTGGGGAGGGCGGGATATAAATAAAATTTATTATTATTATTATTATTAATTCTGAGTCATATTCCGAGCTGCACACAGCTCATAGGAACATGGAGTGCTGTATTGGATGTATATTATGGGCAATTTTCTCCAATACTGCAATAGTCCAAATATTGCTGAACTAGGCTTTGAAGAGACAAATGGTCCAAGTTTTTTCAATTGAAAGTGAAACCACAAACATTCAGTGCCGTATGGTGGAACTTTATTCCATATGCTAATTACATTAGATGTGTAAAAATACATTTCAGCGATGGGCAACAGGGTTTGGACAGCATGAAGTTTCTTTTCCTTTCCACCATAAAGGGACTTCGTCCTTTTTTGCTTCTTCTTTTTTCTTTTCATTGAAGTGTCTACAGTGTGATTTATCCAATCTGTTTACTGTGTTGGTAAGAGGTTCCCCCCCCCCAAAAAAGGAGGGGGTGGTATATGTTTGGTTCAAGGGCTGTCCAGGTCAAGTCCAGTTTAAAGATAAAGAAAACTAAGAAGGGAGAGATGGAGTTGCCTTGAGGTTGCCCCATTGAATCTTTCTGCACCTGCTTCAGCATGGACTGTTAGCTTAGCTAATGCTGAATTCTATGCACATTTACCTGGTTCAACTAGAGTGTCATCCTTAACAGAGGACAGTCCTTTAGAGGGTTTTCTGGTCCAAAGCTGGCTTAAAGAAAAAAAATATGTTAGAAAGGAAATACAGAAGAGCTTTGTCAACTATGGTAAGATACATTTAAATTATAGTAATTATTGCAAAATCTGCATCTATACACATAAAACAACTTTTGCACAGTTTATGGAAATCAGCACCTTATTTTGCCCTCTTTTTCAATGATAAAGAAGTGGTCACCAAAGGGCCCCCTGGTGGGCCACCGCTAACTAAGTCAGTGATCCACTGACCACATGCTGGCACTGGGTTTTTGTTTTTTTTAATCTCTGTTTTCTAGTAGCTCTGGGAAATGCCATAACTGTGTTTCTGGGGGGAAATGAAGCCAGAGGGGTTGGATATCTTTGGAGTTTTGTAACTTTAGCTAGGTGAGTACTGATGGATGTGCAACAGCAGGGATCATCCAGTTTGTAGCTTAAGTGCTAATTCTGTTAAAGTCAACTAGTCAGGAGCGGGATAGGTGGACACCAGGCTGAACAGCAAGATTTTCACTGAAGTGTCACATTTTCTTATTGGCTTTGTAGTTCTGATTAAGTTTTCCTCTGTATGTTTGGTATTATGTTTCCCTTCTATGTACAAGGCCTGCCATGAGAAAGGCAAGATCTCTGCTGTCTCTTCTCAGTTTATACACTGTTGAGTTTTGTCAATAAAGTCAGGACTTTTCTATGTCTGTGTTATTTAAGCAACTTTGCTCACAATTATGTATACACATTTTGCTTGTAGCATCTGTAGCACTCTTCGGGCTGTGACATGTGAAAATTAATTTACAGTGTCCCTGCTGCTAATGCTAGTTATTGTACAACAGGCTAAATTTAGTTTCTTTTTCATCTGCTCAGACTTTTGCTCTGTGTTGCGATGATGTTTCTGTTTGTTTCAGCACATTAAACTGAAATCACTTTATTGCATCTTGCATGGGAATGTGCACAGTGCTGTACTGCTTATTCACTAAGATTGCAGCCCATGAGCCTTTGATGCCTGGGAGGGGAGGAGAAAAAAAGATTAATGGCAATGGGAGGGGGAAAGATTATTTGTAGGCTAGAAATACACTGTGCAGACAGGTTTTTTGGCCTTCCCCTTCTTTTCCCTTCTTTTTGTGCTCATGTGAGAGAAAGGTTAAAGAGTGAAACTTTAAACAAATGACATTTTTGGAAAGCCATTAAGTGATCCAGCTCACAGGAATCTGATGTCCCCCCTGGAGCCTGAGACAGGTGCGATAAATTCAGAAGTCATGGAAACAACACATGAAGACAGTCGAGCATGATGAACAGCAACAGCTGCTGTCAGGGTTCAGCCTGCAGACAAGGATCAATAAGTCACTTGCTGAGCGACTGGCTCTTCGGTATAACCATAGCCACAATGGGGATAGTGCTGTAATCTGAAGCTGCAAAAGAAAAGAAAAATCTCTAAGTAAATTACACCTTGCTTTGTTTCCCCCTTCCCTTCCTGTCTGTCTTTCTGTCATTTTCCTTCTCATTTTTATGTGCCAAAATAAATCTTTTACTCTTGACATTTTTCAGGGGTATCTAAATCCAGAGGCCTGCAAGGGATGGTGCAGAATTTCAGCTCAGTTTGTTTACCTGTTTCACACTTTCTGAAACAATACATGAACTGAAACACAGCCATCCTTTGAAATATTCATTTAATCTGAATTTTGCAATGCACTTCTCTAGCTGAGCAATGTGTAGAAAAATGCATCTACTAGCATAAAGTGTTCTCTCTCTCTCTCTCTCTCTCTCTCTCTCTCTCTCTCTCTCTGGCATTTATATGCTAAGATCCAAATTTAGGGCAAGTACTCTTTGGCAGCGGCAGAGTATATGCCTGCGATGCCCTGGGCAGACGTGAGGGGCGCGTCCCTGAGAGGGGAGGGGTGTGGAGGATGCCCTCCCACATGCCACAGTTCAAGGTAGGAGAGGGGTGGGGAAGCTTCTGCCTACTCTCTCCCTGCTCTCTACCACCAGGTCAGGCATGATCCGGCAGCAGAGGTGGAGCTGCTGTTGCTGGGTGTGCCCCACTGAGGTGGAATGCTCCTGGCCACCAGATCAAACATGACCTGGAAGCAACTGCAGCCAGGTGCGAGGCACCTTGCAGCCAAGGAGTGTAGGCAGCAGCATTGCCGCCGACTCTCTTGCTCTCCACCGCTGGGTCAGACCTGACCCAGAGCCGCTGCAGCCAGGCATGCCTCACCGCAACATAAGAGGGCTGCTCTCTGCCACTGGATCAGACAAGACACAGCAGCAGAGCTGCTGCCACTGGGCATGAGGTGTGCGGCAGCCAATGAGGGTGGGCAGCAGTGCTGCCACCCATTCATCTGCTCTCCTGACCCAGGTCAGGCCTGACCTGGAGGGCAGAGCTGCACCTGGCACAAGCACCACAGCCAAGGTGTAGCTCCTTCTGGCATGGAGTCAAGCGCCAATGAAGAAGCCTGCTGTGGGGGTGTCTCTTTGTGTCCCCTCTCGATTTTGCACTTGGGGCCACGGCCTCCATGGCACCCCCACATGCTATACCTCTGCTTTTGGGTGAGAGGACTCCAGGAGAGATTTAAAGTTAGAAAATATGCAGCGAAGTGTGGAAATAGGCTGGTAGACCTTTAAAATATGCCCTTCTAAGTGAGATCCAAAATATCTCCTTAAAAAGTTTCTTTCCAAAGTTTCTCTCTTCCCATAGCATAGGAAAAGATCATGTGTTTGGTAAGTTTAAAAATGATTTACTTACAAACTCTCCAAAGGTCAGATACATGTGCTTTATAAAATTCCACAGACAATAAAACTTGGTTTAGTTACAAAGTGGTGAAAGTTCCTAAATTTTTGGTATAGCAACTGAAGCTGGTGAGAGCCATGTGGTCTGAGGGAACAGACTACTGTGGGAATGGGATGCTGGAATAGTGAGCCATTGGCCTGATCCAGCAGGCTCTTCTTATGTTCTCAAGTGAGCCAATGTTCTGACTTATTATAAGACAGTATCCCAAGCTCCTAGTAGTGATATATCAGTTGGGGAAATGTGATAGCTCAGTGGTAGAACATCTGCTTTGCATGCATAAGAGCATGGGTTTAATTTCCAGGCATCTGCAAGTAGTGCTGAGAATGTCCTCTGAAACCTGAAACCCTGGAGTGTAACTGCAAGTCAATGTAGATGATACTGAGCTCAATGGACCACTGGTCTAACTCAGTAGACAGCAGCTTCTTCTACTCCAGTTCAGAGGTCCTGCTCCAATTGCTCACACCAAGTATTTCCCAAGACATATTGAGGCCTGGGTGAAGGACAATAGGGTGCCCTTTCCTCATTTTATGTACAGAAGACAACTGAGTTTGTGGTCAAATTATATGTCAACAGTGGTGATCCAATAGAGTCCTCCACCGCACCTGAAGCAGCAGGCCAGGTTAGGTGACTTCCTTTGTTCCTAAGCATGCTTTTTAGAAAGTACAAATAACACAACACACAGTTTGGCCGAGCAGTAAAGAAGTGAGAAATAAACCAATTTCTCTTGGTTGCTTCAGAAAATATAAAGGATACAAAAAAGCAGGTCCTGGACCAGTTCTTGTTATGTACAAAGTTTCCTGCATGGAAGTAAGAATTCGGCCACTGATGTTAGGATAAAATGATTTCCTCAATAGCTGTTGCATCTGGCTTTCAGCTGAGCACTTCAGCTTTCAATAAGATTTTTTTTTCTTGAAGATAAGCAGACGATTGTGCTGATATGCTTCATTTTGCATTGGCTGTTGCAGGCTTCTAAATACGGGACCTGATCAAAAATATCAGTGCAGAAACTGCATTCAGAGTTACCACTTGCTAAAGTGCTCAGAGGCTCTTTATGTACGCATGCAGCACGTAGGCAGTGAATACTGCAATAAGCAAAATGCTGTTTTGTTACCTACTTGCTGCCATTCTTTTAAAAAAAGCCTCTTAGCTTTCTGTTACTGAAGGCCATGAGCTGGTAGCCATATTAAAACAGAGCTAAAATGGATTTGCTGCTAACATTTCCCCTCAAAATGTTCATCCTACAGATTTTAAGATCATATACTTATGGATGCTCAAACATCTGCTGAATAACCTCCAATTATTTGACATTTGTATTTACAATCCTATTGTATTTGTTCGGAATATGCTATTTGACAATATTTGATTGTTGGCATGTAATACTCAGTATAGGGATGCGGGTGGCGCTGTGGGTTAAACCACAGAGCCTAGGACTTGCCAATCAGGAGGTCAGCAGTTCGAATCCCCACGATGGGGTGAGCTCCCATTTGACGTGCCCTATAGATAAATAGGTACCGCTCCAGCGGGAAGGTAAACAGCGTTTCCGTGAGCTGCTCTGGTTCTCCAGAAGCGGCTTAGTCATGCTGGCCACATGACCCGGAAGCTGTACACTGGCTCCCTCGGCCAATAAAGTGAGATGAGCACCGCAACCCCAGAGTTGGCCACGACTGGACCTAATGGCCAGGGGTCCCTTTACTTTTACCTTTAATGTTCAGTATATTTCACAATATTAAATCACTGTTATTAGTAACAGAGATGCTGTGATAGTATTGTTCTCAGCCACCCCAATCTCTGAGCAGTGCAAGATTCCAGGGATTCCAGGCGATTACTCCAGGTTCCTGTTTCCTTTGGGAATGAGGCACAACTGTGGTTGCAACCTTGGATTCAAACTGACATCAAAAATTGCTCTGTCTCTCTGTCTTCTCCCAGATTTCTGCTTTTACTTCTGGTGCACATCATTGCAACTTTCAACTCTCAACCCTTCCTTTGTTCTCCTTACACCTCACTATTCCAGGAATAGAAGACTTGATTGGATTTTAACACTTGCTGTATCCAGGGATTAGTGGAGTCTGGCATACAGCTTAACACCCCAAACTCATAAATGTATTTAGCTGCTGAGAGTATTTGCTTGTTGCATATTTCCCAGCATTTAATGGTTAGCATGAAATAACATTTAGGTTATCTGAGACCATTTTATAACTGACAAGCAACAGTATATTCATTCTCTGACAGCATTTGATACCTGATATACAGGAGCATTTAGAATTGCTCAACATTCAATAGAAGTTGTTTTAGCATTTTACTGTATTGCAGTTGTAGCCAACATGGTGCATCCCAGATATCTTATAGGCTACAGTCCCCATGACTCATTGGCCATGCTGGCTGGGGCTTACAGGAATTGTAGCCCAAGAACATCTGAAGGTCATCACACAGGCTACCCCTGCTGAACTGGATAGTTGTTATACAGTGATGTTTAACATCTGTTTAAACAGATGTTTAACAGGTGTTTTGGAGGGAGAAAATGTGAGGTCCAAATGTAGCAAATGATAAATAATAGCAGGTTGTCACCAACATGGCATGTGCTAGTTCTTGCCATAACCTGGACATGTCCTGGGGGGGACACACATGCCCATCTGGGTGGATTTTTACATTTTAAAGGAAATGTCTGGTTTTTTGGGGGGGAGGGGGGCTTGGGCTGCTTTGCACACTGCGGCTGCTGCCAGCCTGTGTGTTTCTTTCTCTGGCTCAGGCTGGTAGTGGTTTCAGCTAGCCTCTTTTTTGCTCTTCAAGAAATGGCAACCCTAGCATGTGCAGAGTTCCACTTGCCACTTAAAGGGACTTCCCCTTCCTCTCCTCTTCTCCTGCACCCTCAAAATTTGCTCCCAATCCTCTGGGGCAGATTTTGAGGAGGGTTTGTGTGGAGAGGGCTATAGGGCAGAGGAGGTGGGAGTTCTGCTGCACAAATAGGTGGATGTTGCACAAGCTGAAAGGCTGCAGTGAATACAACCTAATAATCCTTATCATCAGCATCTGCATCACAACAATAATAGTTTCCCCCTGCACAGAAAGCTCTAGTGCATAATGGAATGGATCTGTTTCTGCTTTACAATAATACGTGGAGTGTGTCCTTGACCATCAAGTATGAAGCAAAATCTGGGCTTCATTGCCATCACTTTGCTCAGGCCTTTTCTTGGGGAGTCAAGCTTAAAGCGGGGGAGGGTCAATTCCAAGCTCTTATCTCAATAGGCTCACATTTTAAAGGATTTAATCCTGACACCACCAGCACAACAAAAGGAATCCATGCATTCACACTTCTGAATACCAATGAGAACTTAATCTCCTCCGCAGCAATGAAATACAGTGTAGACTGGCGAAAAGACAGAGGAACTAAAGCACTGTGGATTCCTGAGAAGTGAAAATAATATTCTGCGGCTGCTGTCAAAGAAGAAAGAAATCAGATTAGATTTCAGATGACTTTCCAAGGGAACAAGATCAAGGGAAAGAGCAGCGGGGACAATAATATATCAAGATGCAGAATCCCGTTTTGATATCAGGCGGTATCTATGGAGGTCATGATTGTTATAGCCCTGATTAAATTACCAAAGTCCTGGTGTCTGTTCAAACCAATTACCTTCAATAATGCTGCGAATCATCCTGTGGCATTACTGGATTTGCAGCCTAAACAGATCATGGCAGTTGTTCAACAATATTCCTTTGTATAGCAACACCCAACAGCCAGAGATAGTTCTAATACAGCACCTGGTATTTCTTGGTAGCTGCCAGGGGGACCCTAAATGACTCTTTAGACTCCCTTTAAAAATAAATAAATAACAGTTTGACACTGCCATGCGGTACAAAGGCAATATTGAGGTCAGATGGCAGAATGGAAAGGGGAGGTGTGGGGTTTGGGGAGGGGTGAGGGGTGAGATGAGCCCTCTCCCACCACAACAGTACTTTATCTCCATCCAAATATTCATTTTAGTTACTAAAAAAACCTCAAGGAGGGTACAAAGCACAACTGCAGAGGGGTGGTCTGAACCCTGACAGAAAGAGGCTGGGGGGGGGGCTGCATTTGATCCCTTAGCCTGATATTCTCTACCCATGCTATAACCCAGCACCCTTAACAAATTGCATTTCTGGGGGGGCTGGGGGGGAGCATTTTGGCTCAGGCTTGCCTTGGACTGTCCCTGCTTGGGCTGCATACACAACATACATTTAAAGCACCAAAGAATGCTGAGAACTGTAGTTTGTTAAGGGTGCTGGGAATTGTGACTCTGTGAATGGTTAACTACATTCCGCAGGATTCTAAGAGAACTGTGTGATTTAAATCTGTATGCAGCCATTGTCACATTCCTGCTTATGTCACTGGGAGTGCAGCCAGAGCCAGAAGTCCTTACTTATCATTTAAAGGGGGCTGCCATATTTTGAAGAGCAAAAAAGAGGATGCACTTGCCGACTTCTGCTTTTAACTACGGATCACTGTGATGACTCTCATTTTACATACCCATGAAAAAGAGGGCGTGTCCTGGAAATAGAGGACAGATGGCAACCCTGGCTGTTCAGTGGACATTCTCTTAAACAATTTTTAAAAAGGTTAAGTGCAACTGTGAACCAGCAGGATCACCAGTCATCACTGGTGATCTCAAGAAACTGGAGAAATCTAGTCTCCTCTCTCATTTGTAGCAGTGGCTGCCAGAATCAATACTGACCACTAGGATAACTATGTTCCTTTGACCTGCCGGACACAGATATTTGTGCTACACACACAAAGACCAGGAATGGAGGGTAGGGGACAGACTAGTGCTTGCAACCCTATCCATCTACTTATGATGTCACAGAATTCCAACAAAAACAGAAATGGGAGCCAATGAAATTGCCAATGGTCACTTATTTGTCTCAAGTCCAAAACAGAAATTAATCCAGTGAATATGATTGTCATTCACTGTTGCGGCTGCTTTCAATCTACAAATTATTTATTTGTTTATTTATAAAAAATAAAGTTTTACAGCAATAAAAATGTCCCAGGGTGGGTTGCAACATTAAAATAGTAATATTTAAAACATTTAAAACAACTTATCACCACAAAAATAAGGTAGGTCCCAAAAATATATACCTCATCAAATCATAGAATTGTGGCGTTGGAAGGGCTCATTAAGTCCAACCCCCTGCAGTGCAGTTTAGGAATCTTTTGCCCAATGTGGAGTCTTGTGCTCTACCAACTGAGCTAGCAGCCAGGGAGAAGAGGTGTGTCTCTGAAAGCTGTACAATGAAGGTGCCAGGCACATCTCTGTGGGGAGAGAGTTCCGCAGCTTAGGGGCTGCCAAAGAGAGTACCTTCTCAGAGAATACCCACCAACACTGACCAAGGGTTGAGGAACTACCAAGAGAGCACCATTTGCTGATCTCTTGGGAAGGGGTGGTTTTGCAGATATTTTGGGGCTGAGTTGTGAAACAAGCTGGGAGGATCCATATACCCACAAGCTTCTGGTCTGGGCTGAGCTGGTGTCCTCTAACAAATTCAAGCCTGAAAAGCTGGTCTGGGATAGATTTTGAACATAGGCCAGAGGGAGGAGAAAATACAACGATGCATCATTTTCAGCCATTACTTTTGATGTTGTCTTAGGGTGACCTGTGCCCTACATTACAAATGACAATCTTCTATTTATGCTTGAAAGGCTGTACAGTGGTACCTCGGGTTACAGATGCTTCAGGTTACAGACGCTTCAGGTTACAGACTCTGCTAACCCAGAAATATTACCTCGGGTTAAGAACTTTGCTTCAGGATGAGAACAGAAATCGTGCTCCAGCTGCGCAGCAGCAGCAGCAGGAGGCCCCATTAGCTAAAGTGGTGCTTCAGGTTAAGAACAGTATCAGGTTAAGTACAGACCTCCAGGACAAATTAAGTTCTTAACCCGAGGTACCACTGCATTGTTTAAAGATGAAGAACCATTGGAAGGGAGAGCAGGGAGGGGCCTGGACGTTTCCCAAGCAGAGCACCTGGTTAGCAGACTGAGCAGACTGGCAGACAGGCCACCTGGCCAGGGTCTTTCCCACTATGGAAATGTCTATTTATCCTAATATAGTAATTATATATTTATTACTGTATTAGTTATATTTATTGCTGTGTTCATCATAAAGCAGTAATTATGCAATTGCAGCTGTGCATATTCACATAGGCAAACATTATGCAATTCTGGGTCCTCTTTTATCCTCTTCTTTTGGTGATAAATTTTCTCTTTTTCTGGTGGCCACCCTCTGTGGTATCTGGACACCATCCACATAAATACAATTTCCTCTACTATTTCCTAAGCAATCTGAGTTCTGTCCGACAAATAGGTATTTTTTTATCAGTAGGTTTAAAAAGAACACTTAATGGAATTCAGGAATCCTTTTGTGGCACATCCTTGCCAGAAAGATGGCTTTTTGACGGCACAAAAATGATTAATTGCCTTTTGCTTGCAGATAGCATTTGCTCGCATCAGTGACACACAGTGCTTGTGGCTCTGTATATTATGAAGGAGAAATGTAGATGAGTCGACGAAGATGCAATCTGGTTTTCAACATGGGGCAATGGGAAAGCCCTAAAGCCAGCAAGGAAAAATAAATAAGAGCTGGAATACATTTTCTGATGGCTAAAGGGCACCTGTTTCCCCTTCAATTAAGCTTTGTGGAATGTCCTCCAATCCCACATGCTTTTGTTTGTAGTCTTTTAAATAAAGCATCATTATCTGGAGCATCATTAACTGCCAGCTCTCTGACATAAACATGACATGTTATCCATATCAAACGCACAAGCAGCCCTTGTTGAGTCTCACCAGCTTGCATGAGATGAGAAGCAGGCGGTAACAAGGGGAGACACTAGCTAACACAGGAAACTGAAAGCCATGTTCTGAAACCTTCTGCTGTCTTCTGTAGATTGGCATACATAAGGTTGACATCTAACCCAGTGTTTCCCAACCACTGTTCCGCGGCACACTAGTGTGCTGCGAGATGTTGCCTGGTGTGCCGCGGGAAAAATTAAAAAATTTGAAAGATTTTTTTTTTAAAGTCAAATTTTCGATTGGGGCGCCGTCACTAGATGACCCCTGGGGTTCCCTCCCTCCCTCCTGCTCTGCGCCTCCCTCCTCCTCCTCCTCCTCCGGGGAGGCCCTTCCTGGCTCTCGGCCAAGGCTTGGCGGCTGCCACTCACTCACTCGCTCGCCCACCCGTCCCTCCATCCCTGCACCCGGCCTCTCCCCCTCCGTCCCCGGCATGGGGGCTGCCGGGATCCGTAGTCCCCTCGCCCTTGGGCTCCGCGCCCGCGCGGGGTGCGCGAACTACGTTTCCCAGCGTGGCCTGGCGGGCCGGGCGTTTTGTTTGAAGCGCTCTTCTCCTGGCCATGGAATGAGCACAGCGGCGGCGGCCGGGCGGGCAGGGGCTCTTCCGCGCAGACCCCGCGCAGCCTGCCTGCGCCCCCGCGGAGATCGGGCGGCAGGATGGAGCCCGAGGATCCCCGCGGAGGCGGAGCGGCGGAGGCGGAGGCTGCCCCCCAGGTAGGGCTGCGTCGGGGGGGGGTTTATTTTTGCAATGCTGCATCCGCGCCGGAGGGGACGCATCGGACCGCAGGGAGACCCCTTGGCGGGCGTGCAAGGCAATGCATGCGTGCAGGCGTTGCATGGAGTGCAGTGCAATGCAATGGCAACGCGGCGCCCTGCATGCATGCATGCAACTTCCACCGGTGCTCCGGACTTGGCAGGTGAGGGGGGTCCCCAGTGGGCGGCAGAGAGCCGGGAGGGCGAAGGGGAGCCGGGGGGAGCAGCGCTGCTCCCCGAGCCGAGCCCGGGGGAAAACTTCGGCGTCGTTGCGCCGGGTGTTGGAAGCGGAGGCTGGCAGGGGCCCCTCACCTGCAAAACCTGGTTGCCTCTCATATATTTCGTGCATTGCATTCATCACCCGCTTTCTCCTCCAAGGAGCTCCCGGGGGCGCGCGTGGTTCTCCCCGTGTTATCCTCGCAACAACAGCCCTGCGAGGTGGGTCAGGCGAGTGGCCCAAGGGAGCACCCAGGGATTGTCCTGGCCAGGTGGGGTGATTTGAACCCTGCTCTCTGCCCGGTCTTCATCCTCATTTAGCCCCCACATGTGCATGACTGTGCATGACTGAGGTTTTCCCCCCTCGTCTTGGCAATGGTGTGAGTCTGTGCTGTTAATTAATGGGGTTCTGCCTTCAGAGAAGATGAGCCAGCCCTCAAGGAGGTGATTATGTAATTTGCTAGCAATTAATGTCCCTCCCGGCGTGACGCTGCGCGCTGACGTCACGGGGCTGTAATGGTGGTGTGCCTCGAGATTTTTTTCATGAAACAAGTGTGCCTTTGCCCCAAAAAGGTTGGGAAACACTGATCTAACCAGTTGTATTTTGCTTAACCAAATTTTTTATTTTAAAAAGTTGTACAAAAATTGCTTCTATCTATTGGTTTGATTTATATGCCACTTCATATCTGAACAGAAATCTTTAAATCCACATTCAAAACCAAACAATGCAACAACTATTACTACTAATTCCTCATGTTAAGTAACATAGGTAATCAATAAATATCTCTTATTTGCTTAAGGAAATGAGCTGGTGAATTTTCATGTACACTTCAAAAAGATAAGAGCACACTGCAAAATGGTGTGGAAATGTGGAGAACTTGAGATTTGAAAAATGAGAAACCAAAATGGACAGATTCAACTGTTCTTAACAGGATTCCATAAATTAGTGGCTGAAGAGTCCCAAATTAAAATGTGGATTCAATATGCCGAGAATTGATATCTTAACATGTGCTGACCTATTTCCTGTTTCCTGCCAGTGTTATATTTTCCTGAGGACCCCTGCAACTTCATCTAGCTGAACTGCGTTATGATGATTTGGAAAGCCCTTGTGTGGAGAAGTGTGTCAGAACACCTCGGTGAAAAGGCTCATGGCACAGCATGCAATTTCATTCACAAACCAAGTCTAATTAACAGCACTTTAAATTGCCAGCTGTCCCTTCAAGAAGGTTGCCAGGATGGCTTGACGATGGCTCAAAACTGAGTTGCCAGGGTCAATGCTAACACATCCAGACATTGTAGACAGCTGAACAGGCAGCCAGCATTTTCAATGGGTAAGTTTTATTTACTGGTTTTAATGCCATTTTAATCTTATGGAAAGCTTTAAATGATTTGCAAGATCTGCAAAGAGAGATGTTTTTGGTGGCTAAGTGGCAGGATGTAAATCAGGGTTAGGGTACCTGTCAGGGCTGCCACTCAGTCCCAGCTCACATAGGACCACGTTAGCCAGCGTTCAGGTTAAAAGAGTCTTTATTGGATTACAGCTTCCATTTCCAAACTGCAATATGCAGCCCTACTTCTTCTAGGTCAGACCGGCGAAGACCCGTCTGAGTCTCCGCCTCTAGCACACCAGCTTAATACCCTAGCCTTGCTCCACCTCCTGCGCCTTTCCCTCCGTCTCTGGGTCCTTCTGCCCCCCGGGGTCTCCTTTTTCCTACTCTCTTCTGACGCGGACCCCCCTGACCCTTCCGCCTCCTTGCGGCGGGCTTTGGGACCTGGTTCACTCTCTGGGCTGCTTACTGCGCCAGCTTCCGCTACATTTGAACTTGGCGCGCGCGCCCAACTCTCAACCTTCCTCTTGATCGTTTCGTCGCTCCCCGAGGTGGGCGTGACTACTCCTGACTCATGCCCTCCCTCCTTCTGAAAGCCTCCGGAACCCGATATCTGGTCCCCTTTCTCCCCGCTGTTCCCGTCTGGGTACGTGGGTCCCGATCTCCAACTGCTGCTCTCTGATTCCTCTCTGGACCCTTCTTCCTGGGGTGTCCCCCTGCTTTCCCCCCTTGCTCTGACTGCTGGCGCTCCCTTCTGGGAATCCTCGGACTCACTGGATAAGCTCGGCGATCTCGGTTCGTCATCCCCACTCATCTTTCCTTCGTATTCCTCCCCCTCGCTCTCTGTCTCCTCCCTTCTCTGCGTCTCTGCTTCTGAACCCCTGACATCCATCCCCCCCTCGAAGCCCCCCCTTCCCCCCTCCCCACTTTCAAGGGTGGTTGCAGGGTGCTCCATCATCACAGGAGTGAATGCCGGATACAGTTCGCTCCTCGTTGCTGGCCGCCAACTGAAGACCTCCGAGTCTTCCTCCTCGCGTTCGTCAACGGTGAGCTGCTCCGCCTCCATTTCAGTGCCGCCGTGCTCGAAACCGAGATCCTCCCCGCACACGTCCATGTCAGTCTCTGCGTCGGTCGCTTGACCTGGCATCTCCAGCCACCTCCGGCGCCACTGCTCCTCTGGCCGATCGTCCCACCAATACGAGGTGTCGGACACCGAACCCTCCGGTGACCCCTCTGGGGAATGTGTGCGCTGTGCGGGCTCCCCGTCCAAGTCGAAGCCATGGAACGTGCTGGAGGAAAGTGTGGGCGTGAACAACCAGTCGTCGAAGAAGCCTGCTGGCATGGGTCTGTGTGGGAAAAGGGCATGAAACTCGTCCTTGAGCAGGGGTTCCTCCAAAGCGTAGTCTGGCACCCAGCTATTAGCACTAGCCCGGGTGCCCTCTCTGGCTAGGAGGTATTCCACTCCGTCTTCCCCCCATCTGGAGTCCAAAATCTCCGTGACTTCGTTGATGGGGTCCTGCTGTGGCAATCTTCCCGCCTCCGACCGCTCCTGAGACGGACTCGGTGCTGTTCCTGGTTCCTGGAACCTGTGAGGTGTCCTGTAGGGAGTGAGCACCGACCTGTGGAACACCGGATGCATCCTGGAACCCTCCGGGAGCACCAGCCTGAAAGCTACTGGGTTGATCTGCGCTTCGACTTGGTATGGACCGAGTTGCTTGTGCCCCAACTTCTTTTTGGCTAACGATCTGGTCGGCACTGCGTGGGCTGCCAACCAGACCCAGTCTCCCACTCGGATCTCTTCGCCAACCCGCCTGTGCTTGTCCGCTTGCACCTTGTATGCGTGCTTCGCTAGCTCCAGCTGCCGTCGGAGTTGATCGTGGACCTCCTGCAACTCAGACGCGAAAGCGTCCGCCGTCTGCGGTTCCCCTTCCCCCACTCTGTCCAGTCCCGGGAAGGTTCTGGGATTCCTCCCATTGTTGGCGAAGAACGGTGTCACCCCTGTGGACACGTGCTTCGTGTTGTTGTAGGCGAACTCGGCGAGCGGCAGGTAATCCACCCACGTCGCAGGCTGTTGATTGGCATAGCATCTCAGGTACTGCTGCATGATGGCATTGACCCTCTCCGCTTGCCCGTTGGTCTGCGGGTGTCTCGCTGATGTCAGGTTGATTTTGACGTTCAGGAAGCCCATCAGCTTCTGCCAGAAATTCGAGATGAACTGGCGACCGCGGTCGGACAGTATAGACCGCGGCAGCCCGTGCACTTTGAACACGTGATCTATGAACAGTTTGGCTGTTTGTTCTGCCGTGGCCACCTTCGCACACGGTATGAAGTGTGCCATCTTGGTGAACAAGTCCACCACCACTAGTACAGCCGTCTTGCCTCTCGAGCTGGGTAGATCCGTGACAAAGTCCAGGGCCACCCTCTCCCACGGTTCAAACGGCGTTTGCAGCGGTTCGAGCAGTCCCGCCGGTGGTTTGTGCACCGGCTTGGCCCTCTGGCAGGTGTCGCACCTCGCGACGTAGTCCGCGACTTCCCCTCTCAGTCTGGGCCACCAAAAGTCCCTTGCGACTAATTCCACCGTTTTTTCCGTGCCAAAGTGCCCGGCCGTGGGTGCGTCGTGCAACTGCTGCAGTACCTTGGCGCGAAGTTCATCTCCAGGCACGTAGATGGCCCCTTTACGTAAGAGCAAGCCGTCCCGTATCTGGAACTCGTCGCTCTTCGCCGTGCCCTTGTGCACCTCGGCCATCTTCGCCTGCGCGAATGAGTCGTCCTGCAACGCCCGCCGCACCGCATCCAGGTCTACTGTGGCTGAAGCGCACGCCCACGCTGTTGGCGCGAAGATGTGCATGGCTGCCGCTGGCGTCGCCTCTTCGAGGTATTGCGGTTTTCGGGACAGTGCATCCGCCATGATGTTGGTGTCGCCTGGGACGTACTCTATTCGGAAATCGAAGTCAGCAAAGAACTCCGCCCAACGTATCTGCCTCTGGTTCAGGAACTTCGCCGTGCGCCAGTGCTCCAGATTCTTGTGGTCCGTGCAGACCTGCACCGTGTGCTTGGCGCCGATCAGGAAGTGCCTCCATGCTTTGAATGCTGCATGAATGGCAAGCAACTCCCTGTCCCAGATGGTGTAGTTCTGCTCCGACTTGCTGAGCTTTCTGGAGTAGAACGCTCCCGGTCTCCAGACCCCCTGTGGGTCCCTCTGCAGCAGGACAGCTCCCACTGCTCTATCGGACGCGTCTGTCTCTACCCGCATCGGTCTGCTGGGGTCGATATGCAGCAGTTGCTCTTCCGACGCGAAGAGACGCTTGAGTGCCTGAAAGGACTGCTCTGCCTGCTCCGTCCAGATGAATTTCTTTTTCTTGGAGCTTAGCGTGTCCGTAATAGCTGCCGTCTGCATCGCGAACCCTTTGATAAACTTGCGATAGAAGTTGGCGAAGCCGACAAACCGCTGGACCTCCTTCCGGTTGCGCGGGCTCTTCCAATCCAACACCGCTCGCACCTTGGCGCTGTCCATGGCTAGCCCCTTGTCCGACAACTTGTAACCCAAGAAATCCACCTCCGTCGTGTCGAACTGGCACTTCTCCAGTTTGGCGTACAGTCTATGCTGCTGCAACCTCTCCAGCACCTCCCGAACGTCTTGGTCATGCGCTTGCTGCGACTCGGAGAATATCAGGATGTCATCCAGAAAGCAGACGCACTTCTTGTAGAGGAGTCCCGCCAACACATGATGCATGAAAGCTTGAAAACAGTGAGAACCGTTTTGCAATCCAAACGGCATCACTCTGTACTCGTAGGTGCCCAGAGGCGTGAACATGGCTGTCTTCCACTCATCGCCCTCCCTCATGCGGATGAGATTGTACGCCCCTCGCAGGTCCAACTTGGTAAACACGCGTCCCTTGCGCACCGTCGCCAGTAGGTCGTCAATCCTGGGCATGGGGAAATCAGAGGGCTTGGTCATCTTGTTCAAGAGGCGAAAATCCACCACCAGCCTCTTTTGGGGCGTGTCCTTCTTCTTCACAAAGAAAACAGGACTGCCCCCTACTGCCCTGGACTCCCGGATGAAACCGCGCTCCAAATTGTGATCTATGAACTGTTTGAGTTCCTGTAGTTCATCCTCAGACATGGAATACAGCTTCCCCTTCGGTAGCGTCGCCCCTGGTAGGAGGTCAATCTTGCAGTCATATTGCCTGTGCGGTGGTAACTTGTCTGCCTCCTTCTCGCAGAAGACCTCCAGAAAGTCTGCGTATTTGTGGGGGACTGCTTGCAACGTTCCCAACTGCAGTTGTGATTCCTCCTCCTCTCCCTCCTGTCCGGGCAGGATGCAGTGTTCTGCGCAGTAAGAGGAGCCGAAGATCAGCTGTCGCTGGTACCAAGCCAGTGTCGGACTGTGCCTGTCCAGCCAACTCATGCCCAACACAATGGGTGTGTCCGACAGTCGTGTGACGTTAAAACTGATGACTTCCCTGTGGTTGCCAAGGCGCATCACCATTGGCGGCGTTTGCTTCACCACCTGCCCCCCCAGCAACTCTCTGCCATCCACTGTGACGACTTGCAGGGGCAGAGTGGCCGGTAATAGCTGTATAGCGTGCTGCTCCACAAAATCCTGTGCTATAAAGTCTGCGTTGCTTCCAGAATCCACAGAAAGCGGGACTTCGATAGTGACGCCATCGGGCAGCTGGAGAGATGCTGTGAGTTGCACTACTGGTTTGGGTGGGAGGGGGTCTGTGGGTTGCAAGATCGCTGGGGACTGCTTCAGTGATGCGTCTGGCTGGGCCCCAGTGCCTCTGTCTCCAGCCAGACATCGTCGTTTCCCTGCTGGTGTTCGCTGTTGCGTGGCCGCTTTCACCGTTGCGGAGGCTGCAGTGTGCTTGGAGCTCCTCTGGGGACACTCTTTCGCCAAGTGTTGAGAGCTGTCGCATATATAACACTTCCTGGTCCCTCTAGGAGGTTTAGTCTTGACTGCCGCCGGTGCAGGGGCTCTGGTAGCTGACTGAGCCCTGGCTCCTCCCACCTCCATAGGTTCCACTCCCCCTCCTGGCGGAGGTGTAGATTGCGCACGCGTAGCGTCCCTGGGAACGAAAGAGAAACTTCTCGCTGCTTCGCGCCCTCCACGTCCTTCGTCTCTGCACCACGGACGTTCTTCCAGCCTCACCCCCACAGTCAGCGCCCTTTGGACCACCTCCTGCGTGCTCCAGGGCCTCTCCCCCCTCGCAATTTCGTCTTTAACAGCACTGCTTAAACCCTCCCAGAATAGGTCTCTGACTGGGGGCGAATCCCGGTCCCATTCCAAGGCACTGACCAGCGCAAAAAAGCGGGCGTGATACTGGCGTACGCTCGCCCTCCCTTGTTTCAGTCCATGAATCTCCCGTCGGGCAAGATCCACGTCAATGGTAGATAAAAAGCACGCATCCATCGCTTTGATAAAGGCATCTGCATTCTGAAGCGCCGGATCTTTATCCCTCCACAAATTGCGTAGCCACGCTTTAGCATCCCCATGCAAATGGGATAGTATAAACCCCACTTTCTCTTCCTCATCCCTAAAGTCTTTCGCCAGCAGTTGCAGTGCGCACATTACGTCTGCTCGAAAATTGGGGTACTGTTGTAAATTCCCATCGAAGTGAGCCACAAGCCCTCCTGCTCTCCGTGCCAACCCAACCCCCTCCGGTCTGGGTCCTGGCTGCCCATGCTTAACCAATGCTTCAAACCTGGCGTGGAGATCTCTGTAGGCGGCTGCCGCATCCTCCTCCCTTTTCTTGGATGCCTGTACCTCCGCGTTCAATTGGGTCACTGCCTGTTGCAGCGCTGAAATTTTCTCTGCTTCCGTCATCTCTGCCAACCGTTGTGAGCTCGCTCCCAAACACCAATTTCCTCCTCTTGCTGCTTCTGCCTCCGCTGCGAGGTATCAGGTGTCCGAAGCTTAAATGAGACGGGTCTTACTGTCAGGGCTGCCACTCAGTCCCAGCTCACATAGGACCACGTTAGCCAGCGTTCAGGTTAAAAGAGTCTTTATTGGATTACAGCTTCCATTTCCAAACTGCAATATGCAGCCCTACTTCTTCTAGGTCAGACCGGCGAAGACCCGTCTGAGTCTCCGCCTCTAGCACACCAGCTTAATACCCTAGCCTTGCTCCACCTCCTGCGCCTTTCCCTCCGTCTCTGGGTCCTTCTGCCCCCCGGGGTCTCCTTTTTCCTACTCTCTTCTGACGCGGACCCCCCTGACCCTTCCGCCTCCTTGCGGCGGGCTTTGGGACCTGGTTCACTCTCTGGGCTGCTTACTGCGCCAGCTTCCGCTACATTTGAACTTGGCGCGCGCGCCCAACTCTCAACCTTCCTCTTGATCGTTTCGTCGCTCCCCGAGGTGGGCGTGACTACTCCTGACTCATGCCCTCCCTCCTTCTGAAAGCCTCCGGAACCCGATATCTGGTCCCCTTTCTCCCCGCTGTTCCCGTCTGGGTACGTGGGTCCCGATCTCCAACTGCTGCTCTCTGATTCCTCTCTGGACCCTTCTTCCTGGGGTGTCCCCCTGCTTTCCCCCCTTGCTCTGACTGCTGGCGCTCCCTTCTGGGAATCCTCGGACTCACTGGATAAGCTCGGCGATCTCGGTTCGTCATCCCCACTCATCTTTCCTTCGTATTCCTCCCCCTCGCTCTCTGTCTCCTCCCTTCTCTGCGTCTCTGCTTCTGAACCCCTGACAGTACCTTTTTTTTAAAAAAAAACAAAAACCTCAAAGGCCACATTAACTTCTGAGCAACTTTCCAAGGGCCACATACCAGTTGTGTGTGTGTGTGTGTGTGTGTGTGTGTGTGTGTGTGGCCAGAGACAAGTGAGTGGAACAATGAATGTAAATTTTATTTCCATAAGTAGGCTAGCTGCTACACACATCACTCTCTAGCTTCCACCCAGGGAAGAAGTTCAAGGGCACATTGCAGTCAGGCAAAAACATTTGGGGTACAAAGCATGGCCAGTGAGAAGTGTGGAGAGATCTAAGGACCAAACAGATAGGCATAGAGGAACGCATCCCTCCAAGGCCTAAGATTCAACACCTGTTGAGTAAGGAAACGTATAGTAAATACTGCTTAGCAGGGTAGGCTATGAAACTGGTTTGCACATTCTGCCCTCAAGTACAACAAAAAGTGTCAGAACAGTTTTCTAAAAATAAATGAATCTTTTTCTTTTTTAATATAAAAAATACCTCTTGAGTTTGGCTTGAGATAGTGATGGGAAAAGTTCCATTCAATGCTCCTGAAGGCAGAATGAAAGTACTGGGCAGGCAGCAGGGCACATACTGCTTTCTCTCCTCCAACAGAAGGGAGTTCAAGTGGAAGAATTATGGGGGTGCTACCACTGTCTTGGCGGTTTGAATCCCTGTGACGGGGTGAGCTCCCATTTCTCAGGCCCTCCTCCTGCCAACCTAGCAGTTCAAAAGCACATCAAGTGCAAGTAGATAAATAGGGAGTGCTCCGGCAGGAAGGTAAACGGTGTTTCCATGTGCTGCTCTGGTTCGCCAGAAGTGGCTTAGTCATGCTGGCCACATGACCCGGAAGCTGTACACCCGCTCCCTTGGCCAATAAAGCGAGATGAGCACCGCAACCCCAGAGTCGGTCACGACTGGACCTAATGGTCAGGGGTTACCTACCACTGCCTCCCAGCATTTGCTGCCTGAGGAGATAACTTCACTCAGCCTAATAGTAGGACCAGCCCTGGCCTTAAGTAAGACTAATCAAATCATTGCAGATTGGTGATCTAATTATCTGTCTCTTTCAATTTGTTTGAAAAGCAGCTTTGGGGTTTGTGGGGAGGGGGGGGATAAATTGTATTGGGACCAAAGTGCTAGAATGTATGTGTGTGTGTCTTTCTGGGAATGGGCAAACTGTGGCCCCTATAAGTTGTTTGACTTCAGGTCTCATCATCCCTTATCATTGGCCATTCTAACTGGGGCTGATAGGAGTCCAACAGCATCTGGAAGACCACAGGTTACCATTGCCTCAGCGGAAATGCTTCACCCCTCCTATACTGCTATCTGATTTCTGAGGGCAGTGGAACAACCAAGAGGGCCCCCTCTGGCAATCATAGCACCCAAAGGAGTCTGTAGGAAAAGAGGCAGTCTCTCTGATATTTGGGGCTTGAGTCATTTAGGGCATTAAACACTAATATGAAAACCTTAAATTTGGGTCAGAAACTGGCAGCAGATGCAGCTGTTTTAAAAAAGGGTTGTAAGAGTTCTAAAAGCAGCCCCAACTAGTCCCTAGCTCAGGCATATCATTTCCCACCCAATATTCTGGGTGCCCGGCATGTGACTTCACACCCATGTATGACTTCACATATCACCACCATGGTGGGAGGGCCTGATGGAGCGCCCCACCACAGTGCATGACATGTTGGGTCACCCAACCAGGCATCCACAGCACCCCTCCCCCGAGATAGTGCCTATGACCTGGCTGCTACAGCCTCATGTAGAGACCATTGCAATAATCCAATCTGGAAGTTACCAGAGCATGGAATATTGTAGCCAAGCAATCTCTGTCAAATAGGGGCTGCAGCTGGTGAGCCAGCCAGTGCTGTAAACAGGCACTCCTAGCCAGTAAGGCCACCTGGGTCTCAAGTGACAGTGTTGGATACTGGAGTACCTCCCCCACCCCCACCCCACAAGCTCTGAACTTGCTCCTTCCTGGGATGTGCAATCCCTTCCAGAACAAGCTCTTTTTCTACCTCCTGGATTTGACAACTTGGAACACAGGTGCACCTCTGTCTTTTCAGGATTCAGTTTCAATGTGTTGGCTTACATCCAGGCTTACTGCCTCCAAGCAACTGCCTAGTACTTCCGCTGCCTCACCTTGTTTAGATGGAACAGAGACAAAGAGCTGGGTGTCATCTGCACATTGCTGCCACTTCACTTCCAAACTCCTGATAACTCCAAGCAGTTTCATATAGTTGTTAAATAGCATGGTACCCTGAGGAACATCAGCCACCAGCTATCAGGAGGCCAAGAAGAACAAGCAGCGTCACACTCTCCCCATCTCTCTCCTGACAAATGTCATCAACCAGGGCTATCAAGGTGAGGTTGTCTTGGCCTTTCTTTTGGTATTCCTCTTTTTAAAAACTTGTTTTAAGATATTTAAAGCATGGCATGAGTTTTGAACATTTGGGACTGGCAGCAACCCCTAACTGCTTGTGCCAGTTATATAATCAAGTGCCGCATTAGTCATACTTAAATTGTCTTGTTTGGCAAACAAGAATACTAATGACTCTCCCTCTGTCAGTCTGCCATCCTGCTCTGGCTTAGCAATGTGCTCCTTGTAAAGAAGCCTAGCTGTTCATCTGTCCCTAGTCACTCCCTTGGCATTAAGACATTTTGATAGCTGACACAACAGGGTGGGGGCTGTGCATGATGCGCTACTGCCTGTGTTGGATTGCACCATTCAACAGCTCTTATCACGCTAGCAGCCATTGGTATGTTGATTTGGTATGCGCCTCACCAGAGCATCATTAGCTTTCCCCCAATGTGTAAAGGGATTACGGGATGCAACTCTTGAACTGGAAATCTAAATGATAGCAGGCAGGGGATATTTATTTTATTCATTCTGCTCCATTCCCACGAAACACCATGAATGAAAATGATAAAAACATCAAGAATAAAAATACACATAAAACACTATTTCAAAATCCAGTACAGAGACAGACTGGGGTAAAAATCTCCACTTAAAGGGCTTGTTGAGATAGGCCAGGCATAGGCAAACTCTGGCCCTCCAGATGTTTGGGACTACAATTCCCATAATCCCTGACCACTGGTCCTGTTAGCACATTTAACACATCCAATATGCCCCCTGTTTTATACGTAACAGGAGGGAGTTACAAAGGGTAGGTGTCAAAACACTAAAGACCTTTTGGCAGGAGTCCCTCTCTTTCAAAGGACAGTGATTGGTTAGGTATATAGCTAGTGAGACAAATTTTGGAGTAACGGTACATCCACACTTCAGCTTAATGTGTACCCTTTGCATAGTAGCCAACTCCTAGGGGCTGAGGTCCCTTCAGCCCCCTACTAAAATATTTTACCCTCCTCAGTTAATGGGCATTGAAATTTAAATGGTATGCACGCACTGAATCTTGTGATTGATTACGGTAGTGTGAGTTGGGCTGATGCTGGAAGCCAGAGATAAACAGGGGCAAGTCTTGCTTTGTCCTGGACCCAAAGCTGAGTTTGGCACATCCTTGGAAATCTAATAGGGAAGCAAGTTCTGTTGGGGTTTTAACACTGTGAGGCCCTCCATCCTATGCTCAGGGTGTGAGTGTGTGGGTGTGTAAATAAAACCCTATACAGTGGTACCTCTGGTTGCGAATGGGATCTGTTCTGGAGCCCCATTCACAACCTGAATGGAACACAACCTGCGTCTGCGCATCTGCGCATGCTTGGGTCGCGATTCACCGTTTCTGCGCGTGCATGTGACATCATTTTGCACATCTGCGCATGCGTGAGCGGTGAAACCCAGAAGTAGCCCTTTCCGGTACTTCCAGGTCGCTGTGGGACGCAACCTGAAAAGATGTAACCCGCAGTGTTCGCAACATGAGGTAAGACTGTATTCTAAAGACACCACAGTCTCCAATGACTTTCATTCCAAGGAAACTGGAGTCTGAGTAAGTACAGGGATGCCTTGCCATGGGATGGAGTCTCTTGCCATTTGGACGCAGTGGCTGTGCACAACTGTATGCATCTTCATTACGTAATTTTCCACATGAAGTTGGGGGCGGGCTATTTCAGCATCCACATCTATTTTTAAGGGGTGGGAATGAAAGTTGTAAGACACAGATGTACTAGATGATAATGTGATGATATAAAGCAAAGCTTCTTGAGCACTGTGGTTTGCTACTTATAGAATAAAGGAAACAAAGATTGGTGGCAAAGTCTGTAACAGAATTATCACTTCCCACTCATGTTTTCCTGAAATTTTTTCATATGGAACATAAGTGTGATTTACCTTTTTATCAAAGCTGCCATCACAGCTCTCATAAATAAACAACAAAGGCACTCCAAGAGTAGGAAATAAAACTGGCTTTCTAAGTTGTTACATTAGAATCCCCAAAGAACTTATCTTCCATTTATCCTCACCTGCTAAATCTCACATCTGGTGTCTGCTTTTCAATACATCAATTCAAATCACGCACACCTCTCTAAGCTGCTATTTGCTCCATTAGGGAAAGAATACAGGCACATGCAAACCTTTTCAAATGGGCAGATAGCAGTTTAGGAGGGGCAAAGCATTTCAACTGAGGCAATGGTATAGGGCAGGGATACTATGCATTTCCTTAATCAACAGGTGGTGAATCTTAGGCCTTGGAGGGATGTGTTCCTCTATGCCTGTTTGGTCCTTAGATCTCTCCCCAGGCCACACTTCTCATTGGCCATGCTTTGTACCCCAAATGTTTTTGCCTGACTGCAATGTGCCCTTGAACCTCTTCCCTGGGTGGAAGCTAGAGAGTGATATGTGTAGCAGCTAGCCTACTTATGGAAATAAAATTTACATTCATTGTTCCACTCACTTGTCTCTGGCCACACACACACACACACACACACACACACACACACACAACTGGTATGTGGCCCTTGGAAAGTTGCTCAGAAGTTGATGTGGACTTTGAGGTTTTGTTTTTTTAAAAAAAGGTTCCCTAACCCTGATTTACATCCTGTCACTTAGCCACCAAAAACAGCTCTCTTAGATCTTGCAAATTGCTTAAAGCTTTCCATAAGATTAAAATGGCATCAAAACCAGTAAATAAAACCTACCTCTAAAATAACATTATAGTCAATGACACACACACACACCCCAAAGCAGAAAAGGGTGGTTATTCCAGTCATGTTAAAGCTCGTCAACAAATTCAGGTCTGGTGATGATGGCTTGGTAGCAACATTTTAAAAGGCTTATTTCAAAGATTTATATGCCACCTTAAGAACATAAATCAGGCCAGCTAAGTCAGGCCTATGGCTCATGTAAGCTAGCATCTTGTTCTCAAAGTGGCTAACCAGATGCCCAAATGGGAAACCTGCAAGCAGGATTTGAGCACCCTCCCAGGGCAACTGCCTCACCCCCATCCAGTATACATCAAAACTGGCATGCTATATATCAATAAAACAAACTTTAAAATTATGATATTAAACCAGAAGCCAAAGATAATGCAGAACACCACATAGTAAAAAATGTTTTCAGGATCCGCTTAAAAGCCAGTAGAATAGGAGCAATACATTTCTCCCTAGGGAGGGAATTAGTACTAGTATTAATTAGACTTGTTAATTTCTTGTTAAACCCAAATTTACAAGCAACATACAACACATTTAAAAACATGGCTATAAATACATTATACTGTAAATACAAAACATCCCCTATCACAGCTACAAGAGACTTGCAAGAAGCTTTCGTAGCACACTAGGAACATCTCATTTTATCAAAAAGATTGGGGAAATGTTCAGCAAAGACACCAAGTAGATCTTGATGGAGAGAGCTTTCCATGAATGGGGAGCCACCAGTGAAAAGGCCCTATTCTACCTTGTCATCATCCTCCAAGCCTCCTCAGAGGAGAGACCTGGAGAAGGGCTTCTGGAAAAGATCTAAGGGTTTGAGTAAGTTCATATCAGGTGAGGCATTTCAAAAGATATTGGGGTCCTAATTTGTAAAGAGCGTCATAGGTAAAAACAAAAATCTTTAAAATTGGCTCAGAACAGGGAGTCAGTGTAGCTGTAACAGAATTGGTGCAAAATGATCTGTTTGCCTCAAACTATCAACAGCCAGGCAGCCACATTCTGCACTAGCTGAAGCTTCCAAACCATTTTCAAAGGCAGCCCCTCCTCAAGCATGTTGCAATGGTCCAACCTTGACGTAACCAGAGCACTGATTACTGTCGCAACATTATCCTTGTCCAAATAGTGACAGTTGCATGGAGCCATGACTTAAAAGTTCCTCTTCTCTCCCAGTTTTGCCGCAGACAAAAGAAGATTGTGGAGCACAGCCTGCTAGTAAGCCTGCAATTCCACTCAGTTCCATAACAGCGATTTCAATCAGAGGGCCCTACAGCAAAGGGGGAGAGGCTCCTAGCTTTCCTCCATTGACATAGCCCAGTCCAAATCGGGATGCTGTGCTGCTGCCTTTACAAAGGGGAAGTTACACTGGGAGCTTGGGAAGGTTGCATTCATTTCCTTCTCCCATATTTTCCCATCTGGCTGGCAGCAGCTCTCCAGGGTTTCAGGGTTTGCTGCTGGGACCCGCTGTATACAAGGCAGGTGATATACCAAGCTACAGTCCTTTCTCTAAGAACCAGAAGTTCTCACTGAAGTCTTTACCCCAGGTTTCTTGAAGCCCAAACCTGAGAAGAGGACTAGGGCTTGAGGGAAGGACCACTGGAGCAGATGTAAGCAGAGAAAGGTCACAATTTATTGTTGCATGAAGTATGTATCAAAAACACTTGCTAGAATTGGTGGCAAATCATGAGATGGCACCAGCGGCGTAGCGTGGGGTTGTCAGCACCCGGGGCAAGGCAAGTAATTTGTGCCCCCTAACCTGGGGCAAGGCAAGTAATTTGCGCCCCCTAACCCCTAACCTGCTGCCGCTGCCAGCTTCTTCTTGCTGCTGCCTGGTCTGGTCTGGTGTGGTTCTCTCCTGCGCTCAGCGCTGCGCTGGGCGGCTGCTGCACTGTCCCTCCCCCAGATAGTCCCTCGCTCTCTCTCCGCACCGCACGCCTGGCACCCACCCCCTCCACAGTGGGCGGCGATCCAGCGGCTCGGATCGGATTCGCACAGCAAGCACTGCAGTGAGAGAGAGTGAGTGAGCCAGGTAGGGGCAGAGAGCTGCGAGTGTGAGCGCCCCCCCCCAGATGTTGCGCCCGGTGCAGCCGGCACCCCCTGCACCCCCACGCTACGCCACTGGATGGCACCAGAGAGCATGTACACCCTCCCCCCTGTCCCTCCCCAAACTAAGACTTAATATTACCATGTTCTGATTTTGGACACCCTTAGCAAAATTCCAGGATGGTCCTGGCATTCTTTGGAGAGTGGGAATCATCGTTCAAAACCCATTGAAAATGCTGGCTGCCTGTTCAGCTGTCTACAATGTTTGGATGTGTTAGCATTGACCCTGGCAACTCAGTTTTGAGCCATCGTCAAGCCATCCTGGCAACCTTCTTGAAGGGACAGCTGGCAATTTAAAGTGCTGTTAATTAGACTTTGTTTGTGAATGAAATTGCATGCTGTGCCATGAGCCTTTTCACCGAGGTGTTCTGACACACTTCTCCACGCAAGGGTTTTCCAAATCATCATAACGCAGTTCAGCTAGATGGAGTTGCAGGGGTCCTCAGGAAAATATAACACTGGCAGGAAACAGGAAATAGATCAGCACATGTTAAGATATCAATTCTAGGCATATTGAATCCACATTTTAATTTGGGACTCTTCAGCCACTAATTTATGGAATCCTGTTAAGAACAGTTGAATCTGTCCATTTTGGTTTCTCATTTTTCAAATCTCAAGTTCTCCACATTTCCACACTAGTTTGCAGTGTGCTCTTATTTTTTTGAAGTGTCCATGAAAATTCACCAGAATTTTAGTGAAGATTTCTTCTAATATAAACTTTTGCAGGCAATTTTCGCTCATACACACATTTTTGCAAATCGTGTCCTTTCTAAAAGAGGGCATGTGTTGTGGTGAGACCAGAAGACCAACCTCCTGTGTTGTGGGTGGGTGAGATTGGACAGCCACAACACCCGACTGGTAGGTCCCTCGTTGTTGGGTTCAATCTGGCCAATGGGGCGCAGTCCAAATGGATCGAGGGACCTATATATACCCATGCGTGTGACCCAAAGCTTCCTCTTTCAGCTCATGCATTCGGAACACCTGCCCACCTCTCCCTACTTTTAGGGTCTTTTGCGATTGACCTTGCTATGCTGTTGTGTGTCATTGGGACAGGGGCACGGCAGGAATTTTCCCATTTGGCTGATTGGCTGTTGCCATTTGGTTTCGCCTGCCGTGTAGCAAATTGTCACAACTTGTAAGGTTGCGGATAGGCACTGGTTCAGGTTATAGGGATGGGAGAACGCTCTTGCCATCCCTATGTGAAGAGTATTCTGTTAAAAGAATCCAGGAATTCAACTGGTTTGGTCAACCCCCGAGAGGTGGTTGTGCCTGTGCCTGAGTCCAGGGGGGCATCTGGGTGGGGAACATAGTCTGTTCCCGGCTTTTTGCCTACGCAGATGTTCACCCTTGGCTGACCTATGCTGGTGCCCTGGGTCAGCGCTGCCTGCAAGGGTGCAGGGAGCTAGTCGAACCAGAGCCTATGCAACCACTCACCTTCTGTGATCAATAAGTAAAGGTAAAGGGACCCCTGACCATTCGGTCCAGTCGTGGCCGACTCTGGGGTTGCAGCACTCATCTCGCTTTATTGGCCAAGGGAGCCGGCGTACAGCTTCTGGGTCATGTGGCCAGCATGACTAAGCCACTTCTGGTGAACCAGAGCAGTGAATGGAAATGCCGTTTACCTTCCCCCCGGAGCAGTACCTATTTGTCTACTTGCACTTTGACGTGCTTTCGAACTGCTAGGTTGGCAGGACGTGATCAATAAAGTTGTGGCCTAAATTCTGCCAAAAACCAAAACTAAAATTTGAGTCAAGTGTGTCTTTATTTTTTTAGGGGGGCGGTCTCTGGGTGTGAACACGCAAAGCAATGTCCCTTAACACATAGCAATCTTGTATGTTGTTTTTCACTGTAATATGCATTTCAATTAACACTTTACTGTAGTCTATGCATTTTTGTGCACATTTTTTGAATGGAGCACTACAGATTTCAACCGTTGTCTGATGTTCAATTCATGTATTGTTTGGGAAAATGTGGCTGGATGGTTACGTGGGAGCCGGTTGAAGTTAAATCCTTCGAAGACAGAGGTCCTCTGGCTGGGACGGGACGATATGGGATTGAGGGGGCAACTCCCATCTCTTGCGGGGGTGCAATTAGTGCCAGCACCGTCCGTTAAGAGTTTGGGTGTAATCTTCGATACCTCCCTCTCCATGGAGGCGCAGATTGCAGCTATAACAAAGGCGGCATTTTTTCATCTCCGCCAAGCTAAGCAGTTGGCTCCTTACCTCTCTCGCCCTGACCTAGCCACTGTGATCCACGCGACGGTCACCTCCAGACTGGATTATTGTAACTCGCTCTACGTGGGGCTGCCCTTGAGACTGACCCAGAAACTCCAGCGGGTGCAGAATGCCGCAGCGAGACTCCTTACGGGGTCTTCGCTGCGGGATCACATTCATCCGGTGCTATACCAGCTGCACTGGCTCCCGGTGGAGTACAGGATCAGGTTTAAGGTGCTGGTTTTAACCTTCAAAGCCCTACACGGCTTAGGACCCTCGTATCTACGGGACCGCCTCTCCTGGTATGCCCCACAGAGGAACTTACGGTCCTCAAATAAAAACATCTTGAAGGTCCCAGGCCACAGAGAGGTTAGGCTGGCCTCAACTAGAGCCAGGGCTTTTTCGGCTGTGGCTCCAACCTGGTGGAACGCTCTGTCACAAGAGACTAGGGCCCTGCAGGACTTGACATCCTTCCGCAGGGCCTGCAAGACAGAGCTGTTCCACCAGGCCTTTGGTTAGGGCACAGCCTGACTCCCTCCTTTGGCAATCTTTACAATACTTTAGTTTATGGTTGCCATCAATTTTGATTTTAATTAATTCTTATGATGTTTTTATAATGTGGCACTATTTTAGTGTTGTTAGCCGCCCTGAGCCCGGCTTCGGCTGGGGAGGGCGGGATATAAATAAAATTTATTATTATTATTATTATAATTAGGTAGGCTTATCTTTAAATGCAGACATAACCAATAACACAAGAAGAGCCTGCTGGATCAGGCCAATGGTCCGTCTAGTCCAGCATTCTTTTCTCAGAGTAGCCAAGCAGATGCCTTTGAGAAGGCCAAAAGCAGAACATGAAAATTGTTGGTTGGTAAAATCAAAAACATGTTAGGAGATAATTTGCTAGCCCCCCTCCCTGATATGTTGACTGCCTAGGGGTCTGCAAACGTTTCTCAAAGGGGAGTTGCTTCACCCACTTGATCACTTTGCTTGTTCTTTTCTTCAACCTTTCCAACTCTACAATATATTTTTTGAGGTAAGGGCACCAGAACTGCACACAGTATTCCAATATGTGGTCTCTGATGCCCATTATGAGAATGACCATCCCCCCCCCCCACTGTTTAGCCCCTTCCAACTATTGTCTTTTCAAGCAGGGTCACAAGAGAGTAGACCAACTGACCCCAGTTAACACTTAGTGGATTCCAGCTCCCACCAGCCCCAGACATTATCAGTGGTTAGGGAACTCTGTATGTGTAGCTCTGATTGGATAGTTATAGCACCAACCAGCTGTTGGGGTGGAACAGAAAGAGCTGGGAGAGGGCTGAATCTGGCTTTCTGAACAGCTGGTTGCAGTATTGCCACATTTTTTTCTTTCCCACTTTTCAATTATTTTTATTGAGAGATAAATAGTAATATAGCAAAACAAGTAACAAATAGCATATCAAATACAAGAAAACACAAACATTGTTTTTTTGCAAAAGCAATTCAGAGATATTTTTTGCAGAGAATGTTCATCTTTGGTGAAGGCATTACCCTTATGTTTTTACAATGTTCCCAATACAATGTTCAGTTCAGCATTTGCTTTTATTACAGTTTTATTACACCAGTACATAAAAAATGGCCATGATCGTTAATTTGTCTCCCTTCTCTTACTCTCAGTATCTTAGTTAATTTCCTCATTTGGACACTGTCCCAGACCCTCATAATTCAACCGCCCATAACTAAAGCATTACTCCCCCCTCCTCCCCATGTGAAACTAATTGCCAAACTGCCTGCCTTCAGGAAGTGCCGTATCCTCTTCTGCTAATAATAATAATAATAATAATAATAATAATAATAATAATAATAATAAAAACTAATGCATTTACCGGTAGCACATATCCTATTATATACTCCATTTCTTTTAATATCGCTATACAGAAAGGTTTTGTTTTGGGACATGACCATGTAGTATATCAGCTTTTGCAGTTTTGCGTTTCCAGTATAAATTATGTGATTTTTAGGATATTAAATTAAATCTACCTGGGATTGTGTACCATCTGAAAAAGAGTTTGTAACATTTTATTTGTGATTTATGGTTTGATGGGGAAGATGCTCCTATTATGCAAAGCACCTCACTCAGTTGGTAGAGCATGAGACTCTTAATCTCGGGGTCATGGGTTTGAGCCACACACTGGGCAAAGGATTCCTGCATTTCAGGGGTGGACTAGATGACCCCTGAGGTACCTTCCAATTCGACAATTCTATGATTAGCAGGTTCAATTTTTCTTGTCCCTTTACCATCTGTTTTCTGAACATATTTATGGACTAGGAGCTCTGATAGCAGAGCTGGGGGAACACAGTGCTGTTTTGCTAGTTACTGTAATAACTGGTTTTAGTGACTAACTGCACTCTACAAGGATCTACAGCAAGTTTGTGTGAAGTGCTGTTAGATATATAGATAGGTATAATGCACACATGCATGCACACACATTTTTCACATAACATATTTTATGTTTCAGTCGCTATTCTTCCATATATTAGAAATTAATTCCTAGTCTTTCTAAGGAATTTATTCTTCCTTCTCTGTGTTAATAGAGGCCCAGCTCCTGCCCCTGAACTAGGCCAGCACCTCTGGTTTTCTGGTTATTTCCTGCTTAGACTACTGCAATGCCCTCTATGTGGGGCTACCTTTGAAGGTGACTCGGAAACTACCAGCTGCCAGACTGGTGACTGGGAGCGGCTGCTGGGACCATATAACATTGGTCCTAAAGGATCTTCACTGGTTCACAGTACATTTCCAAGCACAATTCACAGTGTTGGTGCTGACCTTTAGAGCCCTAGACAGCTTTGGTCCTACATACCTGAAAGAGATCTTCCACCCCCATTGTTCAGCCTGGACACTGAGGTCCCACTCCAAGGGTCTTCTTGCAGTTTCCTCATTGCGAGAGGTGAAGTTACAGGGAACCAGGCAGAGGGCCATCTCATTAGTTATGCCCACCCTGTGGAACGCTATCCTATCAGATGTCAAGGAGAGGAACAATCATATGACTTTTTGTAGGCATCTGAAGGCAGTTCAGTTTTGGGAAGCTTTTAATATTTGATGTTTAGTTGTGTTCCTTATATTTTGTTGTTGTTCATAGTATATGGAGCAGTGCAGTAATATGGGCAGGATACAATAAATTTGTTGTTGTTGTTGTTGCTGCTGCTGTTGTTGTTGTAACAACAGTTTAGAAATTAGTCCCTGAGTTTTTATTGATATTTTTTTCCTTCCCTCCCTGTCCACTTTCCCTTGTGTGTCATGGTTATTGACAGCTCTTCATTAATAGAAAAAAGGGTGCCAGTACTGCACACCATTGAGTACCACCAGAAAAAAACACTGCTTATACATCCCATGTCTAGAATGGAAATCAATCCAGGGAATACAATTTAGACACCAGGGTATTTTAAGCTTATACATTGGTACCTCAGGTTACAAACGCTTCAGGTTACAGACTCCGCTAACCCAGAATAGTACCTCGGGTTAAGAACTTTGCTTCAGGATGAGAACAGAAATCACGTGGCAGCGGCAGTGGGAGGCCCCATTAGCTGAAGTGGTACCTCAGGTTAAGAACAGTTTCAGGTTAAGAACGGATCTCCGGAATGAATGAAGTTCTTAACCCGAGGTACCACTGTATCTGATTTTATACGCTTAGCTTAAGTGTAGCAGCCAAACAGGTTCATGCAATAGATTGTTGCTCTCCCAAAGAACATGATGATATGGAGCATGGACAAAAGAACATCAGTTGTTGCTCAGGACCTGCTGATGGCTGAAGATTAGGGATGAGGGAGAAAGACCTCTAAATTCATATTTTAATGTGGATCCACTTACCGTATTTTTCGCTCCATAGGGCGCACCGGACCATAGGGTGCACCTAGTTTTTAGGGGGGGAAATAAAGGAAAAAAAATTATTCCCCCCCCAGCCCCAAAGAGCAAAGAAGCCAAGACAGCCAGCGGGATCCATCAACAGCCATTGATTGTGAGCCCATCATCATTCCCTTCTGTTGGAGATCAGAGCTCCATGTCCTACACAGCCTGCCATGCTCCTCTCCATTACTCTGCTGCCCCTGGGTACTGAGGGGCGAGGAGCGGAATGTTGTCCCATTGCCAGTGGTGAGATATGAGTCAATGGCTGGTCTAGCCAACTTCTGTACATGGAGCAGAAACATTTGAAGAGGTTGAGCAGGACTAGTGAGGGACCTGGGGAAAGGAGGAAGATGCTCAAAGGACCACAATGGGCCCATAGTGGACATTAGAAAGAAATAGCTACTACATTTCCCCAAGTCCAAATATCAATACAGATTTGTTTCTATTGAAATCAACCTCTCGCTTACCTTCCACTGTCCCTCGTGTGAGAAACAAACACAACTTGACTCAATTGCTCTAGCCCAGTGGTTTCCAAAGTGGATGGCACCACCCCTTGGGGTTGGTGGGATTGCGTAGGGGTGCATTATGAGCCAAGGGGGTAGCAAGGAGGTCCTGGAGATGTACCTGACTATCAGATTTGAAAAGCTTGTCTCACTGGATCAAGTTAATCAATTCTGTTGAATTAATTAAACTAAATAGTTTTAATTAGATTTTGAAAAGATGTGCAATTAATTGTTACTGTTTGAATTTTATTGTGCTATTATCTTCCTTAGTGGGTCGTCCAAAACCACTATTCTGAATAATGATTTTTATAGGGTGGGGGCACTGGGGTGAATTTATTGAACCAAGAGAGCAGTGGCACAATTTTTTTTGGGAACTGCTCTAGCCCATTTCAGCTGCTCATGTTAATTAAAGCAGCCCTCATTAATCTTCTTTCCTAGCTGCCGGGCAGGTGGCTAAATTACAGGTGTCTTCACTGGCTTCCTGCAGAGGTAGCTCCTCTAATAGAATTCACCGCTAAGTATTCTCAGGCAGCCAATCATCTCTGCCCTACATGGTTCCCTCAATGAAAATCACAGAGCTGAACTGACAACATTGCGAACTTAATAGATTAGCGTAGTATGGCACCGTTTTGAAGTCAATGTCTGATATGCATTCTTTAGCATCCCTGTGGCTTGTTTTGCAGCTGTAAAAGCCAAAGTGCTTAAGTCCAGGAACCACAAACCCTCTTAGGCAACTTTCCAGGGGCCGCACACAAGTGGTGAGCAGGGCCAGTGGCAGAAGTTGGATAGAGCAACTGCCTCCAAACCCTGATGAAATATATTGTTCAGGTTATTTAAATGCAAACATTTGTATTCTTAAGGAGTGCATGGAACCACCCTGAGACCTATGGGTATAGGGCAGTATACACATTTAACAAATGATGTTGTTGATGATGATTACAATGCTAAGGAAGGCACATCTAGCAATGTTGCCCAAACTGGCAGTGCCCGGCTTGGAAATATGAACCTTGGGGGCTTGTAAAACTGACTTCAAATATGAGACAACCTTTAAGACCACATTGTTCTTGTCCCATTCAAATTTTAGTCTGAACTGGGGCACAGATCAGCTGCTTTCCTACTCACATCCACCCTCCCTCCTAGCTTGCAGCCCCTTTCACATTCACGCACAATCCTCCAGGCCCCTTCTTCTTTCCTTCTTTCCTTTCGCCTCCTTTCCTAGCTGTTGCTCCAACACCATACCCTCCCACCCTTTTCTGATGAAAATACAGTGGTACCTGTAGTTACAAACTTAATTCGTTCCGGAGGTCCGTTCTTAACCTGAAACTGTTCTTAACTAGAGGCATGCTTTCGCTAATGGGGTCTCTTGCTGCCACTAGGCCACCAGCACACGATTTCCGTTCTCATCCTGGGGCAAAGTTCTCAACTCGAGGTAACTCTTCCAGGTTAGTGGAGTTTGTAATCTGAAGCGTATGCAACCTGAGGTGTCTGTAACTCGCAGTACCACTGTAGGGATGTCTCATTCCATAATGATAATTTTACTATTTATATTAAGGTTACCAGATTTTTTCAATGAACCCGGGGACACTTTTCAACTTCAATGGGTATTGTATGGGGACTGATTTGTAAATCCGGGGACTGTCCCCAGGAAACAGGGACATCTGGTAACCTTAATTTATACCCCACACATCTTACTGGGGTGCCCCAGCCACTCTGGGCAGCTTCCAACATACATAATAACACAAGAAAACATTAAACACTAAAAAAAACCTTCCCTATACAGGATTGTCTTCAGACAGCTCAGGGGTTGGATAATTCCATACCCTCCAGCATTTTTCCAATGAAAATAGGGCCGCCCTAAGGAAAAGTGGGACATTTCGGGATCAAATCAGAAACCAGGACGACTTCTCAAAATCAGAGACATCCTTGGAAAATAGAGACACTTGGAGGGCCTGCAACATAAGCAAGAGGAAAGGAAGACAGGAGACCTTTCTACCTGAGTACATCACAGACCATGACTTTGCTTGTATTTGGAATTTGCTTGAGTTTCCAATCTTATTATTGTATGTATGTGTGTGTAATTCCCACATTCATTAGGTCCTTGTTACAGTGGAGGCTTGGTTTTCAAATGTAATCTGTTCCATTCGATTTCCGAAATGTTCGAAAACTGAAAATCAAAGGGCAAAGTGAATGGTGAAAATGAAAAAAAAAATGAGCCACGGAAGCCGTTCGACTTCTGAAAATCGTTCAAAAATTGAAGCATTCACTTCCAGGTGTTGGCGTTCGGGTTCCAAATTGTTCGGCTTCTGAAGTGTTCGACAACTGAGGTTCCACTGTATAAGATTTGGGTGGGGCAAGACTCCCCTAAATATCTGGATTCAGTAAGTGGTTAGAATTCAAGTAACCCCATAAATTCCTGTGTCTAGTGGGGCTGGAGTTGAAACCATTTCCCCCCCTGTTCAGAAAACTCCCTGGCATAGAAGCCATCAAGAAGAATGTTGTTGTTTAGTCATTTAGTCATGTCCGACTCTTCGTGACCCAATGGACCAGAGCACGCCAGGCACTCCTGTCTTCCACTGCCTCCTGCAGTTTGGTCAGACTCATGTTGGTAGCTTCGAGAACACTGTCCAACCATCTCATCCTCTGTTGTCCCCTTCTCCTTGTGCCCTCCATTTTCCCCAACATCAGGGTCTTTTCCAGGGGGTCTTCTCTTCTCATGAGGTGGCCAAAGTATTGGAGCCTCAGAAGAATGATCTCAAGAAGAAAAATCACTGGAATGGCTGAGTCACTGGCATAACAAAGACAGAGTCATTACCCATCAAGATTGGCCAAGGCTGTGCCAGCCACAAACAGGAGATAGTTAGTAAGACAGAAAACCCGTTTCTGTACCACTTATACTGCCACGGGGCCCGAAGTGGACTTTGGACATGCCTGACTTAGGAGCAAATGTCAATCCACAAAAAAAACAAAAACCCAATTGCCCTTTGCTTCAATTCAGGTAAAGACAAGCAGGATGAGCCCTAAGGCTCAAGAAGCAACAGCAATGGGTAATATACTGGAGCTTCAGGCTGCAGTATTGTCAACTGGCATCTTACAGAAATGAAAGCAACAAGGATTTCTTAGAAAACAGCCAGCAGGCACAATTAAGACTAGCGCTTAGTGAGATTTTACCCATTTTGCATGCAGCGTCTTTGGCTGTAATTATTTCACTTTCCTAGCACTCTTATGAAAAGCATTTAAAATTAAATGCCCACTTTTCTGATTAAAAACACTGCTGCACCTCTGCCAGACCACAAGTGCTATTTATGGGCAGAAGCCATAATTTTTCCAAATTCTAGTCCCAAGACCCTAATGTTATCTCATGCAGAGAGGAAAAACAAAAAACAGCTTGGCTTGCTCAGAAGCGGGGTTTAGGGATTTCAAATTTCCCATCCTCACCAGAATCCCTTTCCTGGTTGATTGTCTGCAAATACCTCTTGCATAGTGCTTGTGGGGCTTCACACAGGGCAGAACTGGACTGAGCAGGAGAGCAGGAATAGGAATCACTGACAAGGGGGCAACACTCAGTAGAAGAGCATGTTTTGCATGCCAAAGATCCCAATTCAGTCCCCTGAGGTCTGTTAGCCTCCCCATCACATTTTGTTGCTTTCCAGTTATTTCTGCACATCACTTGGAGCAGTGGTCTAAGTCAGGGCACACTTGCATTTGTGCCACCTTTTCTGGGCAGAGGTCTGTGATTTCTGGCCACAGGTCCAAGCAGTTGTGTTTTGTAGGGCTGATAACACCAAGATCACAGATTGGATCCCCATGTGGGACAGTTGTATACTCCTGCATTGCAGGGGGGTTGGACTAGATGACCCTCAGGGCCCCTTCCAACTCTACAGTTCTAGGGTTCTGCCTTTTCCTTGGGAAAACCCTCTGTTTACCACTCAGTCGGAACAGATATCAATCCACAGAAAACCCAATTGACGTTTGTTCTGATTCAGCAGTAAACAGTGGGTATTTCCCAGGAAAAAGCGGTGGTGATGGGTGGGGGAGAAACTCAGCTGCTTGGACACACATGCCTACACATCACAGACTTGCACCTAGGAAAAGCAACACAATGGTTCTTAACTTCGATTGGGTATTGATCTTGTTTTGATCTAAGCTTGGTAGTTGACTATTATGTCTAACAGCCAGTGAGTAAGTGCATCCCTTCCCCACTTTGACACCTACTGCCCTGTCACAGGATTTTACTGGTAAGAAATGGCAGTCTGTGACTGCATCCACACCATGCATTTAAAGCTCTGTGATACCACTTTAAACACCCATGGCTTCCCCCAAAGAATCCTGGGAACTGTCATTTGTTGAGAGTTGGTAGAGGTCCCTTCTGTTTCACCTGCAGAGCTACAATTCTCTCTGCACAAGTCCCTCTGTAACTGAGAACTGTAGTTTTGTGAACTACAGCTCCCAGAATTCTTTGGGGGGCTGTTTATAAAGTGGTACCATAGTACTTTTAATGTATTGTGTGAATGTGGCCTGTGTGTGTCACTTGGAGATTTTTAAAAAACATATACAGTGGTACCTCAGGTTACATACGCTTCAGGTTACATACACTTCAGGTTACAGACTCTGCTAGCCCAGAAATAGTGCTTCAGGTTAAGAACTTTGCTTCAGGATGAGAACAGAAATCGTGCTCCGGTGGCGTGGCAGCAGCGGGAGGCCCCATTAGCTAAAGTGGTGCTTCAGGTTAAGAACAGTTTCAGGTTAAGAACAGACCTCCGGAACGAATTAAGTACTTAACCTGAGGTACCACTGTATTAAGCTTAAATAAATAGTATGAGCACACAGATGCATATATACCTGTGTGTCTTTGTAGTATCCTGGCTTCTCATTTAACCTAATTTAAAATCTTGTCTAATATTGGTATCCCATCCTCTCACGATCTACACTTACAGCCTTGTCCCTTATACGCCATTCTTATCACTGCAGTGATCAGGAGAAGCCTTCCTGGTTGCCCCACAGTTATCTCATATTTGTTTAGTTTCAATGTGAACTAAGGCTTTTAGTGTAGTGGCACCAGTCATCTGGAATGCTGCTCCTATTAAAATCAGGCAGGCACCTACATTCCTGATATTTCATCACCTGCTGAAAACATTTATTCCACCAAACATTTTTAGACAATTACCGGTAATTTGATTCCGCGTAGATGATTTGTTCTGTATTTTACCATTTTATAAGTGTGAAGTTTTTTTGTTTTTTTAAGAATTATTGTACACATCTGTGGCATCCCTCCCCCTTTTTAGGAGATGCCAGTTTATAAATATTCATGCAAATAAAATAAGATGGTTCACATACTCAGCAAGAAAATCCAGCCATACTAAAATCCAATTAACAGAGCAACCCAGTGCTCTAATTATACGAGAGGTGGTGGGAGGGCAGCAGAGAAAAGAGAGGGAGGGAGATGTTCCTGCTACTCTTGAAGAATGTGTCCTATGGGTGCTCAGCCCAAATGGTGAGGGGAAAACAGTGCATATGAACAGGTAAAGCTGCTTTAGACTGGCAGGCTACTAAACGCATTGTTATCTTTAGTGATGGGCAAAGTTTCCCAGGCTGAAATCAAATTGCCACCCCCCCCCTCAATTCTATCCAATTCAACCATGTCACAACACTGGTCAGGGTCATGATAGGGGTGCAATTCCTACTTCACCTCCCTGTGCCTTTACCCCCTTCTGCCAACAATCTTAGACACACATCTCTTTTCTGGGCGCAGTTTCTACCTACAGTATTTGCACTTAAGCACCTACTGTCAACAATGACATCATAAGATGACAGATAGGTAGCCGTGTTGGTCTGCCATAGTCAAAAATAAAAATAAAAAAAATCCTTCCTGTAGCACCTATCTGAAGAAGTGTGCATGCACACGAAAGCTTATACCAAGAACTAACTTAGTTGGTCTTTAAGGTGCTACAGGAAGGATTTTTTTAATTTTATTTTGATCATAAGATGAAGCAATTTATTTTATTTTGATCATAAGATGAAGCAATGTTTTGATACGAACTGTTTCTAGAATGTTTTGTTTTAGAATGCTTAAAAAAAAATAGTGGCTGTGTATGCTATCCTGGACTCCTTCAGGAGGAAGGAAGGGATATAGATTTAAATGAATACCCCCCCATCTGTTCTTTTAGTCTTTCCCTGAGAGGTGATCTAGTAGTGCTGATGTACTGCTCTGATGTTGTTCTGTGAATGTAATTTTATGTGTATAGATTTTATTTGTTTGCAAATGAATAAAATAAAAATTCAGAATCAAACTATCAAAATAAACAATAAGTAAAACACTGGGCAGTATGATCTAAAAAGCAGCAGGAAGTGCCCACACAAACAAGTACATTTTTAATACAGTGGTACCTCTGGTTATGAACTTAATTTGTTCCAGAGGCCCGTCCTTAATCTGAAACCATTCTTAACCTGAGGTACCACTTTCCGTTCTCATCCTGGGGCAAAGTTCGCAACCTGAGGTACTACTTCTGGGTTAGCAGAGTCTGTAACCCAAAGTGTTTCTAACCTGAGGTGTTTTTAATCTGAGGTACCACTGTAGGTGTCTGAAGCCCATCACAGTGCAGTGGGGAGGGTTGTTCCATAGGCTTGTTGCCACTGCAAAAAATGAAAACCCTATTTCCGTATTATCACTAGATAGCAATCCACTAGCCAGAACACAAACAGCAGAGCCTCTTCCAATGATGATAAAGATCAATTAGATCTGTACAGATGAAGGCAGTTGTCCAGGTATCCTGATCCTAAATCGTTTAATAAATTATGTCAGATTATGACTAGCACCCCCTCCCCCCACTGCATTTTACAGGGTTCCTGTGCCTTCAGAAGTTGTGTAACAGACAGGGATTCTGGAGGTGAAACCTTCTCCAATGATGGGGGCAAGCTTCACCTGCTGAACTTCTGCTTGTTGTGCAGCTAAAACCTCAAGAGCCCCACCAGAAATAGAAGCAGCTGCCTCCAGAATAGATGATACTTTCAAGATGCATTTGTGAAGCGTCAATCATGTACCAAAGATAAATCAAACGTGGTTCCAGCTGAGTGAACACCTGCAATCTAATAACACAAGCAGAAGTAAAGGGAGCAGTGATGTGATGAGAATCATGGTATGGTGGTGATGGGGAGGCAGGGGGACAGGGAAAAATGTGGCCAGGTAATAGTATATTTATGGCACAGTCCAAATTCACAGCTAGCTTAGCTTCACAGACATCAGTAGAGTTAGCCAAGCTGATGACAACTTGACCTAATAAATTGCAGTAGCAATGATATAGTAAATTGCATTTATTTGCCCCTTTGACCACATGCCCTGCCGGCTGCTCCCTAATCTATCTCTGCCAGATCTCATCTGCAATTCTAATCTCTGAGCTGCTTCTGATGGCCATTAACATGGTCTCTCAGTTTGTGTGTGTATGTCTGCTCCTCATGTTTTGCAGGTAACATTTTTTTCCAGCCTGGAAAGGGATCTGCCAGCCCCCATTCCCGAAATTACTGCTATGATCTAGAGAACTCCTCAGTGTAATTATTGGCATGACCAGAACTGACCCACCCATGAGACAAGGTGAAAAACCACCTCAGGTAGCAGGATCTACAGGGGTGGCATCTCCAACCCCATTGTTCAGCCCGGACACCAAAGTCCAGCTCCTTCTGGCAGTTCCCTCATTGCAAAAATCACCCAGAGTGGCTGCAGCAACCCAGTCAGATGGGCAGAGTACAAATAATACATTTATTATTATTATTATTATTATTATTATTATTATTATTATTATTATTATTATTATTATTATTAGGCTGCCAAGGAACGCAGCCAGTGTGGTGTAGTGGTTAAGAACTGTAGACTTGTAATCTGGTGAACCGGGTTTGTGTCCCCGCTCCTCTACATGCAGCTGCTGGGTGACCTTGGGCTAGTCACACTTCTCTGAAGTCTCTCAGCCCCACTCACCTACCAGAGTGTTTGTTGTGGGGGAGGAAGGGAAAGGAAATTGTTAGATGCTTGGAGACTCCTTCAGGTAGTGATAAAGCGGGATATCAAACCCAAACTCTTCTTTACCTGCCATGGTGTCATTGGTAGCTGCAGCACACCCCTTGGATGCTGGATCTTCTGCCTTTTCAGCAGCACTCCCTCCCCCAGTGCTGCCTCCACAGTGACCTCTTGGTGAATAGGAGGTACTGGTGGTCTCCTCCCACCTTGTTCCCAATGTTGAGCTTTAATCTCTCCCCCTCCCTTTGTTACTGATGTAGATCTTCACTCCCCTCATCTTCCCTCAGGGGTGGGTGCACTCAGGTGCCAAAATCTATTGGGCCAACCCTGGGCATGACCCAACTCTTCCCATGTGCACGCAACAGGAGATGCTCAGTGTGCAACTGCTATGTGGAAAGCAAAGAAGGAGAAGGAGGAGGAGGAGGAGGAGGATAAAAAGAAGAAGCAAAATCCATGAAGAACAAGCCATGCTGGCTCTGTTTCAGCAACACATGCTCTTATACATCAGGGTGGGGAACCTGTGGCCCTTTAAATGTTGCAGGACTACAATTTCCATCATTCTTGACAATTGGCCTTACTGCATGGGCCTGATGAGAGTTGGAGTTGAACAATATATGGAGGGTGAAGGGTTCTCCATCCCAGGTCTATATGCTTGGTTATTATAAATAGATGAAAATTTTATTTTAAAAATACCCTGGCTTGACTTCTGCAAGATCTTCTGACTAGTCCTGAAGAAAATTACAAACATAGATCAGAGGCAGGAGAACTGTGTAACTAAAGCTCAGACAGAAAGAAGCCAGCTCCAACAATGATTCATGGGGTCAAAGCATCTTGAAAAAGACAAACTGTGTGTCATCCTTCTTGATGTGTCCCCCAAAAAGCTGAACATCTGGGTTGCAGGTAAGGTTCAGTCATAAAGGGAAGGGGCCTGTTAGCAGGTTTTAAGTGAAATCTGAAAGCAGATTTTGTTAATGTTTAGGATGTGCATACCATAGGAGTCATTTGATAAGAAAGCTCAGAGGTAGTCAGTTGTCCTAGCAATTAACTTTCCTGCCATGGAATCGCAGCAGTCAGGGAGGCATCTTCACGATCCAGAGTATGTTTTTAAAAGTATGACTATGTACACTATGGCAATTGAGCTTGAACTTCTCAGGAAATGCAAACGAGGGTGCTTACTCTAATTAGGGTGGAATATGGTTGCTGGGGGGATTCCATTCCTCATAAGGGATAATTAATGGCCGAATTAGAGGCATTACTAGCACCAGTTTGGGGGGATTAATTAGGCATGGGCTTACAGTGTTAGTATGCATATTATTCACTGTGGAGAAATTTCCCCCTTACCACAACCTCTCCAGGGAGAAGCTATGCTGGGAACCACTTGAACTCCCTCTGCACTGGGCTTGTGCTCTTTACTCAGAGGGAAGCCAAATTAAACACACTTTGGCTGCATTCACATGGCAGTTTATTCCATTTGCACAATGTTTCCTCAACTGTTATTTCCCACATGATATTTGCGCTTTCACATAATATAAAGACCACTTTTTGAACTACAGTGGAATATAGCTCAGGCTTCCATATGATTTGCAAATGGATTTTTTCTGGAAGCAAAAAGCATGTAAATGGGCACTAAGTTGTGAAAAAGGGACACATACCGACTTCTGTTATATATGCCACCCATCTGACACTGTTATATATGCCACCCATCTGACACCCATCTGACACTAATTCTGGATCCAACTAGTCACCTTTTAATTCTTGTCCCTCGGTACTCATGCATCCCACTGGAGTCCAACTGCTATCTTGAATTTGCCCCTCTGCTGTAGGCAAGTTTTCTTTAACCTGCAATGCTCTTGACTGATTTAACTTAAGATGTTTTGGGGGCAAATCTAAGATTGCATCATGAAGCCCAGAGGGATAAGGAGGAAGCTTTTGTATGCTGCATTAAGCCATCTAGCTCAGTATTGTTTACATTTCACTGGCAGCACATCTTCAGGGTTACAGGCGGCAGGTTTTCCCATCCCTACCTGGAGAGCCCAGGATGAACCTGGGACCTTCCAAGGCAGATAATCATCCAGTTAGTGATGACCCTTCCTTTATGCAAAACTCAAAAACAGTGCACCTGTTGAAATTTGATGTGCCCCAAGAATGAAGCAGAAAAACAGAAGCCTCTTTCACATGGGTGACTGAGTGGGAGCATATGCCCATCTTGATAAGGAAAGCAGCCATAATGTCTCACACAATTGTTCTCTTAAATGTTACCGATTAGAAGAATAAGGTTGTACCCAGAGTTTTTTTAACAGAAAAAGAAAAATGAGGCACCAGTCCTCATATACTGATAAAACTTCTTGTTGGGCCAGCACAACATGGCTGCCATGGGCAGCAAAAAAGAGGTGCTGGCAATCTATTCCAGTGAGCACTGTCACATAAACACCCACCCACCTACCCTTATTGTATCCTATTCAGAGAAGGCTGGTTGAAAATAATGGCCATGGCTAATCTGGGTCCATTAATTTCAGTGAGTCTACGATTGGATACAGCCCATGCTTTCCTACCTCACAAGGTTTTCGTTCCGAAATGCAATAAAGACTCTTAAGCAATTCAACATTACATATGAAATGACAAACAGTGCAATTCTATACTTACCTCCTCAGAATGAAGTCTTACGGAATGAAGTGGGACTTACTTCCAGGAACAAGCCCCACTAAATTCAGCAGGACGTACTTCTGAGAAGACATAGTTAGGATTGCATTATAAGAATTGTTACTTCAAGGTGGAATGCAGTCCTTTCAGGGAGGGAAAGATAGAAGTTGGGGGGGGGGAGGGATCATTGAAGAACTAATTTAATCATTTAATCATTTTGTTTGCTATTCTATCAGCTTATGATTTCATAGAAAACATCTTTAATATTTCATCTAGTTCAAAAACCCAGCCTTTGAAACCCTGCCTTACATTTACTGATGAGATTAGTACACTGAACTTTTATTAAGCCTCCAGACTGTTTAATTCATTTTTATTCCCCGTCCATCTGATATATCTTTTCTGCAGTCTTGTTTCTTCTTCTTATCTCTCACTGACAGTAGGTACTTATCACCAATGCCTTTGGAAGAGAGGTCAGTTTGTGTGTGCATGAATCTGTCAGTGTAACTCTTTCCAGCCCAACACCATACTGTACATTACATTCATAGGATGGCTTTATATTAGTGATGCTTCCAGAAATCAGATTTTGCCAGCAGATTCCCAATGGGCTGATTCTGGAAGGGGTTCTGTAAGTATCTTCACACACACAGGTTTGTTGTTAATTATATTATTAACTTATATAGGTTTGAGCTGGGACCACCTAGATCTAGCATTTGTCTTCAAATATGATCAGAGGGGACGCGGGTGGCGCTGTGGGCTAAAGCCTCAGCGCCTAGGGCTTGCCGATCGAAAGGTCGGCGGTTCGAATCCCCGCGGCGGGGTGCGCTCCCGCTGCTCGGTCCCAGCGCCTGCCAACCTAGCAGTTCGAAAGCACCCCCGGGTGCAAGTAGATAAATAGGTACCGCTTACCAGCGGGAAGGTAAACGGCGTTCCGTGTGCTGCGCTGGCTCGCCAGATGCAGCTTTGTCACGCTGGCCACGTGACCCGGAAGTGTCTCCGGACAGCGCTGGCCCCCGGCCAATAGATGTGAGATGGGCGCACAAACCCCAGAGTCTGTCAAGACTGGCCCGTTCGGGCAGGGGTACCTTTACCTTTACCTTTATGATCAGAGTAGGGACGCGGGTGGCGCTGTGGGTTAAACCACAGAGCCTAGGACTTGCCGATCAGAAGGTTGACGGTTCGAATCCCCGCAACGGGGTGAGCTCCCGTTGCTCAGTCCCTGCTCCTGCCAACCTAGCAGTTCAAAAGCACGTCAAAGTGCAAGCAGATAAATAGGTACTGCTCCAGCGGGAAGGTAAACGGTGTTTCCATGCGCTGCTCTGGTTCGCCACAAGTGGCTTAGTCATGCTGGCCACATGACCTGGAAGCTGTACGCCGGCTCCCTCAGCCAGTAAAGCGAGATGAGCGCTGCAACCCCAGAGTTGGCCACAACTGGACCTTATGGTCAGGGGTCCCTTTACCTTTACCTATGATCAGAGTAAACAATCCAACAGGGCTCTTTATAATAATGACCCTCCACTCTAGTTGCAATGCTCAGACAACATTATTCAGGGGGAAATGCAAAACTGACTATTGAGGACCAAGTACATTCAGTGGCTCTCAAATTCTGATGGACAGTTGAATGGCGGATAGAAACTTTGTGAGTAGAATGGAATGGCTGGAATCCTGACCAGCAGCACACCACACTAACTCCAAGATTTTGTTGCAGATTCCACTTGCAGATCCCACTTTTCATTTCTTTTCTTTTTTTGGTTTTTCGGGTACTATTATTTCTTTCTGCTTTCATTTGTTAAGTTTCATAAACAGACAAGCATAAAGGAGTGATAACAGAGTACAGGTAAGCTACAATACTGTTATTGCAAGTTCAAGAGCACAGTGTGAAGTTAGCAACAGGACAACCACGACAAAGAAGGGAAAACTAAAGGAAGAAGATACAGGATTCAAAGAAGAAATGGACATATTACCACCAGCCAACAATTGTTATCTGTAAATCAGTATGCGTTTCAAGTGGTATAAAGTTCTTTTGTTAGAAGCAAATTCAATAAAATGATAGCACCCCCCAATTTTTTTTGTCTAATTCTTTTGTTTTCTCAATGATTTCATTTTATGTGTTAATTTTTTCTATCAGAGCAGTCATCCAGATTTCTTGGTACCAAACGCCCAGTAAATTAAAATGAGATGTTTTCCAATATTTTGCTAATGTTAAGACATCCAGCATTTCTGAACTGGATTTATGAAGTGGTGGTTTGTTTGTTTGTTTGTTTGTTTGGCAATTGAAATCATTAAAGTATTTTAAATTTTGCTGCTTTACAAACTAGTGCAGTGTTATGTTTCCTAGAACAATGTCAAATATGTATCAATGAGCAGGTTACATGAACCAGTTTTGTATCTTTTAACTACAGCAAGAGTCATATACAAAAGTGTGGGAAGATAAACAGAAAGCATCAAAAATGGGGTCTTTATTTAAAATCTGAGATACAATATCTTTGGATAAACTGACAGCCAGTTGAAATGCATTGTCTAAGTTTAGAGGCCAGTAATTACCTGAATGCCTTGTTCATCTCTCCCCCCCCCCCATATCTTTATCTTTCATTTACTTGTTTCATCGACCTCCTCACATCTCCCTTCTCTGTGTTCCCATTTCAGAATCTTATTCAGCAATACTTCACCTTCTCTCAAAACTTATTTTAAATTATACGTTTCAACTATTATGTCTCCAATTTTTCCCTTTGTTATCAAATATTTAAGCTTGACATAATATTATTCAAATTTCACCTTTGTTCTTATAAACCAATTATTTTCACACTCCTTTCAGCTATGTCACTAATGCCATATTATCTTTAAATCCTGCATCATTCTAACATTCATACAATTTACAATATTTTTGCAAATAGTCCTTAAATTTCTTCCAGTCCTCTTCCACTATCTCTTCTCCCAGGTCTCGGATTCTGCCAGTCATTTCTGCCAGTTCCATGTAGTATATCATTTGCATCTGCCATTCTTCCAGGGTGGGCAAATCTTGTGTCTTCCAATATTTTGCGATAAGTATCCTTGCTGCTGTTACTGCGTACATAAAAAAAGTTCTGTCCTTCTTTAACACCATTTGGCCAACAATGCCCAAAAGAAAGGCCTCTGGTTTCTTAGGAAAGGTATATTTAAATACCTTTTTGAGTTCATTATAGATCATTTCCCAGAAAGCCTTAATCCTTGGGCATGTCCACCAAAGGTGAAAGAATGTTCCCTCAGTTTCTTTACACTTCCAACACTTATTGTCAGGCAAATGGTATATTTTTGCAAGCTTGACTGGGGTCATGTACCACCTGTATATCATTTTCATAATATTTTCTTTCAGGGCATTACATGCCGTAAATTTCACACTGGTGGTCCATAACCGTTCCCAGTCAGCAAACATAATGTTGTAGCCAATGTCTTGCGCCCATTTTATCATAGCTGATTTAACCGTTTCATCCTGAGTGTTCCATTCTAACAGCAAGTTATACATTCTTGAAAGTACCTTAGTTTTTGGTTCTAACAGTTCTGTTTCTAATTTCGATTTTTCCACCTGGAAGCCTATTTTTTTATCCGCCTTGTAGGCCTTCCTAATCTGACCATAATGCAACCAATCTCACACTTTGTCCTTTAATTTCTCAAAACTCTGCAATCTCTGTCTCCGTCTTTTTCAACTATCTCCCAATATTTTGGCCAATTGGCCTCCATATTGAGTCTTTTCTGCGCCTTGGCTTCCATTGGTGACAACCACCTTGGGGTCTTATTTTCTAACTGAATGCCTTGTTCATCTTTAGTTACAGCTAATGAACATGAATTTGATAATTTAATTTGAATTAAATATAATACCTGCAATACTGAATGAAATTAAGTATTTAAATGCTCTTATGTATTATGAATGATGTATGATCAGCTAGTGTATTTAGTAAAAAAAAAAATCCTGAAAAGAATGTGAAAAGTCCATGCACAAATGTTTCCAATATACATAACTCACTTCTTCCAAGACCATGGGATAATTTTATTTCATGATCATGAGTGATGACCACTTTCAATATGGTAAATGTCAAAGGCTCATGTCTGTAGATTTCAGAAATATTGGTGTGTGTTTTTTAATTTATAGAGTCCCTTATAGGAGATTGTAGTTTTCAGTTAGAAATTGCTCATGTATTTTGGATCTCCTGAATACCTATTTCTAAAGCTGCAACAGAAAGTAACATTGCAAGTCTGTCTGATAAGGCTGGTTTCACACCTACACTGCAAATAAAGAAAATGGTTTGTGTAAATACATGTGCTAAGAGAAATGGACAACACAATGGATTTAACTTGTGCCTACAGTTTACTGTGTAAATTCCAAATTCCTTTTCACATGCTGGCTAGAGCTAGTGGGAACTGTGCACTATGGTGGTGGAGGCCAGTCTTGTTCCACATTTTACCTCTAGTGGAATTTATTCTGAATTTACACCAATTTAAGCTACACTAGAATCTAGCCCTTAACCATTTGATTCCTGTGAATATTTCATTTACACCACTCTTTCTCCAGATCACACTAAACACTATTTCTGCTTTAAGTCCTTGAAGCAAAACACAAGGGTAGAGCTTGCAAGAAGATGCTGTTAAGGGAATCTGAATTACAGTTTCGATCTCTCAGAAAGAAAATGTAGCTTATTTTATGGTTTCTGAAGTGGTGGGGAAAATATCTTCCTGGGTGCTGCCTGATAGGTTTTGTCCTTTATCTCTACTCAAGGTAAGGACACATTGTACTCTGCTCAGGGTAGAGGAAAGAGATTGACAATTTCAGGAAAAGAAGTGCATAACCATGAAAAATTCTGTGGTTTGTGTATTTTACTCTTACTTTTTTCTTTCATTACATCCACTCCTGAAGAAGGTGGAAGAGAACATAGGAAGCTATCTTATAATAAATGGGCCCATTGGTCTATCTGCTCATACCTTGGTTAAATGTGGATTGTCTACGCCTGGTGTGTCCATTAATTCCTCCATGCCCAGACATCCTTCACTGTATACAGCTTTTGTGCCATACTTCTTCTCAGGAAATCCAGTGAGGTGAGGACTGCAGGGCCTGCTCCCTTCCAGGGCCTTCTCCAACTGGCCCAGGGGGCGTGGCCCAGGCCCTTATTTGGAACAAACTTTTGGGGAAGCTGGGAAGTGTTTTGCAATTGCTTCCCTGTTCCAATGTGTTTTAAAATGTCCTCAAGCAGTCGGTGGCAATTTAAATTTGTATTTCTTTTTTCCCCCTTTTTTCTCTTGTTGGGGGTGGGTGGGTGTAATGGATATTTGGTTGGGGATTAATTTTAGTATAATTGTTCTGTTTTTGTTTTCTGTTGTTTTATTGGTTCTGTATAGTTTGTGTTTTGTTTTTAAGGGGCGGGATCAGGGCTGCCTGGGAGTGAGGCCCCAGCCAACACGATGGCTGGGACAAGTTCCACAGGGGGGGAAGCACTGGGACATCCGATCTCGGTGATCATGGGCAGGAGGCGGAGTTACGCTAAGACCAGACCATGTCATTACCGAGGAGGCAGGTTTAGTCGTTGTTTGAAGACTATCCCTGCCTCCGGGTCTGGCCTTGACCAGATGGATACTGGAATCAACAGGGGAAACCCACATAACCTGAAGGTGTTGCTGTGTAATGCCAGGTCAATGATGAATAAAACCACTGCCATCCACGACCTGATTGTGGATGGAGGATTTGACCTGGCTTGTGTGACAGAGACCTGGTTGAATGAGGCAGATGGGCCTGTCCTTGCTGCCGCTTGCCCACCAGGTTTCTCTTACGCACAGCAACCCAGGTCATGTGGGCGGGGAGGGGGGGTTGCAGTGATTTTTAGGAAGTCATTAGTTTGCATCAGGCGTCCTACTGGGAAGACCCAGTTTTCTGAGTGCATGTTCTGGAAGTTGGGCAATAGGGGCAGTACAGGATTCCTACTGGTGTACCGACCTCCCCGCTGCACCAAGGATTCCCTGTCCGAGCTGCTTCAGGTCGTGGCGGATGTTCTCCTGGAGACACCTAGTTTGGTTGTCCTAGGGGATTTTAACATCCACGCCGACACGACCTTACAAGGGGCCACTCGGGACTTCGTGGAAAGCATGGCCTCCATGGGGCTGTCCCTGAATAAGTTGGGCCCAACTCATAGTCATGGACATGCCTTAGACCTGGTATTTACCTCTAGTGACGTGGGTGATCTGACACTAAGTAAAAGTGAAACCAAAGAAGTGCCATGGTCAGATCACTTCCTGGTGCAACTGGACTTCTCCGCGACCCTTCCCCTCTGCAGGGAGGTGGGACCAATTCGGATGGTCCGCCCCCGCCACTTAATGGATCCAAATGGTTTCCAGAGAGTGGTAGGGGATGCTTTATCCCATGTTGATGGCCTTTCAGCTGATTCCCTGGTGGCCCGCTGGAATGCGGAGTTAACCAGGGCTATCGACTGTCTGGCTCCGAAGCGCCCTCTCCGATTGCATGGAGCCCGGACAGCCCCGTGGTTTTCTTCGGAGCTGAGGGCGATGAAACAATCGCTGAGACGGCTAGAGCGTTGGTGGCAGAAAACTCACTCCGAATCTGACCGGACACAGGTTAGAGCTCAACGTCGAGCCTACCAAGTGGCGATAGCGACGGCGAAGAAGACTTTCTTCACCGCCTCTATTGCATCTGCAGAAAATAGTAGCAGGAGACTCTTTCAGGTGGTCCGCAATTTAACGGAACCACCTTTACCACCGGGGCCTTGTAAAGACCCCAAGATCTCCTGCAACGATTTTGCAAAGTTTTTTGCAGATAAAATCACTCATATTCGGAAGGAGGTAGACACCACCGTGGGAGCAGGGCTGGGGTGGGAGAGTGCTGGAGCTCTGTCTGGTCAAGTTGCATGGAATCAATTTCAATCCGTTACCCCCGAGGATGTGGACAGGCTGCTTGGACGCGTGAAACCAACCACCTGTCTCCTTGATCCTTGCCCATCCTGGCTAATAAAAGCAAGCCGGGAAGGGCTGGGCGATGGGCTCTGCGGGGTGGTGAATGCTTCCCTCTGTGAGGGAACATTCCCAGATCCGCTGAAAGAGGCGGTCATTAAACCGCTTCTTAAAAAACCATCTTTAGACCCGGCCAGTATGGCCAACTATCGCCCAGTCTCAAATCTTCCATTCTTGGGCAAGGTGATTGAGCGTGTGGTTGCTGAACAACTCCAGGCACGCCTGGAGGATGCAGACCATTTGGATCCCTTCCAATCAGGGTTCAGGCCTCATCATGGGACTGAAACTGCCTTGGTCACACTGGTTGATGATCTCCGGTGAGCTAGGGACAAAGGTGAGAGTTGTTTCCTGGTTCTGCTGGATCTCTCAGCGGCCTTTGATACAATCGACCATAACATCCTTCTGGACCGTCTAGAGGGGTTGGGAGCTGGGGGCACTGTTATACAGTGGTTTCGCTCCTTCCTCCTGGGCCGTGTTCAGAAAGTGGTGGTGGGGGATGAGTGTTCAGACCCTTGGGCCCTCACTTGTGGGGTGCCTCAGGGTTCCGTCCTCTCCCCCATGCTTTTTAACATCTATATGAAGCCGCTGGGAGAGATCATCAGGGGGTTTGGACTGGGTGTCCATCAATATGCAGATGATACCCAGCTCTACCTTTCTTTCAAATCAGAACCAGTGAAGGCGGTGAAGGTCCTGTGTGAGTGCCTGGAGGCGGTTGGAGGATGGATGGCGGCTAATGGATTGAAGTTGAATCCTGACAAGACAGAAGTACTGTTTTTGGGGGACAGGGGGCGGGCTGGTGTGGAGGACTCCCTGGTCCTGAATAGGGTAACTGTGCCCCTGAAGGACCAGGTGCGTAGCCTGGGAGTCATTTTGGACTCACAGCTGTCCATGGAGGCGCAGGTCAATTCTGTATCCAGGGCAGCTGTCTACCAACTCCACCTGGTACGCAGGCTGAGACCCTACCTGCCCGCGGACTGTCTGGCCAGAGTGGTGCATGCTCTAGTTATCTCCCGCTTGGACTACTGCAATGCGCTCTACGTGGGGCTACCTTTGAAGGTGACTCGGAAACTACAGCTAATCCAGAATGCGGCAGCTAGACTGGTGACTGGGGGCGGCCGCCGAGACCACATAACACCGGTCTTGAAAGACCTACATTGGCTCCCAGTACGTTTCCGAGCACAATTCAAAGTGCTGGTGTTGACCTTTAAAGCCCTAAACGGCTTCGGCCCAGTATACCTGAAGGAGCGTCTCCACCCCCATCGTTCTGCCCGGACACTGAGGTCCAGCGCCGAGGGCCTTCTGGCGGTTCCCTCATTGCGAGAAGCGAAGCTACAGGGAACCAGGCAGAGAGCCTTTTCGGTGGTGGCGCCCGCCCTGTGGAATGCCCTCCCATCGGATGTCAAGGTGATGGACAACTACCTGACATTCAGAAGACATCTGAGACGGCGGAAGAAGAATGGAAGAAATTTAAAACTTATCTTAAGGACTACTACAAACTTGAGGAATGCTAGAATGTCGAGGTTCTCAGGGAAAAAAAGGGTTACAGTGATAAAAGATTAGATTAAAGAAAAGACTAAGACGATAGAGGTTGGAAAGAAAGATTTAGAAGTTGCTAAAAAAGTATGGACAATGGGATGCAGAAAGGGGGGGTATGGGGAAGTCCTGGAAAAGAGGTTTATGAAAAAATGTTATGAAATTATACGTGTTTGTATGTCTTTTTATGTGTTCGTTTGTCTTTAAAAATTTTGTAAAACCAATAAAAAAATTCTATAAAAAAAAAGACATTCAGAAGACATCTTAAGGCGGCCCTATTCAGGGAAGCTTTTAATGTATGATATTTTAGTGTTTTTTGGTTTCTGTGGAAGCCGCCCAGAGTGGCTGGGGAAGCCCAGCCAGATGGGCGGGGTACAAATAATAAATTATTATTATTATTATAGTATTTGGAAAATCTGAAAAGAACTCTGATATGCTTAGCTTTGTGGCAGTGAAGGTCAGGTTGCACCCTGAAAGACCCCTAGGAAAAAAATCTTATTGGATTGACTTGTCTAAGATTTACGATTCACCAAGTCTGCCTTTGAAATCACAGTAATGGCAGCCCTAGTGAAGGTATAGTTACTAGAGAGGGGGACCACCAAGCTGTATTTCCTCAAGTGCCCTTTTTTCCTTGAGGAGGGCACTACTGGAAACATGGAAATGTGGAAAGAGGACACAATGAACCCAGTTTTCTAAACAGATTTCCAGAATACAAAATGCTCAAGTATGGTCTTCCAGATGAGAAACCAATAAGGAAAATCTGAATTTTGCAGGTAAGTGTAGATGAGCCCCTAGATATTTTTATTCTAAGCAGTTTTAAAATTGTATAAACAAAGAATTGAATGTGGTAGTTTTCAGTTGCACTCAGCTCCATTATAGAGAGGTAAGATGTTTGTCATTGAGTAAGGTGGGGCTACATATTTATAGTAAGCCAGCAACTCACATGGAGGTTACATTCTGGAGATCATGCCTAAAGCTAAAATCACATATGGTCAAAACTCACTAGTTCAATGGTGGTTGGGGCTGCCAAAGTCATTTTTCCCAGAACTCTGCTCATTTCCCACCCTTATATATGCCACCTGCATAAAGTTGAATGTGCACAAGTTAAATGGATATTGTGGGCTTACTGTATTAACTTTGACACAGGAATGGGGAACCTGTGGCCCTCCAGATCTTGATTGGCTACAACTCCCATCAGCCCTGACCATCAGCCATTCTGCCTGGAGCTGATGAGAGTTGCAGTCCAACAACATATGGAGGATTGTAAGTTCCTCATTCCTGCTTTTAACATGTCAAGAAGATCTGCAATGATTCAGTCACTGTGTGGGAAGTGCAAACACTGCCTGGAAATAGGAGCCGCCTTGTGACCTCACAGTCTGAACCGAAAAAGCAAGCCTGATCCATTGAAGGCAGTGCATAGACTACTTCCACCCAACCTTGTTCCATCTCTCTTGGTACTGAAGGAATTTGGGGACAGAGGAAGTGCCCTACCATTGGCTTCAATCCACAAGGTTCTTCCTCTTCCTCACAAGTAAAAACGGGGAAAATATTTTTAAATATAGGGATATGTTCATGATATTTGGATCTCACACATCTATGCTAATAGCTGTTGCTCAACATGAAATGGAACAACTTTCATCTCTTTAGTGAGGCCAACCGTATATCCTGTTTTGCATGTATCAGAAGGGGCTACAGAAAAAGACCCCACTGTGAAAGACTCAGTAGGACTACTAAGAGAGAGCTAGCCGCATCCTTGAAAGGAAGTTCTGTGTGGGATGAGATAAAGAGTATAGAGCATGGAGAATGTGCTCCAAAAAGGAATGTATGCATGAATGTTGAGTGCAGCACATCCACCACAAATGCATATAGGAACTGGTACACACAGGCTTAGATTGGTAGTGGTAAATCATAAAATGCAAATGATTAATAGGCTCAAAAGAGGGGAGGAAAGACATAAGAACATAAGAAGAATCTGCTGGATCAGGCCAGTAGCCCATCCAGTTCAGCATCCTCTTCTCAAAATGGCGAACCACATGCCTGTAGGACACCCACAAGCAAGACAGGAGCACAAGGACACTCTCCCCTTTTGCAGTTTCCAGCAGTTTCCTGACCATAATGTTTCTAACCATGGAGGCAGAGTATAGTTTTGATAGCCTTCTCCTCCATGAATTTGTCTAATCCTCTTTTAAAGCAACCTAGGTTGGTGGCCATCGTTGCCTCCATACTTTGACTATGTCCTGTATGAAGTACTTTCTTTAACCTGTCCTGTATCATCCAACATTCAGTTTCATTGGATATCCACACATTCTAGTGCTATGAGAGAGGGAGAAAAAACTCTCCTCTGTCCACTTTCTACAGGCCGTGCATAATTTCATAAATTTCTATCATGTCACTTCTTACTCAGATTTTCTCTAAATGAAAAGGGAGAGCCAGTGTGGTATTGTGGTTAAGAGCAGTTGACTCGTAATCTGGTGAACCGGGTTCGCGTCTCTGCTCCTCCACATGCAGCTGCTGGGTGACCTTGGGCTGGTCACACTTCTTTGAAGTCTCTCAGCCCCACTCACCTCACAGAGTGTGTGTTGTGAGGGAGGAAGGGAAAGGAGAATGTTAGCTGCTTTGAGACTCCTTAGGGTAGTGATAAAGCAGCATATCAAACCCAAACTCCTCTTCTTCTTCTTTAAATGCTACAACTTTTCCTCATAGGGAAGGAAGAAGGAAGGAAGGAAGGTTGATGCTTCCTTTTTAAGGCAATGAAGAAAGGAGGAACAAGGAACGTAATCCAGGGCTACTCTTTGAAAATAGTCAAGCACATAGGAGTGGAACCATAGTACCACCATGGTCTGAAGCCACTGAGCTGTTCCACAAGGATACCATGCATTATGAAAAATGGAGAATTAACAGGGTCACACCTGTATACAGGAGAAATACGTGCCATGAAACAGACCAGATGACACTTAGAGCACAGATGGTGAAAGCTCCACTGTGAAGTCAACAAAATACAGCTTAGTCATTAGAGCACATAATTGTGATGACCTTATGGCAGCGAAAGCAGTGAGGAGGATCTACTTAGCTGCCTCTGTAGTGTTCTTGAATATTTGCCCAGTGAAGCACAGCTATTCTTTAAAATCTGCACTCCTGAACTCCTCTGAATTTTGTGGTGCAATTCTTTAGCTGGAAAAGTACAAAAATGTGTGTGTTAGGGGAAAGTGTGTATAACAATGCTTATATGAGTGAAAATAACATTCAGAAATGCATTACACTGGCAAAAATTGTTTTCCTAAATCTGTATGTTTGCATACAAAAAATGTAAACATAAATGAATAGGCTGTAGCTTAGTGGTAGAACATTTGATTGCATGCAGAAGATCCCAGGTTCAATCCCTGGCATGTCCAGGTAGGGCTAGGAATGCCCCTAATCTGAAACCTTGGAGAGCTGCTTCCAGTCAGTGTAGACAATACTGAGCTAGATAGACCAGTGGCCTGATTCAGTATAAGGTAGCAGCCTGTACTCCTGTGAAAATGGACAGATCCATCCATCTCTTGCCTAGGTTCACATCAAGCCCCACAATGTTGTCCATTGGAATCCAGATCCATCCATCTCTTGCCTAGGTTCACATCAAGCCCCACAATGTTGTCCATTGGAATCCAGAGTGCTGTATATTTTGACACAGCTCAGGTTTGAGATTTGTTTGGAGCAATCATTGTACTTTGTTCCAGAGGGGTGGCTTGAAAGTAATGACCTGCTGAGAAGCATTAAGAGGAGAACATTTGGAAAACTCATCTCTGCGACAAACAACCTGGACCTTCAGTGTCTGTGTGTTTGTGTTTGTTTGTGTGTGTGTGTGTGTGTGTGTGTGTGTTGTCCACTAGCTTCTCTCTTAAGCAAAAGTTATTAATCTTCAAATGCTCAGGAAATGTTCAGTGGGGGGGGGGATGAAAAGGAGAGGGGAGCTTCTGGCAATTACTGAACTCTTACAGCATTTTAGAGTGGAGAAGGGTAATTATTGTCACTCCCCCCCCCCTTTCCTGCTCTCTCAGCGTGTGGACGGAACATTCAATTGAGTTTTGTTCCTTACTAAAAGCTCCCTTTATAATTTTAGTATTATGTTGATAAATGCCAGTAATGAGATGGTATGTGCTTTATTGCTGGTGTTAACACTCAATTTCTGTCTGATGGTTTAATATCAAAGTATAATTTCTCCCCATTATTTAAAATGAGCATTTCAAAAGGGGGCTTTTGCAGCTCAGCTGTTCTTTTCAAAATGAAATGCACTCTTGGCATTGTCTGTCACCTTTGCCTTTTGTCCTGTGCTACAGAGTGGTTGGCGCTTGCATTCACCAAGAGGATGACTAATCAAGTCATTTCGCAGCAGTGGCCCTTGGAAGGCTGACCCCCAAGGTGGCTCCACTCACAAAGCCTCAATGTTGACAACCAAATGTGCCGAATGAAAAGGGGGAGGGCAGGGGGAGAAGAGAAATTATCTCCTGTGACCCAGGAAGGCTCTTTCCTTTCACAGGAGTGAGCTGAATAAATGTTGTTTCTTTGCATTAGGGAGAAGACAAAGAAAAGAGACATAAAGGTAGGATTGGTTCATGAGTGGACGGTCCGGGAATCAGCGTGTTTTTACATGAGTAGAATGTGTCCTTTTGTTTAAAATGCATCTCTGGGTTATTTGTGGGGCATAGGAATTTGTTCATCCCCCCAAAAAATAAAATCTGGCCCCCCACAAGGTCTGAGGGACAGTGGACTGGCCCCCTGCTGAAAAAGTTTGCTGACACCCTGGATTGGTTGAAAGAACATCCCTTCAATGAAAACTGTCATGGTGGATATCACCATTGCAATGAATAGGCACCTTCCCTCAGCCTTGGTGCTGATGCCTTGGCAGGACTTTGGTGAGGGAGATAGATGTCCAGTGCTTCTAAGAGAAAAAAAAAGATTGGCTTAATGTTTTATAAATAGGTAAAGTAATACACATAGCCATCTAAAAACAATCTCTCAGAAGCCCACTGATACCCTAGTTAGTTATTTTAGGAGTATTTACCGTATATCCCACCTTCTAACCAACATTCTTGAGGCACCTTAGAATATATCTGAAACACAACAAAACAGATAGTGATGGACCAAGATCATTTACTTGGAAGCTAGCAAGTGGTTATCAGCATAGTTTTGCACTATCAGCAGCCTTGGATCTGAAGGGGTTAGGTCAAGAATAGAAAATAACTCCTCCAAGTCCATCTTCTGAGCCTTATATTGGTGTAAAAGCAGGCCTCTGAATTCAAGTTCCACTTAATTGTTTAGCTACAGAATCTGATAGGGACTTGGAAAGCTCAGACCTACCTCTTGATTTACCTCCAAACCACCACCAACTTCAGTTTCTTAGCTGGTAGGTCCTGTCTGCCAGACAACAGTCAGAATTCCTGTCACCACTAACCCAACCAGTGTACCGTGTGTGCGTGTGTGTATGTGGAGAGAGAGAGAGAGAGAGAGAGAGAGATGTGGAAATGTAATTTGTCAATGGCTTCCATATGGAAAAAAATAACTTGAAATGGGTTAAAGGCTTGACCTTTCAGTGGAGGTGTTCCCCCCCCCCCGGGGGGGGGGATATGAGGTGGGGAAATCTACTTCAGAACTTTTTTGTTTGCAGCTGTCTATTTTACTTTTACTTCTTTTTTTTTACATCATCAGAAAGTGCACAGTTAAACTATGGAACTCCCTCCCACAGGAGGCAATAATGGCCATCAGCAATGATGGATTTAAAAGAAGACTAGATGGCTACTAGCCATAATGGCTACGCTCTGCTTCCATAGTTGCTGGAAACCACAGGAGAGGAGAGTTACTCTTGTGCCTGAATCCTGCTTGTGGGTAATGGACATCTGGTTGACCACTGTGATAACAAGATGCTGGACTAGATGGGACACTAGCCTGATCCAGCAGGGTCTGCTTATGTTTGTACTTCCACTTGTTTACCCTCCGTGCACTGTTTTTTATTAATTTGCACTGCAATCACATACAGAGGAGGGCATGAACTGTGAGGCATTGGACACTTGATCTTGAAAAGACATATTGATGAGCTGCTTCTCAAGGGGAAACCTGCTGATGTAGCAGGACCAATGGCTTCAAGTTACAAGAAAGGAAATTCTAACAAAACATCAGGGAGAACTTTCTGATGGCAAGAGCTGTTCGAAAGTGGAACGTTCTCCCTCTGAAGGTGGTGGACTCTCCTTCCTTGGTGGTTTTTAAGCATGGGTTGGATGCCCATCTGTCACTGATGCTTTAGCTGAGGTTCCTGCATTGCAGGGGGATGGACTAGTTGACCCTTAGGGTCCCTTCCAACTCTACAATTCTATGACTCTATAACTAACAGCTGAGCCAACTAACTTTAAAACTATTCAAAATAAAAACAAATTAAAACAGACCAAGGAACTCAAAAACAGCCTTATTTGTTGACATCTTAAACTGGCAACATCAGAGGGCACTGCTTGTTTTACAATCCAGCCGGCTCTTGCTGGTAAGCCTCTAAATTAACTCCATCCCTACAAGCTGAGACATTTTGTTTGTTCTTCTTCAGACAATATGTCTGCCGTTTCTTCCTCATCTCCATTAATCCTGTAAATACCGGTAGTTCCTGTGTGAATAAAGCCACTGAACTCCAGAAACTGTAAGTCATTATTCCAACCTAATGCACCCAAGCTACAAGGTCTGTTAACGTGCCTCTTTTGGTGCACCTACACAACTCTGCCCTACCCATCACCTTGCTTCTCCCTGTTTCCCTTTTGGTAAGACAGCAGTGATGGTGCTTCTGGGAAATTAGCACTGTGACTCTGTTTCATTGGGCAAGCCACTTCTGCTTACTTCTAAGTTTCCTTCGAAGGCTGGAAAATGTCTTCTATCTTGTTGTTGTTGTTGTTGTTGTTGTTGTTGCTGCAAATTGGTATAAGCACATTTGGCATCTTACTCTTATGGAAAGATTAACACATGATAAGTGGAATGTGAGTGGTCAAACTACATCCAATCAATTTCACACAGTGTTGGTTTTGTTCCTATCTTTTATAAAAACTTTTCTTGAGAACTCATGGCCTCTAGCTATCCAGGCAGATAGTTGTTTTACTTATTGTTTATCTAATCTTAATGCATATCACTGTTTTCCCAATCATATTCTGTAGTAACATATGCAGCACATGAACTCTACCACAGCTCTTTCCTTCCCCTACACAACAGGTGTTTTGCTAGCATGTCTAGCCTAACAGTGTTAACATTTGGAAAATTAACTTTGCAAAGATTAAAAGGACTGCATATACCCACCCCACCACTCAGATAGGTGCCCATTTATTTGTTCAGGTCTTGGGCCAATTTAATACCCTCTACGTACGGACATATCAATATCTTTGCAATGCAGTTAACTGAATGCCAGTTTTTTTGGCCATGTGTGTGCACGGGAGAGAGTAGAGCATAGGAGATGATGGGTTACTCATTCACCACTTCCTCTCCTAATGGGAAATTTGTTCCCATGGCTAAGAGGCTATTCAGTTTGCACCTACTCTGTGAGAGAACTATCCCTTTGCAATTTATGGAATACGGTTTAGATAATGCAGAATACACCAACACACACACACACACACACACACACACACACACACACACGTCAGATGCCTTCATACTTTTAATGAAGTAATGAAAGGCAGGAATTTAAAGAAGGCAGTCCCCCCCCCCCATGCATAGAGATCCACTGATTGTGGAAACTACAATGGTTAAATTTCTGCCTGAGTACAACTGCTAAAGACACAGGACCTCTGCTGTGGCAGATGGGAAGGTGTAGGGAAGTGGGAAGCTTGGCTATTCTGGATATAACATGAACATAATAAGCAGTGACTAAAATGGAAGTCCTTAAGGGTTCCTGTCTAAGTGATTTCTTACATTTAGATGCCATGCAGCTTTTAGCTGAAATAAAAGTGATTGCAATCATTTTATTATTATCATCATCAACGTAGTTTAAGCAAGTGGACAATATTTATTCAATGCTCAGCTCTGTTTCTTATTTGCCATTAAGTGATTCTGGAGTAATTTAGTCCTGAATGGCTGTATCTGAATGCAGATGAGATCCTTCCTAAATTTTGCCATTGTAAGTCACCTTCCCTATCTTAACATTTGGTGCTATTGCATTAAGAAGGTGCCTCTCTACTGATGTGAGGAGGAGGAGGAGGAGGAAAGATTTGTGTTTGCTCTCTCTTCTCATTGAACATGCTGTCTCAGCTGTTTAATCAGGACAAATACAAACCATGTACACATATCTGGGTCTTCTCTCATCTCTTGTCTATGGTGTGCTAAAAAAGAATAGCAATTGATGGTTTAGACAGCTTCTATTGCAGAGAGAGAGGTGTCCTTATGTAACTGTCCTTGAAATAAACTCTTATTTAAGGCAGCTTTATAGTTATACATTTGGTCAGTGCTTTGGGATTGGGAGAAGCCCAAGTGTATAATTCAGTATTGTTCAGTATCTAGGCCTAACTAGATGTCACACTAAGGAGACATGGCACAAATCCACTCTTCTTCCCTTCTTTCCTTTTATTTGTTTTGAATTATATTTATTGATATTCAAAAATATACAGAAAAACATACCCATTACAAAGTATTTTTCTATAATATACTGAGATAAAACAACTGCTCAATCTAAAAAAGAGCAAAGTCAGAAGAAAGAAATATACAAAAAAAGGAGAAATCTAAAGAAGCAGAAAGCCAGAGAAAAGGAAAAGAAAGAAAAAACTAAAGAAAGATAGAGTGAAATAAAAGGACTTCCAGTTCTCTATAGCTACATATGATATTCATTCTTTAAGCCCCAACCATTCTATCTTCTATAAACCAATATTTTTTCAGTCTTCAAATCCAGATATTACAAGTTCATTTTCTCTTTCATACAAAAAGTTCATAAGAAATCTCTAATCCTTAACAAATGTTAGTACAGTCATACCTCTAGTTGCGTTAGGCTCACGTTGAGGATTTTCAGGTTGCGAACGCGGCAAACCCGGAAGTGTATACTTCTGGGTTTCACTGTGCGCACACGCACAGAAGTTTTCTGTGCACTTCACACATGCGCAGGAGCACTCTATTGCATCACACGCAGAAGCAGCGCTCTACTTGCGGACTTTTCGGGGAGCGAATGGCACCCCGGAATGGATCGTGTCCGTAAGGAGAGGTACCACTGTACAGTCAAACCTCGGTTGTTGAACGTAATCTGTTCCGGAAGCCCATTCAGCTTCCGAAATGCTCGACAACCGAGGTGCGGCTTCTGATTGGTTGCAAGAGCTTCTTACACTCAAGTGGAAGCCGCTTCAGATGTTCGGCTTCCAAAAAACGTTAGAAAACAGGAGCATTTACTTCTGGGTTTTTGGTGTTCGGGAGCCAAAACGTTCCAAAACAGAGGTGTTTGGTAGCCGAGGTTTGACTATAATGATTTTTCTCTAATTAAACATGTTAGCTTAGCCATCTTAGCCAAGTCCAGTAATTGTATCAGTCATTCTTCTACAGTGGGTAAGGCTGTGTCTTTCCATCTTTGTGTACATAGCAGTCTTGCTGCAGTAATCATATTTTGGAGTAATCTTCCACAATCCTTTTCCATTAGCCCTAAAAGAAAGGTCCTTGTTTTCCAGGTCATTGAGCAGTTTTTTGTTTTTCTTTCATGGTCTACTAAGACCCCAATATCCTTTTCACATGTACTACTGGTAAGCCAGGTGACCCCCATCTTATATTTGTGCAGCTGGTTCTTCCTGTCTAAGTGTAGAATCTGGCATTTGTCCCTATTAAAATTCATTTTGTTAGTTTGGGCCAGGTTCTGCAGTCTGTTAAGGTCTTCTTGAATCCCAATTCTGTCTTCAGTGGCATTAGCTATCCCTCCCAACTACCCGTCCATCTGCAAATCGGATGAGCATGCCCTCAGCCCTTTCACCCAAGTTGGTTATAAAGATATTGAACAATAGTGGGCCTAGGACAAAACCCTGTGGCACCAAACTTGTCCTTTTTTCCCAGGATGATGAGGAACTGTTAGATCCAGGATGATGAGGAACCGTTAGATTAGGTTCAGTCAGTCAACCAGCTACAAATCCACCTAACAGTTAACTCTCCCAGTCCATCTTTTACTAGCTTCTCCACAAGAATGAAGGATCCCATTGTTGAATTAGCCAGGCAAGTGTCATAATAGTTTCCAAGAATGAGCCCTTAGTATAAGAAAGGAAGCTGCTCTGTGCCAGAGGGCAAATGGGTGGGCCCCCTCCCTCACTGGTTGGTAGTGAGAAAGACATGGCCAATGTCTGTGAATCCAAGGGTGTGGATATACGAGAAGCAAGACCCAGGAGATTGAGGTGGCATGCAAATATAACAAACCACTGTGCTGAAAGAGGCTAGTAGCATTACCTTATCTAACATGTTACTTAATGCGGCTGACCTCAATTTCTACAGCACTCTAATGATTATCACACACAATCTTTATTACGGTCCAGAGACCAACAAAACATTACAAATCAATACAGAGTTCATACAGCCTACCTCCAGATTACTCAAGCACTTTGTTTGGAATATAGGGCTCATTTGTTCTTGCAACCACCGATAAAAACTTTGCCACTGCCAACGTTCTAGCTTTTGTCCGGTCTTCCAGTAGAAACCTGACATAGTGAGACTCTGACTTTTCCGGGAAAGGCACCAGCAAGGGTAGTATCAGTTCAGCCCTGGCCTGCTCATACTTCGCACAATGTAACAAAATATGACCTATGGAATCGATGTCTTGGGCACACGAGCAAAGTCTGTCCTGGTAGGGAACTCCTCTCAACCTACCATCCAGCACTGCAGAGGGGAAGACATTCAGTCTGGCTTTGGTGAAAAGCCTTCGATAGTTAGGTACTGTCAGGTTTTTGATGTAAGATGTTAACTCAAAGACATACCCATATTGAACTCCTGCTGCCAGTGGACTACAGACTGCGTGTGACCGAGATCTCAGGTCACTGTGTGCATTGTCCCATAATCTTTGCTTTAAAACCTTTTGGGCGCCTTTATAGCCCAGGTAATACAGTTGGGGGGGAGACAGACCAATAGAGGTGGCTTTTTTAGCCATGGTTTTCTGCCATTTGCTGACAAATTCCTCATTGGTCAAATGTTGGTACAGACCCTTCCCTAGATTAAACACTGAAATCCTGAGCCAATGTCTTAGGGCAGCCCACCACGCTCTAGCTGAAATTGGGCATTCACCAGCTTCCAACAGAAGTACGGAGTTGGGGACGCAGTTAGGTACCTGCAGCAGAGATCGTATAAATTTTGCCTGAAAGCCATCTAGCTTTGGCAGGTCCCCATTATGCCAGACATTTGCTGCATACAGGAGTTGGGAAATGGGCTTTGCATTGAAAACCCTTAAGGCTGCTGGAACATATTTGCCGCCCTTTGTGAAGAAGAATCTCTGTATGGCTAGCTTTGTAATCTCCGCCTTTTGAAGGGAGGTTTGCCAATGGTGCTTCCAAGATCCTGTATGATGGAATGTGAGCCCTAGGTAACTGAAGTATTTTACCTGTTCAAGGTTATGGCCATCCAGCACCCATTTAGACTGGGAGAATCTTCTTTCGAAGACTAAGATTTTAGATTTTTCATAATTAATGGATAAACCATTTCCAGAACAGTAATCAGAAAATTTCCTCAACAGATAATTCAAGCCCGGCCTGGAACGCGAGATGATGGCTGCGTCATCAGCATACAACAACAAAGGGGTCCTTCTCATTCCTATTTTTGGAATGTGTCCATCTGGGTCCATTAAGTTCTCTTCTAGGTCATTTAAGAATAGACAAAACAATGTGGGGGCCAAAATACAACCCTGTCTCACCCCCCTAGTCATCTCGATGCTGTTTGATAGCTGTCCCTGTTGACCGCATCGGACCTGCAGTTTGGTTCCATTGTACAGGGCTTTTATAAGAAAGAGAAGTCGTTTGTCCTGCAAAATCAGACTCAATTTGGACCATAGCTGGAATCTGGGGATGGAGTCAAATGCTGATTTCAGGTCCATAAAGGCCACGAAGAGTTTACCCTGTAGATGTCTGGTATACTTCTCAGCTAGGAAGGACAGCATTAGACAGTGGTCTGTTGTTGAATGGTTCTCACGAAAAGCTGCCTGGGCTTCAGATAGTATATTATGTTCATTTAGAAAAGTTGTCAGTTTGCTACTGAGGAAATGGGCATACAGTTTCCCAATTATTGAGAGCAGGCTAATAGGCCTATAATTGGAAGGTACATTTGGGTGGCCTCTCTTAAAGATTGGAACTACTATAGCATGTTTCCAGCTATATGGTACCTTACCCGAGTTATTTACTACCGTAAAGAGTGCTGCCAGAAGCGGAGCCCACCAGTGCTGGTTTGATGTAATCAACTCTGCTGGGATAAAGTCTTTCCCCGGAGCCTTTCCACTCTTCAGATTCCCAATTAATGTATTGACTTCCTCCACAGTAACCGGCCTCCAATTAGGGAGCAGTGACAATTCTGCCCTGTCATCCTCCTGTAAGCTGGAAGGGAGGTTTGGATTTTCCATAAATATATTTCTGAAGTGGTTCTCCCAAACCTGAGCTGGAATGACACAGCTGGAGGCTGAGGAACTATTTTTCATTGAGTCGGAGACCAGTTGCCAAAAGAGTTTAGTTTCATTGTTTAGTGAGGCATTCAATAGTAGGGACCAGGAATTTTGTTCGGACTGCCTTTTTTTTGAGGCCAAAAGGGCTTTATACTCTTTTTTGATTTTGAAATAAGATTGAGGTAAGTAGCTTAATCCAGCGTTTCTATAGGCCAAATAGGCGTTCCTTAAGGCTTCCTTCTTTGTGCGGCACTCTTGGTCAAACCAACCGCGCCCTTTAGCAGTGCGTGGCTTGCCGGCTAAGTTTATGTTAACCGAGACCACATCCTGCAAGGACTCAATGAGATTTTCGTAAGCTGTCAGGGAGGAGTCTATTGATGAATTGTTTATTATGATTGATCTTAACTTTATTGCAGTTTGTGAATTCAATCTATTCTCAACTGCAATTGCTATCTCAGGTGTCCATTTTTTCCTACGCAATGCTGGATCATTTGCTTTGTCTATATCCTCATGTTCTATGTGAGAGTGCTGAGTTGAATTTTGGCCAGTAGTGGAGATGATAAGAGGTAAGTGGTCACTTTCAGTCCTATTATCTATGGTGAATTTTTTAATTGATTCGAAGGCCTGTCTGTTAGTGAGACAGTAGTCTACTGTGCTGGCTCCATTTGTATTTATGAATGTGTACTCGCCTTCTCTGTCCCCGGGGAATGCCCCATTAGCAATGATCAGGTCCAGACTTATTTGTAAAAAAGCCAGGCAGAATCCAGCATAGTTGATTTGGCAATCTTTCGAATGTCTACGTGGGGGTGGGTTTAGCAAGAGGGCGCTATTTTCCTTTAGATCTCTTAATATTGGGAATTTTATCTCCAGGCTATCATCATTTGAACCTATTCTGGCATTCATATCTCCCATTAGGTAAAATGGCGAGCCAGGGTACCTAATTTGTAGGGAATAAAGGAAACTATGGAGTTTACGCCACGTGCTCTCTATCTGTGTTTGCACTGTATATGGTGGAATATACGCTGAAACAAGAATAATACTCTTGGATTCCATATGCAAGGTGATCCCCAGTGCCAGCTGCTCGAAAACTGAGCACTCAATAACTTGTGACGCCAATTGAGTGGAAACCAGAGTTACTAGGCCCCCCCTCGGTCGTCCCCTTCCAAGCGGTTTAGAGGCCTTGATTTCGTAGACGTCATAACCGTCGAGAGCTATGTTATCAGTTGCCCAAGTTTCCTGCAGCATTATTATGTCAAAACCCGTTATATATTCACGAAATGGCTCATCCCCATGTTTGTTAGCCCAACCCGCTATGTTCCATGAGATAATGTTAAAGCTGCTCGTTCCATAACTGGCTTGGCTTCATTGTGGTGGGGAAATTGTTATCAGCTCTCCCACTGGTTCGGGAATGATGCAACCGTTCTTAGGATATGCACGGTGTTGTTGTTCTTGGGGTTGATTTGCAGCATTTTCCTGATTTCCCGGCATCGACGGTGTTATTTGAATTGCTGGTGCCATCGGGGGGTCTTCGTCAAAGATAATTAAATCTTTCTCTGGCTTTCTATGTGTCCCATTTCCCTTGGGAGGGTCGTCACTTGGCATTGCCTGATCAGATTCCAGTTGGGATAGAGGGTGGTGAAATTCTGGATCTGCCAAAGGCGTAATAGAGAGTCCTATCTTTGAATTATCTAGGTTGGGCTCGCATTCTTTGTGTGTTTGACCTTTTTGGTCTGATGTTTTCCTCTCCAAGTGAGTGTTACAGCTGGGTTCACCGCACATATTCATCTTTGACGGCCCTTCCGAATGAATCATGGCCCTATGGCAAAAGCTCTTCGGCAGAGAGGGTGCTGATCGCTTGGGGTTGGTCCGGCTATACAACAAGTTTGGCAGTAGTTGTTTTAATAATGATTATCACCAGATGATTCCACCATATCCACCATCCATAGCTACATTAATTATGAACTTGCAGTAATTAAGCTATTACAGTTAATGTAGCTATGTTGGTGCCATTAAATTAAAGCCTCGGCTGTAAATAAAGATGGAGTGATGGAATGAAAGAGGGTGCTGACAAGACTGGGATGTCATTAAAAAGGAGAGGAGGGGAGGGAAAGCACGCCTGCATAAGCCAGAAATCTTGGTTTGAAACATTTGTCTGAAAGACGAGCTCTTGTTTTGTGGTTTTGCAGTTTCTAGAAGCCAGATATTCAAAGTGAAAGGAAGTGGGGGGGGGGATCAGTAGTGAGAATACTGTTGTATTTGCTAAAGTGCCTATTAGCTGTCATCACTTCCTCTAAAAGCAAACTCAGCTGGTGAATGCCAACAGAAAAAGAGCATGGCATGGGACCTCTACAGAATTGGACTTATTTTTAAAACTAAGGGAGTATCCCTCCCTGGGGAACCTCCCCCCCCCAAAAAAAAAAGCAGTCCAAAGAGGACTGAGCACACTAAGCATATAAAAATGTTGAGCGTCGACGGAAAAAGAGAACAGAAAACTGAAAAAATGGTTCTCTAAATAGGCTCACTTCTGCTAGCCAGAGGGAATATGCAACAACAGTTTCTTGCGGGTCCCTCTTGTGACAGCTAAAGAGGACCCTGGTTTTCAGTTGCGGCATTACAAGTGAATACAAGTTGCTGAGGATAGCTATTTCCTTCATGATCCCTCCTTTAGCTTTTCCTGTAGTGTGGACTCAGTAAAATGCTTTACTTTTCAAAGGAAAATGGTTATGCTATGCTACTGTAACGAGATAGGTGCAAAGGGGAGAGACCTTTTGTCTGTAATTTACTGTAGCCCAGAGGGACTTCCAGAAGCTGGTTGTTTCTGGTTTTTAATCAAATTTAGGATTGTGCAACTGATCAGTTTGAATCCCAAACTGAATCAGGCCGATTTGTACTGAATTTGGATCAGGTCAAGACAGCTACAGATTACTACAGAATGGGTCAAGAGGACTCAAGTTGATTTGTAGTCCATTCCAGAGCTCAAATTATATCTGAAAAAAGCCAGACAAACTGTCTCCTAGGTGTTGCAATTATTAATTACAACACCATATAAGGAAAATGTGAAACTGAGGCGGTGGTGGGGCGGTGGAATTGTCTCACTGAGAGCTCTCTCTTCCAGTCCAGTGCTAGAATCTCACCCAACAGTCTCCATTCACAGTTCTTGTGCGTTGAAGTTTTAAAATGCTGCAAGCTCACACTGCCTCCACTCTAGCTATCTCTTAAAAAGAGTTAGGTGGCATTTGTTCAGCTTGTGTTTTGTTTCCTTCACAGTATGCTACCTAACTAATCCCAGTCCCACCCTTGTACTGATAAAAAGTAGATGTTGATGGTATCTTATTATTAGTTATTTAATCAGTGTTACTCTCCTTAATCCTTCCTTCCACCAATTTTGCCCTTAGTTTTTCAGGTTGGGTTTGTGTTTTTAAATAGCTGTATTCTGCTTTATTTGTCTCCCTTCATTACTGCTTCATCTTGTGTGAAGGTCAATAAATCAAGTGAGTACATTGAACACAGGTATATTATACATAGTCAGTACACAAGCAGCACACACAATGTAATGTTACATACACCAGTGCTGTACAGACTTTTTAAATTATTATTAAGAAAAAGGGATCGCTCTCCTGAACCTAAGAAGAACCTGCTGGATCAAGTCAATGGTCCATCTGCTCCAAGATCCTGTTCCTAGACCCTGTTCCCCGTGGCCAACCAGATATCTGTTGAAAACCTATAAGCAGGACCTCAGTACAAGAGCCCTCTCCCCTCCAGTTATTTTCAACAACTGGTATTCAGAAGCGTTTCCGCCATCATGGCCAGTAGCCATCAAGAGCCCTCTCCTCCTTATTTTAAATGTGGAAGAGGCCCAAACACAGAGTCCCAGATTTCTCATTCTGTCTTCTCATCTATAATGACAAAACATCACAAAAGAGGTCAAGCCCTAAAAACAGACAGAGGAGTCAATTATGTCTGCAACAGAAGCTTTGGAAAATGTCTTTTTATCTCCCTTGAAAAAAAGAGAGTCCAGTCCTTCATTATACGGAAGAGGAGATATTGTGTATTTTAATTAGATCACAAGAATCACTGGGGAAGGGAAACTGCTTGGCTGTCAAAAATATTTTAGTTTGGAAGAAATTATTTAAACTTCAGGACAGGGAGAGTTCCATAAATCTGGTAGAACTCTAAAAACAAAACAAGAAAAACCCAACCTTTGTTTTATATCAATATATCAAGATAAAAGCTGGAAACCAAACATCAACAAACAAACAAACAAACAAACAAACAAACAAACAAACAACTATTCCTTACCTTTCTGGGGCTTCCTATCTTAGCCTAGTTCTCATTGAGATGGTCAACCTGTTTGCTCTTTCTTATGCTTTGCAAATGTCTTCAGTCAGGGCTCACCCACACTCTCAGACCCTCCAAGTGCCCCCCTATTTTCCAAGGACGTCCCTGATTTAGAGAAGCCTCCCTGGTTTCTGATTTGATCCCAGAATGTCCCACTTTTCCTTAGGATGTCCCTGTTTTCATTGGAGAAATGTTGGACAGTATGAAGTTATCCAACCCCTGAGCTGTCTGAAGGCAATCCTGTATAGGGAAGTTTTTTTAAAAAAAAATGTTTAATGTTTTATTATGTTTTATATATGTTGGAAGCTGTCCAGAGTGCTGGGGCACCCCAACAAGATGTGTGGGGTATAAATAGTAAAATTATCATTATGGAATGAAACGTCCCTATTTTCATCAGAGAAATGTTGGAGGGTATTGCACTCTGTCCTGCGATTTCAAGTCACAAGCCCAAGAGGTTTTCCCCTTTTTCTGCCGCTTTCCCCAAGAAAACACAACTGTTTACTGTTGAATCAGAACAAACATCAATCAGGTTTTCTACAGATAGATGTTTGTTCTGATTCAGCAGTAAACAGAAGATTTCCCCTGTAAAGTGGCAGGGCAAACATTAAACTTCTGTGACCCAGTGAGTTGAAATCCCTTGAAGTGGATGGGCCCTCAGTATGGTTTGGTTTCTTAGGAAAAGAAAGAGAAATAAAAGCTCGTGAGATTAACTTTTTGGTAAGAATAAGGCAACAGAGCAAGTAAAAAGGCTGGGGCTCCCTGTTCAGTCTTGAGATTTGTTGGTGGCACAAACCAACTTGGGAATGCCAGAGTCACTCTGATTTGTTATTTAGGGTAAGCACAGAGTCAATGCGTGCCTCCAATAGGTTCTGTTCAGCACTCATAATTTTCTAAGTAGTTTAGAGTTTAAATATGAAGCTCCAAAAATGGGTGCTAATGCTGAGTGTTCAGTATATTTAAATGACCTATATGCTTCCAATTCTATCACAGGAGGAAAATTCTGAAAAGGCTGAACTCTCAAGTTACTTTAGCTCAACAAGGAAGGCTTTCCTCTTTTCCATGTGCTATCCCTTCACTATTGACAAAATATTTTATTTTTGCAGTCAAGAGCCTGCAAACATCTGGAGGACACTTCCTATAACAGCACCATGTTGCTTACACCTGCTTGAAGAGGGTAGGAATCAAACCAATGGGGTTCAAATTAGAAAACAGAAGATTTCAGCTAAACATTCGGGAGAACCTCCTGATAGCATGAGCAGTTTGATTGCAGAACAGAGTTCTTAAGAATAAGGAGAATTGTCCTTTATGAAATGTTTTTAACCAGAGATTGGATAGCTACCAATCTGGGGGGCTGTAGCGGCAGTTTTTCTGTTTTGGCAGGGTCTTGGGCTATATGGTTTTTGAGGTTCTTTTCACTTCTTTATTTCTGTGATCCACTTTTGTTATCACTTTAGGTATGTTTCAATCTCTTATCTTGGGAACTGTCTTTCTTCCTTAGAATCTTACTTTAGTCAAAATCAAAGGTAGCCTGAACATGAGAAAAGGTGAGTCATCCATCTCAAGCAACAGATTTTGTATGGCATTAAGGCAGGGGTCAGCAAACTTACCACACCTCGGACCGGTGTCTCCAGTGCCAATCGCACGGCGGGCGGGGGAGCACGTGCCCATACGCCTGCGCACACACTATTTCTGGTGCACTTCCGGGTCAGCGGAGCACCAGAAATATCTTGTGTGCATGTGCACGGGACTCCTCCGACCCGGATGTGCACCAGAAATAATGCTTGCGCATGTGCACAAGCTATTTCCGGTGCTCTTCTGACCCGGAAGTGGGCAGCCGTGCAGTGCAGTGCCGGTAAGAGCAGGCAGCGGCAGTGGGCAGCGGGGGTCGTCGCGGGCTGGATAAACGAGTCCCTCGGGCCTTATCCGACCCACAGGCCTTAGTTTGGGGACCCCTGCATTAAGGGAAGCAGAGTGAGAGGCAGGCAGATCATCCCTCTTGGGTTTAATTCACAGGACATCCTCCTGCACAATGGAATGTTTCTCACCCAAGTTAATTTATTAACATGACAGAGGTAGAGGCTTGTTATTTATAAAGAAAATTCTTTTAACAAAAGTTTTTTTGGGGGGTGGGCAAATGCTCCACTGATGTTTAATGATGAAACAACTGATTTGGAAAGAGATAAGCTTCTGCCTGCTGTTCTTAAACTGACTCCTAAAATCACCTGCTCACATATATTTAGAATGAGCTTTGTACCTCAAAATAAAAGGATTAGACTTGCTAATCCCTAAAAGGTAAGAGAAAGAACAGCAAGCTTTGGAATTTTGTATATTAACATTAGCCTTAGCCTGTGTTAAATATAGAGGCACATGAAAGCTTGTGTATAGCATGGCTAAAATATCCCACTTGGGATGGAACAATGATCGGAGCCATGGTCATTTTAATTCTGGTTGGTTCAGACATACTTTAAACTTCACTGGAGGCTGACTGAATCAGAAATGATCCATCAAGCAGTGTTGGAGTGGACCAATGTTCTTCAACTTTGGACCCCAGAAAGTGGTAAATTACAACTCCTATCACACTCGGCCATTTTAACTACTGGACAAGGATGGTGGTGGTTGTAGTCCAGCTTCAGGCGACCCTTGGTTGATGAACATTCGTCTACTCCAGCAGTGTTTCCATAGGGTCTGAGAGGGTCTTTCCAAAAACCTACTCCTTTTAACTGGAGACACCAGGGTTTGACACTGGGGCCATCTGCTTGCAAAACATATACTCAGCCACTGAACCATGTCTGCTCTGCTCTGCTCTGCTCCATAAAGTAAGGGGTTGGGCTGGGTAGATGTAGGTACCATGCTCCAACTTAGAGCCTCCAGAAGGGATGTGGCCCTTCAGATGTTGTTGGGCTCCATCAGCCCCAGGGATGATGGGAGCTGTAGTCAAACATCCTCTGGAGGGCCACAGGTTCCCCATTCCTGGCCTACAAGATAGGGTACTTCTAAGTTTTACCTGGGTCCAGGCTAATTCATGGGAGATCAGCACCATGGTCAGCTCACTGCCAAACTGGGTAAGGAGTCCTTCTGTATTCAAGGCACCAAAGATTGGCAAGCTTTAAATGTTGCTCCAGCATACGAAACAGCCAGCTGAGAGCTTAAGTAGTCCTGCAGCCAAGTTCATGTTCCCCTCGTAGTGAGCTAGAAATTTGCCCTGAAGTGCAGAGAAATGTGTATGTGTGTGTATAGGATTCGGTTACATCCACCCACACGTCCACTTTGACATAAAAATAAGACACCCCCTCCACTTCCCACTATATACATGAATGGGTCAGATATACAAATAAGCAAACATAGCTACCTACGTCACATCTAATATGTTTCTGGGTATGTGTCTAAATGCATCTGTGCATATTTTCCTACCTCCCCTGACTTACTCTCCTTTGCTAGTTTTCCTCCTCTAGAAACTAAATTTTAAAGAACAGCGCTGAACATTTCCCCCCGTTTCTCTCCCCCCACAACCATATTCCATTAATTAGTAAGAAAATATATTATGTTAAAATTAGGAAGGGAGAGAAAGAAATTTGTTGGAATGTTCATGGGTGGAGTGTGGAGCTTTGTTATTTTTCAAGCTGAGAAAAGGGGTTGTGAATGTTCTTTCATTGCTGTTGTTTATTCAACAAATCATCTTTTTTTAGGGGGGGTCCTGCATTTTGCAACCTTTTTTCTGTGTCTTTGCTCACCAAAAACCCCATGACTTCCTGTAACTGTGTGAATGCAAATAGGTTGTATACATTGAAGCCCTGACACAAGCACTATCCTCCGCTGCCATAACGTAAGCTCAACCCACTAACATCTGGAGCAAATTCTAAAGCACCATGTAACTGAGGGAGAAAAATGGAAGCTTCTTTCAAAGGGGGCAGGATGGGAGACAGATTTCAGCACAATACAACGTAACATCCAACTTACAAGTTAGATGTTAAGATCTTCGTGATTGGACAGAGACCAATCTTTGCTTATGGCATGTGCATTGATGGTGCAAGCATATGTGTGCATTTTTTAAAAAAAAAAATTTGTACAGGGTTATGGCTACTTGGCAAGTAGAAAGGAAGAGGCATTCATACAGGTGGGAAAGAGTCCCTGCCCTGCAACAAATGGAAGCAGATTTTCATGATTTCATACAGGAATCTCTCCCAGCCATGCCTGGAGATGCCAGGCACTGAACCTAGGACCTTCTGCATATAAATGGATGTTTTACTACTGAGCTACATCCCTATCCCCAATAAATCCTTGTTTCTCAACATATCATTATTTTTAACATATATTTTAACATATCATTTCCAACAATCATTTAACATAACGTCTTATCTTATACAATATTTTAGACTTCCATCAACACCTCTGAAGATTTTCCATTCTTTATCACTTGTTCTGCATTTCTTAATTTCTCTATTACTTTTAATTATCCTTAACTAATAATTCTTTTCAAAATCTTCCTTGCAATATTTCACAAAGTCCTCCTTACAGAACTTTTTGCAATCCTACTAGCGTAATCTGTTTATCCAATAAATCCTTGTTTCTCAGAGGCAAAGATTTATGATGCCCTCTATAATTTCATGATTTCCACAGGAATAACATTGCATTCATTTTCTTTTTGGTCATACCCAAGAGTTAAACCTTCATGAAATGGTTTTGCCTCCAAATTGTCAGCAGACCTGATTCTTAGAACACTTAATCTGCATAGCTAAGTTGGGTTTAGAACTGATTACATGGAAACCTGGAGCCAATTTACACATTACATGGGAGGCCCATGATTAGTGTTTAAAAACAACAGACCCCTGAAAATGCAGTTTCAGAGTGGGGTGGGTGACTGAAAAATTAATCAAAACCGTATTGTTATGAAGGGGGTGCTTAACCCTTCTCCCAAGGCCATAATTGTAATCAAAATTGCCCCACTTGCTTTCCTACCCATAGGAAACATATGGCTAATCTGATTGCAAAAATGACACTCAGGGAATGAACTCCGCCTCCCTCCAAAACTGCTTCTGCAATCAAATTTCCTGCCTTCTTGCATTTCAGTGTTGTTGGGATATATGCAAAAGCATTTGGAGACCAATCAAGGTGTCTAAGCATAATGTGGTTCTTGGCATGAAATCTATGCAGCTGAAATGTTCTAATTTTCTTGTTAGATGTAGAGAGATTTATTTTCCCAATGTGTGGGGATAGTACAGTAAACCTTTGAGCCCAGAATGGTATTTGCCACATTGTATTTGTGTCCTGAGCCTCAGAGGGAGAAAGTATATGCTACTGGTACCACTCACCCAGATGTCAAATGATACTGTGAATATGGAGCTTTAAGGTCCCAAATACCAAGTGGTGCATGAAGCTTGATGGCAGCTGTGGTATGGCTCTTTGGTGTGAAGTTTGTTGCTGTCAGCTGCTAAAGTAGTGTGAGCTGATTTAAAAAAAAAATGAAGAAGAACCTATTGTGCTTATCTTCACTTATCATTTCTCTGAGCTGATGAGCTGACTTAGGGAAACATGGAGGGAGCTGCTGCATTCTTGCATGAGTCAAGTTCCGAGTGGTTCTGTCCCTCAGCATCTCTGAGGAGCTCACTTCCAGGGTGCCAAGTTTTTGCTGAGCACAAAATCTTGTTTGCCAGTTTAACTGCATCCTCCTGTCAAGAGCAAGCCTCTCAGCTCAGAGGTAGCTTCAGAATCAAGGAGTACCAGACATCTGCCAGAAACTGCACCTAAGCAAAACTGAACAGAGGTTGGGAAAATGATTACCTGCCTGATACGGAGTCAGGTTGCTGGACTATCTATATCAGTATTGTCTTCAAAGTGATGAACAGGGTTTCAGCTGGAAAGTGGGCATTCCCAGCTCTTCCAGGAGATCACAGGGATCAAACCTGGGACCTTGTGCATAAAAAGCATGTCCTCTACCACTGCTCTAGGGTCCTTCTCCAACTTAAAAGATGTAGATTTTCAGCTGTGCTTTTGAGAGAAAACTACCTTGACTTCATGGGGTATCGTGAGTTTTGAGTCTCACCTTTAGTCCAAATGCAACCACTTTCTCAAGCCAGGAGGCAAGTTAAGCAGAACAGGAGCTTTTCCTTTGCTGCTTTCATCTAGTTCCAGGAGCAGGTTAATGTCGCGGAGAACAGAGAATTGTAGAAGAGGGCCCAGGCCTCTAAACATAACATGCTGATTTTTCTGATTGCTACTTCTATCATAGACCCACTTTGTTAAGACCCAGAGTGGTGTATTGGTTAGAGTGCTAGACCAACACCTGGGAGTCCAGGGTTCAAATTCTCACTCAGCCATGAGACACACTGATTGACTTTGGTCACCACTTCTCAATTTAAATTACCTTACAAGGTTGTTATAAGAATGAAATGGGGCCAAGGGACACCAGATATTATTGTGTTGAAATCCTTAGAGGAAAGGTGAGATATCATCACCGGCTTGAGGCCTTGGGCATTCAGGTGCCCCTTCCCAGCTTCTTATGAATTCACTTATATTTTCATTTGTGCAGCTGGCTTTGAATTGTTCTGATCTGCTGGTTTTCCCTCTGCTGTCTGTTTCCCCTTTTCTCTGTGTGTTGATTTTTTAAAAATTTCATTTTGATACTCTTGCTTCTTGTCACCTCTGACTTCTTCAAGAATGGAGGGATGGGGGATGTGGTACCCTCCAGATGTTGCTGGACTCTGTGACCATTGGCCATGCTAGCTGGGGCTACTGAGTAATGAATGCCAACAACACCTGTATGGCCACAGGTTCCCCACCCCTAATATATGGCTTCCCTCTTACACAGACACACACCAAAACCAATAACCATCCCCACCTGAATAACCCCTGCTACCCACACCAGGAACCTAACATGATCTTCCTTTTCTTTTTAAATGTTTTGGGCTGTGGTGGCTTTCTGGGGTGTGGGGGGAGTGCGCTTTAAAAGGACTCTTAGCAAAGCGAGGGTTGTGGATTTGGGCTGGGGCTTGCAAACAGTCTCTTCCTCCCCTCCTGCCCGAGCGCACCCCCACCCCCTCTGTCGATGGCGTTTTCCAGAACCCCGTGAGAGAGAAGCGAGCAAACGACCGAGAGGGCTGGATCCCAGTCCAGGCAGAGAAAGGACTGGAGTGGCGGGTGGGGGCGGGGGGGTCGTCTCTGGTGGGGAAGAGGAGCCAGCGAGCAACGGCGGCGGCTGCTGCTGCTGCTGCGGGCGAGACCGCTAGTCAGTTTCGCGCCTCTCTCCCCCACATCTGCTAAGGTGGTGACACGGATCGCTCGTCTTCGGGCGGGAGGGGACGGGAGTCTCACCAGCAACCCTTTGCTGCTCTCTGCTCCCCATCACACCCGGAATCCAGGAGCAGCAGCGGAGGTGGCGGCGGCTGTGGAGGAGATTTGGGATTGTAGCCAATCCAGAGCGCAAAGAAGCGAAGGCTGCGTCTGCCTGACAGCCCCCCATTCATCCTCTCTCTCCCTCCCGCACCTTGTGCCCGCTTGGCTTGGGACCTGGGTTGGAAAATGAAGATGCCGTGACGTCTAAAGGTTGGTTGCCCGATGGGCAAGTTTGGTGGGGCCAAGTAAAGGAGTCCGGTGGAAGAAGGAGCCGCGGGACTCTTCTTCCCCCACCTAGCGCTCCTCCGTCTCCCCTACCCACCCCAACGGCCACGGGGGCTGGATTATTATTCCTGCTGTTGCATCCCTGCCAAAGAGGAGCGTGCCTCACCCACGAGGGAGCCTGAGGATCACAGTCCGGATCATGTAGAGCCCCAGTTGTTTCTCGCTTAGGTGAGTCTGCTGGAGCTCGAGGGGTGCGAAGGAGGAGGAGGAGGAGAAGAGGGGTCGTGTGTGGAGGGAAGCAGTGGGCTTTGAACCCCTTTATGGGGATCTGCTTTGTCTGCTATGAATCTGATCTATGTGTGCTCCGTGGGCTGGAAAGGAGAGCTAAATGTTGGGGTCATGGTGGGGCCGTTTAGGGATGGTTCAGGCTTAGTTAGGGGTATAATATAGGGAGGGAAGGAGGAGCCCCCCATCGTCTCTCTCAGATCATGTGTCCATCCTCGTGGAGCTCCTGAATCTTTAAGGTCTGGGAGCAAAGTCAGTCACAGTCCAATGCTCTTTAAAGAGCAATGGTGCAGACAGGTGCAGATGGATTGCAGCTGTACCCCAAGAATAAGCAGTGGAACCTGGTGCGCACCGACCTGATATCTCATTTCTCTGTGCTCCCCCCTCCCCACCGTCCTCGAAATCGCACCTCTGAATATGGTGCACAACAAAAAAAGAGGGAAGGGGTGGGTGACACTACCATTCCCAAGGCAGACAGACCTTGTAGGAAGCATGTTTCTGTTTTGTTTTCTTACTCCAAAGCAAATCCATCTTAATTCAACCGGACTGACTCCCAAGCAAGTGTGCAGAGGATTTACAACTCCTTTAACAGCGCGATCCTATGCATGTCTTCTCAGAAGTGAGTCCATTTGAATTACTCCCAGGTAAGTGGGGATGGGATTGCAGCCAACATCTGCCCTTATGGAGCAGCTATGTTTGACCTGGACTATGGTACAAAAGCAACACTTTGCTTTGTGGGGTTGCACCTTGAAATAAAGGCTGTTGTTGTGGTCTCCAAAAGAGAGGAGGGGGAAAAGAATTGACCCGATGAAAGAGAAAAGATGTGTGCTGCTTCACATGTGACTTTGTTTTGGGGCACACTTACATCATTTATTTTGTAAGTGTGCATCCTAAAAACATAATGTGTGGATGAGATAGAACATGTGTTTGGAGGAACAGGTGCTGTAAGGATGCACCCCTCACAGACAGAAGACTGGGTGCAGAGCCTTGCCAACTGGTCCAGCACCAGCCCTCGATTTGCTTTTGTAGTGCTTGCAAAGGCCCTTGAGAAGAAGCCCTCTTTGCTGCTGAAGATCTCTGAAAGGCCATCTAGGGTAAAAGGGACGAGATTGGCTTGGTTTTACGATTTGCTCATACCCTCGCAAGGACCTGGGCTTCAAAACCAGCCTCTCTCTCCCTCTCCTTTTTAAAGACCTGGCATGATTGCTTTCTGGGCTTCCTCCGCCCCTTCTCCCAGGATGCTGAGTGCCTCAAGTCTCCCTCTCAGACACTGTTTTGCCCTCAGAGAACTGTAAATCCAACACCTGTCACAGCAAAGGAAGCGGGATTGAGGGGAGGCTGCAGGTCTCTTCCCCTCTCCCTTTGATATGCATGTAGCCAGAAAATATGTTGAAGCAGGGAAGTCAGCAGGGAAGTGAATGTGACTTTTTCACCAGGGCACTCTCGCTGCTGCAGCAGTTAGAAAAACCAAAGTGGCCACGCATTGCCAAACTGGCCTCCATTCAGGACAGCTCAGGAGGCTGCGCAAACTTGCAAAGGTGCCAACTCCTTTGAATTTTATTACCAGAGAAGGGGCAGGGAATTGCGAGGTCTTAAATCTAAGTGACAGTGTTTAATTTATAGTAGGCTTAACTGTGCGCTCAATTTTTGTTTAATGCGGTGTGGATTTTATCCCTGGCACAGGTTAATTGCCTGTATAAATACACACCTATATTTATACAAGTGAAGAATGAAGGGGTGTGTGTATTTTTAGTGTTTTGTCTCCCTCTGTGTGAGAGAGAAATACACACACAACCATTGGAATCCAAAAGGTAGACATGATGTCATTGGGAGGTATTCTGTGCTCTAAAGGTTGCACATCAGATGCAGTTCTCTTCTCCTCTACCCTCGGTTGCCAGCTGTTCAGCCATTTGTGAGCTCCCCTGACATTTTAAAATGCACACACTACTTCTTTAAGATTTCAATGACTGTTCACCTCTATTTGATTTCATGATACATGGGATTTAACTGCTGCCCTCTGATGCTTCAACAGTTTCCAAGCATTTGAACTCCGTGCTAGTGTTATTGACACAGATGATTCAAACACGTAGGCTCTTGCTACCAGTGCTCTTATCATAATTGGTGCTCTCTTGGGCCACTTGGAAACTACACGGACTTCTTTTTGTGTCCCAGGCTGAATCAAAGGGGACATTGGCCTGAACTTTATTTGCTGTTCTGCCTATTTCTACTGTTGCCATCAAATCTAGTTTTGTCTGAGAACCTTTCTGGAGCAGCAGGAGCCAAAGTAAACATTGCATCAGGTGAAATGTAAACCAGACATGTTTAGTGCAGTGTCCAAGTAGTGGTAATGGAGTGGAAAGTTTAGGGGGAAAGTGTAGGGGTTCATTTTCTGTAGATCTGTCAAGGTCTACAAACAATATATGTTTTCTCTTTCCAGCAAAGATTAAGACTTCCCAAGTGACCTTTGGCAAATCTTTTGTTTTTCTGATGCTTTGCTATTTCTCCCCATGCAAAATTTTGTTGCCGTACTTTGATGCTGGTTTTCTTAATCGTCTTTCAAGAAAACTAAAAATTGGACATAGCCAGTTTCATGGGATATTTTTCTATCCCAAGTGATTTCCAGTGTAGTATGAAATTGATATGGAGTAGCATGAAACTGACACATGAAGTTTGGGAAGGGGGTTCTCTACCCCAAGCCAATTCAAATGTTCCCACCAAAGACATGTGTGTCATGTCAGATTAATGGCACTTATATCCTTCTTTGGATCAGATTTTGCTGGAAAAACAACATGGGGCTTTAAACAAAAAACACCTAAAATGGGCTGACATTATCTGGGGTAAAAAACTGAACTGGAGGTTCAGCTGGTTTTCTTATAATTTTTTTTGTAAAGTGGCTGAAATTCAGGGACATTGTATATTCCTGTGTAGTTGACAATAAACTAGGATGCAGAATGGATTCCAAACTCATTTTCTTGGAAGAAGGTTTTAAGAGAAGTGCTGTATAAATGCAAAACATGCTTACTGCTGATATCAAGCTGCAGCAGAAGCCACTATGCTGTTGATTTCTTTCCCTAAAGCCTGAAATAAAAGAATCCAAAACTTGTACCATTTTTCTATATATGCGGATCTACAAGGGCTTGGAAATTTAGCTTTATTATACTGAATAAAAAAGCACAGGGAAGAAAAGAGACACGTGCTCATTTGTTCTCTCTGAATATTCACATCCTGTTCTTTTAATTTGAAGTGCTTAAGTAGTAGGTAAAGGAAACATCATTATTTTCCTTTCAGCTCACCTAATGAGCACTAACTGCATCTATATATGAGAGCAAGTACATGGTTCTGTTGACACAAACATGGGCTCTTCATGTCCCCTCTCTTCTCATATTTTGATTTGCAGTTATTCTTGGTTATTGTTGTTCCTCTCACTATGCCAACAATAAATGGATGAGTAAGTTATCAGGGAAATGTAGCCCACATAATTTAAGATATTGTGTTGCACACATATTCCCCATAATGAAAGAGCCCAGGTGTTGGCTTGGTTTTGAGCTGTGAAAAAATCAGACACCAAATTGTTATAACGCATCCTGCTACTGCTATTGATTTGATGTGCGGAAGATCTAGAAAATCTGGACTGCAGAATCTTGTTTTGCCTAAACATTCACTTTGTTTCTATCTCAGGGGATTAGAAATTTGTTTTCCAAGTTGAGCTTCCCTTTGCCCTCTACTTGAAACAGATGATCCTCCTCCATCAGCTTGGAGCCAGGAGGGGTATTTTTGCTCCTGCATTTGTGATAAGTTTCGGAGGCACCATGAAACCCTCCAAGCTGGCAAAGAGGGTAAGAGGTTCATCCCTGTTTTTGTTATGGGCTTTGGAAGTCATTCAACTGCTTCCAGGTGCTCTGGGCTTTCGAAGTGATACAGAGTGGTTTTAGCATGAAGGGAGGGGACCCTATTCTCACCCTCTTGGGAAAATTTGAGCAGAGTTCTTGGATAGCTACTAAGACTAATCCAAAATTGTGGGTCATCACTTTAAATATGTATTTGCCACACAAATTAAAAATCGTAATAGGCTTAATATTGAGGGCATTGGGAATGCTTCCATTTTTTGGCCTTGGGGAGGAAGGGTGGGATATAAATTTAATTAATTACAATAACAACAACAGTAACCAACACCACTGCTTTCCACTTTGTTGGTTTTAAATTAAATTTCCAAATGGGGGCTCTTCCCCAAACTTATTAAACTACGTAAGAGGAGACAAAGGTTGCAAGCCTTCCATACAAGCAAAGTTTCACTGAGTAATTAACATATTTAGTCACTATTTCTTGACAGAGTTTTTAAAAAATGAATTCTTCAATTCTATCAAAGTCAGTTGTCATGATTTAGTGATTTTTCCATGACTTTTAAAAACTGTTCCTCTACCAACGTAGCATTTGAAGATTCCCAAGGCTTTGCTAGTTCTCTTTTAGAAGCTGTCAATAAATTTGCCACCAATTCCATATCTCCATGTTCCTTGCAGCATAATTTAAAATATTGCATTTGATCCTCCAGGAGATATCAGTTCTTCCGAAGCAACATTTACTAAAAATAACAATGTGCACACACTTATTCTTCATGAATGGCTTGATTCACATATCCTGAAAAAGAACTAAAATGGAAATGAAATGAGAAAAAGGACTCTTTTCCCCAATCTAATATTTCCCAGAGTAAGGATGAATATGATTTTGCAAGAATTTTCATTATGTGCTCTTTTTTCTTGTACTTTAAGATATGGATAAATTGGCCAGTCTATCAATTTTTAAAAATAGAATTCCATGTGCTTAAGCAAAACTAGAGTGAATATTTGAGCTCTTGGAACAGTCAAACATAGCTATTCTGTATTCTTGAGTATATCCTCTTGCTTAAAAGCATTAATTAGTACCTTTCTGGATAGGCTGGAGTGGGGGACTTAATCTAGCATTCTTCAGTAGAATGTCCTTGCAACCAGCAGGCATTTGGAGATCCATTGTGAACCTGACCATGATGAACACCACCTGTTTATTTGTCTGCCAACCCCCCACAATTTTTTTTTAAATGTGCCCCAAATGGCTCACAACAAACCAAATGAACAAATGTAAATAGAAAAATTAAAAGCATATCAAGAACAATTAAAAATAATCACAGTATCAACAAATGCAGAGAAAGGGGGCTATATCTAATGTTAGCTTTACTCCAGAGTAGACCCATTGAAAGTAATGAATATAACTAACTTGAGTTCATTAATTTCAAGGGGTCTACTCTGGAGTAGGGCTAACATTGGATACAATCCTAAATCCACACAACGTTATATAAAACAATACAAACAAGCCAAGCTAATTCAACAGCTTAAAACTGAATGGGAGAGAAAACAATTCCTGGCACACAAGTAAAATGATAGAATACAACAGCTAACCACACATCTCACTTGTGAAGTCCCTCCCAGGCTCTCACCTGGGTCTGCTCTCCTAATTACTCCCCCTTCTTTCACTTGCAGAGGTAAATATTGCCTTTACTCCTTCAAGTCACACATACCCTCACAGTTTTTATATTCTTCAATCCCTCTCTTGCTACAACCCTTCCAACACTATCCGCAAGGCAGTTCCTTTGATGAGCCCCAACTCCATCTTGAAAATTAAAGCCCCAATACCACACTCTTATGAGCTGGTTCTATAGGGCTACTGTCTCTAGCCTGGTGGTTCAGCTTGAGACAGGGATGAGCAAATCTGTATTAGTTTCTCATTTTGCCAATCTTCAGTTCAGTTTCCCATATATTTGTTTGAGAATCCTTTTTAAATATTAAAAAAGTCCATGTGAAAATTCATTTTAGTATAAATGTCTCTTAATATGCACATTTTGCCTTTAAAAAATGTGCAAAGCAACTCCTCATAGTATAATGCATTATTCTTTCTACTGCATGCGTTCCATATGCACACTTTACTTTAGCATGGACATTGTTACTTGGCTGGAGAAGTACACTGCAAAATTTGGAGAAGTGCACATTTCAGACGTTGGCAGTGTTTATGTTTGCGTATCGCTTCAGAAAGTGAGACTTAGGTGGGCTCACTTTTGAATGCAAACTGAGCTGAATTTCTCCCCATCCCTAATCCCCAACCCTACATGAAGGTAGCAGCAGTTCAACACTCTGTTTTTCAATCAGGATTCATTGATAAAGTATCAGTGAATTCTGATTGACAAACAGAATGTTGAACCGTCAGCTATCCGAAATATCATTGAAGATATCAAATAGAGAGCCAGCCGAAAAACCAGCAGGGAGACACAGCCAAGAAATTGAGATTCAGTCTAAAATATTCCAAGTGCCACAATATTCTCTCGCAGATACGCTACTTCAGAATTCATTGTAATGTGCTAGTGGGAGAGGGTGTTGAATGACTCAGATGAATGTAGCTCGGAGTAAACAAACATGTAAATCATTTTTGGCTACAGAGAAAGGGAGCCGGGGGGAGGGGGTGTGTGCACCATATTCAGGGAGAAGGCACTTGTGGTGATATGATCCGCAAAGTGTCCCTCAGTTTCAGAAAAGCAAAAAAAAAAAAAAAAAATCAAGCTCAAGAGTCCTTTTCATTTGCAGTTGGGATGTTGGTGCATCTTCTTCAAAAAGCTAGTTGTTGGAAATCACACACTCCACATGAAGCAAACACATTCTGGTCCAGGTTTGAATTCCTGGATGCTGATAGGAATTGGTGGTACATCAAGGCTAATCTCCACAGACCAGTGTATCCACCACAAACAACCACCCAGAGGGCAGTACAGAAGCAAATGGGCTTGGCCTCAGCACCTGAGCCAGCCCACTGCGGCTCTCACTAGCTGCCACAGAATCCTTTCTTCTTATTTTAAAGCACACATACCTTAGAATGTATACTTTATAGATTCAGTGTGGTTTAGTGGTCAGAGTGTCAGACTAGGTCCTGGGAGACCCAGATTCAAATCTCCACTCAGCTACTCAGCTCACTGGGTGACCTTATGCCAGTCACTGCCTCTCAGGCAAATCTACCTCACAGGGTTGTTGTGGGGATGGCATGAGGTGGGAGAGAACCTTGTATGCCACTTGTGCAACTTGTGAGAAAAGGTGGAATATAAATGAAATAAATAAAATAAAAATAAATAATCAGGGGTAGGCAGCCTGCATGTAATGGCCATATATTATTATTATTATTATTATTATTATTATTATTATTATTATTATTATTATTATTATTATTATTATCCTTTTAAAACACCTTACCCTTTTCTACAACAAAATAGTGCTTTTTTTGAGCATCAGTGCATTTACCAACAGGGCAGCAGAAGCAAATCCCGATTTATTTCTAAAGTCATAATGGTACTCTGTGTTAAGTGAGTTTATAATGTGAAACTGCACATGCTCAGAGAAAAAACAGTGTTGATGAACTGCTCTTTATGCTCCAGTGTATCAGGGGTGTAAAAACAATTGTAAAGCATGATACAACTAGGAAAATGGGCAGGAAATGAGAGAAATATGAATTGTGTGCTTCACGACTAAAGCAATTACACACGGCCATCTAAAGGATAAGGCAATTAGATTTCCTCGCTGCACCACTCATGGGAACGAACTCTTCTTCCCTCCCACATTCAGACTTGGGCAGTCTTTGCTTCAGTCTTTGCCAGGTAGGAGAAAAGCGTAGCCAAAGTGGATCTCCAGGTCTACAATCCCTTGAGGCCAGGCATGCCCAAAATCCATTTTGGGGCCCTAATCCAGCACGCTGGTCAGTTTAATCTGGCCCCTGTAGCAGCTTATCTCCTGGGGTAAAACCCCTTCATCAAATCTGGCCCTCTTTGAAAATAGTTTGGAGACCACTGAGGCCATAAAGTGCATGCAGCTCCATATACTAGACTTGACTTGTTACACTGGGGTGGGAAACTTTTTCAGTCTGTGGGTCACATTCCCTTCTAGACAAGCTTCTGAGAGCAGGATCAGAGGCAAAACGTGTTTATTAAAAAAGCTTTTTCACAGTGTTTTTCCACCACAGTCATGGTCAAATTAGTAGTCAGATTGCAGATCAGGAAGGCAACCTGTTCAAACTGAGGGACCAATCCTGGGACATCAGTTATATGTAGAGCCAGGTAGGGCATTCCTTAGGGCATTTGTCTGGTGGACTGAGACCCATTCGTGGGCTGTGGGCTGATACAAGGTGGGTCACAACAGGAACACTACTACTATGTAAATATATGGTAAAAGAATAAGAAATGAGTCTACAAATAAAAGCTTGGGTTAAAAGTGGGCCCTGGGTCTGAAAAGGTTGAAGGTACTGCCTCAGGGTTACTGTCATGGCCAAGCTGAGAAGCTGCAGTACCCTATCTGGCCACTATCACTATCTGGCCCAGGCACTATTTCCGACAGCCAAATTCCAGCTATGTCTAGGAAATTCTGGATGTATGGCAGCCCTAAACTTGAGTGCCTTCCTCTGCACACCTTCCAACTTGTCAACATCCTTCTTAAATTGTGGCACCCAGAACTAGGCAAAGTATTCTAGGTGTGGTCTGACCAAGGCAGAATAGAGTGGTACTATTGCTTCACTTAATTGGGACACTACTGTTGATGCAACTTAAAATAGCAATAGCCTTTTTTGCTGCTGCATCACACTGTTGACTCGGGTTAAGCTTGTAGATCCTTTTCATATATACTACTGGTAAGCCAGGTGACCCCCATCTTATATTTGTGCAACTGGTTCTTCCTGCCTAAGTGTAGAACCTAACATTTTTTCCTATTGAAATTAATTTTGTTAGTTTGGGCCCAGTTCTCCAATGTGTTGAGGTCACCTTGAATCCTGATCTTGTTTCCCGTGGCATTGACTACCCCTCCCAGTTTGGTGTCATCTGCAAATTGAATGAGCATCTCCTTAATTTATTCAAAGAAGTTGTTTATAAAAATATTGAATAACAATGGGCCCAGGACAAAACCCTGCAGCACCCCACCCATCACTGAGTTGTTAACAAGTTCACCCACCTAAAGGTATCGATATAACAAATATCTCTAAGCAATGTGCATAACTATTTGAGCCTGCCCAGGTGCAAAGATCCTCAGCCAAGCACCTTCTCACCAACAGACCTCACCACCTTTTGATAGCACGGATCCCTCTGGGTGGACCTATTTTGACCTGAAGTGATGTGCTGCTGAATCCTGGGCTGATCCAAAGGGGCCCAGTTCAATTCAGGATTTGTAACCCAGCTGCATCAAGTGCCCTCCCCTAACACCCAGAGGCTTCCCAGAGGTTATTTGTTGTTTATTACATAACTGAGATGATGTCACTGTGTCAAACTTCTTTTTGGTAATTGTCCTATATATTAGGAAATCTGTGTACTGATTTCCGTAATGTTGACCGTAATGAATGGATAGTGACAATGGTATAGAATGGGCTCAATTTGGACTATGTCTGCAAGGAATGTTTTTTTCTTTGCTGCCCAGGAGCATGGCTATGGGAGGCAAGTGCAAGAGACTTGCCACAAAGCATGTCTGCACTTCAGAATTTACCACTGCATGATGGTTTGGATTGTCAGATGGGAGGGGGAAAGCAGAGAAAAATGCCGTGGCAAAACAGAATCTATGTCTTTCCAAGACTCACACAGCTAGGTAGCTTTTTATTTTATTTTAAAAACTGATTTGTTGGTACTAATCTATAAACCACAATTAATTATCTGTTTAAAAGATGTAAGCCAAACACATGTTTTTACAATATGGCAAAGCAGTTGTCTTAGGAATTAAATCAGCTAAGAAACAAAAATGGAACAAACCCATTCATAGTTTCACAGCTGAAGCAACATTGTGCTGTAATGTAATAATGCAGCTATTCTTACAACTGAATCGGGTACACATGAATTGGCAGTAAAGACCTGCTTTTTTCTAATTTGCTTTTCTGCAACAACATTATGATGTTAGGTCCTGAAACCAAATCCTGTGCTGAAATTTTTCCTGTTGCTTTTTGGGGGGCAGGGGGTATGTGTGACCATTCATCTCCCTATTAATGCAAAAACAAATTGCACTCAAGAATGATAAAAGGAGATAAAATTTCAGTGATATTTCTCAGGTTATATGCAAGGGTTTTCATGCACCTAACTTACATTTGAGGGGGCTGGGGATAATTGTGAGTGTCCTTCCTTCCATTCTACAAATCAATTCACCAGTGGTCTGCACATTGCGGGCTTCCTGGGTACTTATGCTTCGATCAAAGCCCAGTGGAAGACCTAATGAGGCGACTTCTCCCATGGGGCTTTCTCAGATCAGGGAGTTCAGGCAGCTTAGGAGTCTTTGGGGTGTTGGATAAATGTTTACTGGAAAGAAAAATATATAGGCTGCCCTTGCCCACCCCATAAAAACAAGGTGAGCTGAAAGCCACACACTGAGCAGAATTCTAAAGTGTCCTGAGACACAGAAAAAACGAAGTTGCTTTTGCAGGGGAATAAAACCTTCAAGAAACCGGAGGACAGATTTCAGCAAAGCACTGAATCAAACAGCAGAGGAACAGCACTGCCCAAAACAGCCCTAGGGCAAGATGGTTAATGTGCATGCTGCCCTTTGCAGACCTTTTTTTTTTGCTGGCCATTTTTTATTGATCCCTAATAAGTCTGAAATGCATAGTGTAAAGCACTAGGATAGGGTTCAGCAACTGGGGGCTCCTAGGGAACAATCTGGTTCCCTGAGGATCACACGCTTGTTTTCCGGTTGTCAATGCAAATGCAGCAGCTGCATGCAGCAAAGGAAAGCAACCATAAAACTGGCAAATACACAAAAGGCAAGGGTGTGTGTGTGTGTGTGTGTGTGTGTGTGTGTGAGAGAGAGAGAGAGAGAGAGAGAGAGAGAGAGAGAGAGAGACTTCAGGTGTTTACAGTTAAATTGATAACGTCCCATTCATTTGGTGAGAATCACTGCTTAAAATATGCCCGCGAAGAAGGACCAGTTTCAAAACATGTTGGGCCTGGGGGGAAAAAAATCATTTGAAGCACCTGGAGATTTTTTTTCCTACCTTGTTATTTTTGTATGCAGGGAAGCTATGGAACTATAACTTGCTTAATTAATTAATTAATTAATTATGCCTGTCCTGGGCCCTATGTTGTTCAACATCTTTAAAAACACTTAGATCCATGATCTCCCTGTGTAAAGCCTTCAAGTTCTTTAAGTAAATGAGACCACACAAATATGTGTGATACAGAGGGGGCTATTCTTAAGAGAGAATATAAGTGCCAGGGTGTGTTGAAAGCTTGGTTCTGCATTTTGCGTTGATGTTAGATGTGTGATGGTCAGCAATTAGCCTGGATCAGTTTTTCCAAGTCTTGTCTATCTTTTGGATTTCAGAATGGTGTGTTTGTGTGTGTGTGTGTGTGATCTCCTCCTGCTTTCTGAAAAGTCCCTCAGGGACTCTAGAATGATAATTTGATGTGGAGCAGAAGATGCTCCAGCACCCGTGATTCTATGAGCAACTGGTGCTTCCTGTTCTCCCTCCAAGATGACATCTTGACTTGGTTGCTCCATCACAGCCAAACTACTGTTAGGAGCATACACTCCAACCTGATCTGAGGCCCCAGATTGGCCACAACTGACCTGGGTTGATCCCAGAAACACCTGGTCCAACCTGGATCTTGTCCCAAATCAGTTCAAGGATTGGGCTAATCTGGGGCAGATCTTTAAAGCTTGGGCAGGTTCAAAATAGACCTGTCGCAATCATGGAGGAAGTGAAAGGTGGCATGGTCCAATTTTTTGGGGGGTGGGGAGGAATGACAGGTGGGTAAGGAGTGTAGAACACTCCCCCTGTCTGATCCTTGATACCTTGCAGCTCCTCTCTGCCAACCAAATGCACTTTTGATATCAAGGTCTAAAATGAGCACTTGGCATCCTTGACCAGTTGCCAGGGTTCCAGTAAAATCTGGTGATGCCTGCTCTGGCTCATTTAAAGTTTAGTTCCAATTTTTAATTCCCTATGGTGTCCCAGTGTAGCATTGCTCCATAAGTTGCAATGGGAACTAGATGCTACCATCTTGCACTACTCAGAAAAGTGTTGCTCTCCACTACCAAGTAGGCTCGCCAGGGTCCACTGATGCAGAGGAGGGGCTACTGCATGACACTTTCCTCAGGACTCCTTCAAACCTGGAGTCAGTGCTGCTGGTATTGCTCTGGTTAAGCAAACACTACCCACAAAGTGAGATCAGCCTGTGTGGAGGTGGTGGAGGAATTCTGCACCCCTTTTGTTGTTGCTAAAACCAAGCAGACCCCGCCCTTCCATTGCATCACTTGTTTATGCAACTGGGGCAAATCATTGTTTATACAAAAGGATCTGATGCCTTAACGTCCTGAGCCACATAAACAGTGAAGCTTTCGATGTTAATTAATTAATTCAGAATTAAAACACAGTTCTGCTAAGTGCTCAGTTATCTGAGGAGTTCTGGCATCGGGCAAAAGGAGGTGATAGATGGAATGCTTTGTCCCCATGACACTGAGATGGTATTAACACTGTTAGTCCCAGCTTAACTTTGCAACAGGCACCTGTAAAATCTGAGTTTGACACAGATAGGCAGGTGCTGGTCAGATTGGTCCCAAGGCAGAATGCATGGTCATGGATGTCGCAGAGGTTGGGTACCAAATCAAGCAAACATGAATCAAAGGCTGGAGGCATGGTGACAGATCAGCTTGTGGTTAGACACCAGATTAAGCTGGTAAAGGCAAAAAATTGTTCAGCGTGAGCAGTTGGCTTGGAAAGAAAAGTTTTTTATGGCTTGGCAAATCACCATTGGTTTGTGAGGTCAGTTGAGCATCTGCACCGGGGGTAAGATAATAGGGTTTGGTCATGGTTCAAAACATACAAACCCTTTACACTCTAAAAGCAGGATCCTTTAATTCCTCCAGAGGCACATTTAATGGATTATAACCTTCAATCCTGCTCATTTTACCTACTGCATGTAGAATATTTGTCTCAAGTGTCCCACTCAGCCCAAAAAAGATTCAAGATCTGTGGTCAGAAAAGGTTTCATTGTCGCAAATTTAATTTTAAGAATATTTAAACATACTTGAAAAAGACCAGGGAGAATTTTTCTCTGTGCAGCAGGTAGAGTTTATTAAGATTTGCTTCTTCTTGCTGGTTGTGGGAAATTGCAGGAAAAGGAATGCCCCCCCAACTGCTTTACATTCACAGAGGAAATTCAGAGGTCAGACAATAGAAAGTTAATAAACCATGAAAATACTCGTTGTCAGCATAAGATGTCAAAACATACCAAGTGAATATTTTTATAGCAACAACTTATACCTGTTTGGGCAAGGCTAGAAGTGTGGCGGGGGGAGGTTATGAAAATTCATTACCTTGGTTATCAGTAAATGCAAATGATTAGATGTGGCATTGATGAATTCAGTTTACAAAAATCAGTAGGACTTGCAAGCAAGGGGATTTTCACATGGTGCTGGAAATGGGGTGGGCCTTTGTCGTTATTGTTGTTCTTCGATTTGCATTTTCTTGTCTGCAGTTTGAATAGAATGGCAACATACGCAAAAAGGCATGGCCAGATAGAAATTATTTTCCTTCTGTTCCATGTCCACAATGTTCATGCCACCACACAAGTAATAAGAAGTGGGGGAGGGGTTAACTTAGTTAATGGTTCTAACCATATGGCTTTTAAACATTTTGTTTGTTTGTTTTATTTAGAGCACTTGTACCCCTCTCTTCAGCAAAAAAGGCTTCCCGCAGGCTTACAACCTAAAACACCACAACACACAAGGAAAAGGGGACAGGGAGGGAAGAGGAAAATCAAAACCAAAGCTCAGGCATTAGTCTTTAAACAGTTGCTCCTCTAATGCCCAGTTGGCCCAGTTCAGGGGCAGGAGGTGCCTGATGGAGCTGGGCTCTTCACAAATGTGATGGAGTGAGCCTTCTGCTTCCTGTCTCTCCCACTGAGGCAGTTTGGGGGAATGAATGCCTCCAGATGACTAGCAGGCCTAGTGGGGCTGGCCTGTCACAGCAGAGCCAGTGGAGGTGGCTCAGCTTCTCACCTCTCCCACTGATGGAGCTGATACTTACTTATTTAATGAAATTTCACCCCATCCCATATCGGGACCTTTTATTCTATAAAGAAGATAGTTTTAAGAAATGAGACTTAGGAATACAGTGGTACCTCGGGTTAAGAACTTAATTCGTTCCAGAGGTCCGTTCTTAACCTGAAACTGTACTTAACCTGAGGTACCACTTTCGCTAACGGGGCCTCCTGCTGCCCCCACACCACCACCGCGCAATTTCTCTTCTCATCCTGAAGCAAAGTTCTTAACCCGAAGTACTATTTCTGGGTTAGCAGAGTCTGTAACCTGAAGCGTCTGTAACCAGAGGCACCACTGTATTGATTCTACTGTATTCCCTTTTTAAAAATACTGAGGCTCAGACTTTCAGTGGCACATTTCACTGATGCTACATTTTAAAGTATTTGCTTAAATTATCTACCATCTTTATTTATTTGTTTGTTCATTTCCCTTTTGAAAACTAAACCACAGGGCATTCAATCCAGAATGGGGCTGTGGTGCTTGGAGGACCCATGGGGGCTGACTACATTCTTCTGCCCTCTGATTTTGCTGAAGTAGCTTCCCCTGCCCCCGCTTCAAAATTTGAGGTGCCAGTGAAATTCTTCAGTGTCAGGTTCAGAAAAGGAAATCAGAGGCTTCTTTTAAAGCCCACCTCAAAGGAGAGGAAAGCTTTAGAAGTTTCTAAATCCTTCTCCATCTTAGATTAAAATCTGAGCAGGAAGAGAATTGCTGGTTTTCCTTGGACTTTTTTAAATTTCACAAAGTAAGAAAAAATTAAGAGGCTACAGGAGCAGAAGAAGTTGTTGAGAGGAGGGAGCCTAGAGAACAGTGGATTCAACAACACCCCAGATTTCTTAGCTGAATCTAGCAGTGGAAAACTTCACCTGTATCCCTTTCTCCAGTCTTCATTATATTATTTCTTGGTGAGCAATTGGGTAGACTCCTGCCTGCAGGCTTTCAACTCACTCTTTTTTATTTTCCTCCACAAATTTGTATTTTGGTCAAATTAGAGGTGGGAGAGAAGCAGTTCCTAGGGGAATGTTTCTCCTGATTGCCATAAAGATGAATCTTTTCTGCAACCTCATGCCTTCTGATCTTAACAACTAATCAGGCTGGATATATCCCAAGATACCTACATCCCTAGAGCAGGGCCCTTCCCCTGTGGCTACAGCCCTGAGGATGGGGAGAGAGTAATGAAGGGAGGGAGCTACATGAAAAGGGAATTCAGTTCACATGGGAAGGCGACTCAGAGGCCACCAGTATTTTAATTTTTCATATTTCAAAACACATAGCTCATTTTTAATCTAATGGAAACAAAGTAGCATTGCAAATCACAGCAGTCCCTCACAGAGGCGTAGGAAGGTCAGGTGGTACCCGGTGCGGAAAATTTCTTGTGGCACACACATTGTTGTTTTTTTTTGTTGTTTTTTTTTTTTTGCCTGCAAAAATGGTTTTACGTTATTTCATATTTTCTTACAAAGGAATGTGGATTCTGGGCCTCTGATAACAAGTAGGCGACTATGGACAGATACTTAAATCTACAGGATGGATTGTGTTTTGGCTTGTGTTATTTTATTTATATTTATTGTTTATTTATTTAATAAAATTAATTTTAAAAAACCTGCAAAGTGGTTTACCAAAACACCACAGCAGTAAAATCAAGAAAAATTAACAATCCTACTTTAAAACATATAAGAGCTAAAATATTAAGATTAAAATTACTTCAGCTTCCTAAGCATCTAGGTATGCTTGCCTAAAGAAGCATGCTTTTAGTAGGTGCCCGAAAAGAGTCTAGCATAGGCACGTGCTTTGTTGAAATTTCAGCCTTCATGACATAGGAAAACAACCAAGTAAATAGCTATTTTCGTGGAGGAGGGTCAAGATATTAACTGATATTAATGAAATTTCATATGTAGCTATATAATCCCTAGTGTAGTAAGATAAGACCTTTGGAGCAGGCATTTTTTTAATAAAAGAAATTATGAACCACCCTAGTAGGGCAGTAGTTGTTCCTTGATAATTTGTCACCCCCTCCATGATGGCACCTGGGGCATACCGTCCCCTGCCCCCATTTCCTATGCCCCTGGTCCCTTGTGCAACAATCCTGTGATAAAGCTGAGGCAGGAAGGTAAACGGCATTTCTGTGTGCTCTGGCACTCGTCATGGTCCTCCATGCACCAGTAGCAATTTAGTAATGCTGGCCACATGACCCAGAAAGTTGTTTGTGGACAAACGCCGGCTCCCTTGGCTTGAGAAGCAAGATGAGCACCACACCCCATAGTCACCTTTGACTGGAGTCCAGGGGTCCCTTACCTTTACTGAATCAGACCACCTGCCCTCTGGCTCAGTATCATTTCCACCAAGGGTGGGGAACCTCTGACCTATGTGTCAATTTTGACCTCCCAGGCTTCCCCATTTGGCTGCAAGGACATTTTGGGCAAGCCGTGTCCACCCACCATATAACAGATGTCATGGGGATAAGGGCAGGCCTTTGTTGAAAGTGTGGGGCTTGCCCAAAGTCCACTTTGTGCAACTCCCTAAGCACCCAACAACCAGCTGCTCAAAATGGGGCATCAGCGTTAATCAGGATGGCTCTCCCAGCACATCATCCAAGGCAAAAGAAGAATGATCTTCCTTAGCACTAGGCTCAGGTGTGCAGGAGAGCTCTGTAAACTCATGTCCAGTGCTAAGCAGTATTTTGCCCTCCTATTGGTTGAGTTTGGGAGTGCTAGAGTTTGGGAGTGCTAGAAAGCTCCCTGCAGGAAGATATCTGATTTCCCCCAATCTTGGCAGGATTGCTCTCACAAAATCATAGATCTGTAGAGTTGGAAGGGACCCTGAACATCATCTAGTTCACCCCCCTGCAATGCAGGAATATCATCTGCCGATATTGGGTGGAGCAGGGATCCTGCTGCGCTCTGGGCTCAGGTGTGCTTCATCATTAAGCAAGTGGGAGGCGGTGCCACTGCTGCTGTCCACTCACTTAAATGAGAAGCAGAGCAAAGGCCTGCTTGAAATAAGCTCCCTCCAAGGGAAGAGGATGCTTCAGAAGGCACTTTGCAAAGCCTCTGAGGGAATTTTGGCAAATGGGTGGCGCCACCCATTTGTGAGTCATGTGATGTCATGATGGCATCATGTGATTGACAGGTAGACAGTCACACCACCTAACTGTCACATTTGGCCTGCAAGGCTGATTCTGAGAAGGAGCTGGTCTGTGGAGCCAAAAACAATTCCAGTCCTTGATCTATACTCACTGGCAGAAGCTCTCCAGGGTTTCAGGCATGGGGCATGAGGTCAGGGTCTGACCCTGTGAAATGCAGTGCTTGTGCTCTGCCACTGAGCTATGACCCTTCCCCAAATAGGAAGTCCACTGATCCATCTAGCTCAGCAGCATCTAGAGCAACTGGCAGTAATTCCCATTGCTTTCAGACAGGCAGCCTGACCTGGACATGGCAGGCATTGAACCTGGAACTTTTTACATGCAAAACAGATGCTCTGTCACTGAGCCACAGCCACCCTTTCCCATTCTCATCCCCATGTAATCTGAATCCATTATGCACTGGACTGGGCAACAAAAGTGTTCTCATCGTTCCTCCCTCTTTCTCTTTTCCTGCCTTATTTTTGAGGAAGGGGATTGAGAAACCAGGAGTGGGTATCAGTACTTCAGAAAATCACAGGAACACAGGGCCCTTGAAGGGTTCAGAAAATGATCACATCCAACCTCGCCAGGGTTCTTATTCATCAATCCCTCCACAAGTTTAACTCACATAATCTCATACATTTCCAAGGGAGTTCCTCTTAACTCAGTAGAGTTAACTGAGCAGAATTGGACCCCAGAGGCTCAGTTCTGCTTTCATTAGTATCAGTGCAAATTGGGAGTAACTGGTTAGATTTTAATGGGGTTTCTACTTGCATTCGAGAAAATAGGACCCAATCTAGTGCAATTAAAGAGTTTAGCCTCTTTGTAGCTGGGCTGATGAAAAGAGCCTGCATTCATCTTGTGGTAGATTTTATGTGCAGCATTAAAAGGAAACTCCAAAGTGGAGGTGGGGGGAATGGGAAGCCAAATTAACTTCAAAAGTTGTATTGAACAGAGTTATTTGCTAAATGTGTGTGGATTTGCAATTAGAAGCATTTTTGAAATGGAGTTGTTTGAAATCTAGCAAACAAGAATCCGATAAGAAACAAAACAAAATGACTCCCACTTTTATTTCCCTCCACAAATTTGCATTTTGCTCAAATGGGAGGGGCAGCTCCTTAAAGGAATGTTTCATTTCATTGTGCAAAAGCCACTGGGATGAATCTTTTCTGCAGCCTCAAACCTCTGATCTTCTTGCTCATATATAACTAATCATAAAAATGATCAAATAGGAAAGTGCAACTGTATGTGTGTTAATGGAAAGCATTTTCTAGGGTGGATTAATAATTCAATCTACATGAAGAAGCTAAAGAAGAAGCCAAGGCTGGACTCCTGTTAATGGTGCTGCAAGCACCCCACTTCTAGTAATTTGGAAATTTAAGTAATATTTATCCAGGTGCCATGTAAGGCAATTTCCCCCACTGACAATGCATTAGGACACAGATTAAAGATAAGCAATAGGAAAAGGAACTCTGCTTTAAATTTATTATGTTTATTGTTGGAATAAAGCATATGCATTTCCTACTCTTGAGCTTCTAGTTAATGCATGTGTTCCTTTAAACCACACGAGGGCATTGTTTGTATAGCAATCTAGCCAGCACTTGTTCATATGTCTCTTTGTCTAAGTTAACTCTACCCCTAAAAGCTGGGCCATTTTGTTTGCTGTTCTCTCCAGACAAGATGTTTGCTATTTCTCTCATGTCACCACTCACCCAGTAAATAGTTCCTGCATGAATAAATCCTTTGAACTCCAAAAACTGTAAGTTATTATTCAAATTTAATTCAGCCAAGCTGCAAGGCCTGTTAACAGCTGTGAGCATAAAATGAGACTGACCCAATAATGATCGCCATTATTAATAATAGGGATGAGGTGGATCTAAGTAGGAAATACATGGAGATTTTAAAAGAAAATACAAATAGTTATTTTGCCTTCCAGTAGATGGTCAAGTCTGACAGGAACCCAACAGGGCTGCTACACATTAATGTCTCTTTTCAGTTTCTGTGCATTTCTTCGTAGTACACACATTTTCCTGGTGTCTGAATGCAAAGCAGGAGTTGATTATGTAGCGAACCTAGACACATAAGCATGCCTGAAGGATTTGCAGTTTCATGGTAATACATAACGCTTACAAGTAGAGTCACCTTGGTTTCACATTTATCAAGCTTATGCAAGCTCCAACCTTTTACCACCCTGCGAGAGAAATGTCATCCTCATTTGTCTGAAGGTGACAAACAAATTGCTTGACAGTCTACAGTGGAAATTGTAGAGGCTAGCCAGAAAGAAGCCCAGTGAAAAAACAAACAAAACATCTTTGAGCATTGTGCAATGCCAGGTGATAAGACAATTCCAGGTGCACAGAGTTTGTTCAGAGAAAGGAACACTCATTTTAAAGGGGGGAAAAACTTACAGAGAAATTTCTCCACCCAAAGCTATGAAATCAGCATGCATTTTCCAGTCAGCAAGGAGCACTGTCTGCTTCCCAGGGAATAAAATTTGCAAACATATTCCATTTCTCCTTTGGGAATAACCTGCCAATTTATTAACCTCAGTGATTTTAAAAATGTTAATTTTTAAATCATCGTCATTATCCATTCCTTCAGAGGAGCTCATTTTTTTAACAGTAGCCTTTGGATACAACTGGTGTGTGCGTGCATGTGTGCCAAGCTGACATTATGAACTGAATCAGCTAATAGTGTACTTGCTAAATTGTGTGTATCATTAGGTTTGAACTGCACATACTGTATCCAGATCACAGCGCTCATGGTCTGAAAATGTCATAGGAAGCTGTGCTATACTGAGTCAGATCAATGGTGCACCTAACTCAGTATTGTCTACACTGACTGGCAGCAGCTCTCCAGGGTCTCAAGCAGGGAGTCTTTCTTGTCCCCACCCAGAGGTGTGCCTCTGCATACAAGGCAGATGAGCTATAGCCTCTTCTCTGAGCAATTCAGATCCAAGTGTAATTCTGTTAGAGTTCACAACCTGGACTCTGAGTACAAAAACAGTATCAGGTATTTTATTGATGAAAACACCAAGTCATTATCACTACCTAATATTTTTGCATAGCAAAGACAATTCAGATGATATTGCATGTCCAACAGTATCCCTAAAACACAGTTGCAGGTATGCTGAGGTAGCTCACAATTCTGATCATTAATGTGACCTCTATGGTTCCTGTTTATTGCAAGCTTTGTGTAGCAGGAAAAGGAAGTGTGGGAAGTGTCTTTAAGTAGGGTGGGAAACCTCCAGCCCATAGGTATCACCAGGCCTTGAGTCTATTTTGGTTAAGCCACACCCATTTGCCCTACCCTTGACATGGTATATGATATCAGGTATGGACAGAAAGGTGCCCATTGGGACTGGTAGGGTGAAAGGCAGAAACACCTATAGCAGGTGGTGTCAGAGCCAATGACAGGCAGAGCCAACTCACTCTAGTTTTGTCCCCATCCTCCTCCTCCTCCCTGCTGAATTATACAAAGGCAACACTAGTAAGGAGGAGGTGGAGGAGGCTGACAGGCAGTGCTGACACCCCTGAATTGGTTGTTGTCAGAAAGATGGCAGGCAGGTGAGTGGTGGGTCAGTGCCCCATTCACTGTAATGGTCCAACCTTCATGAGTGTGGGACAGCTTGGTCTAAAGGGGGCATCATGCATGGGACTATACAGGCTCTGACAATCAGCAGACCATCAGGGCTTCCATAACCTGCATGCAGCTTTGTTCAGGTTGGCTTTGCTAAACGAGTCTCCCGATGTTATTGTGGTTTCAGGTGATCGACAGGGTAGGTGGCCCCACCTACCTGTCAAATTGGCCCACATGGGCTGGAGGAGGGAGAATTGATCTGGCTTGCCAGCAGGATTTAATTCCCCACCCCTAGTCTTTAACCTTTCTCCCTGAAGTTATACAGGTTGCTTGGATACTAGCAACAAAATGAATTCCCATCAGTTAGCTTGAAAGCACGTTTCTTTTTTGGTTTCCGGTTTAATGTAATTTGCTCAAGACAAAAAAATAAAATAAAAATCAATGGAAGGGCAGCCTTTCTTTGAGGCAATGGTACCAAGTGCTACACAGAAAACAGTTATAGTAGTATAAATAACAACAAGGCAGAGCTGTAAGAGGTAAATTTTAAATTTGGATAACTTTTGCTTTATTAGTAATTTTCCCTCTATTCTAAAAGGAGGGATCAATGCAGGCGCCTTGGCCATAACTGTAGTAAGAGAGTGCTAACAGCAATTGCTTGTCAGTTGTTTCCTGGTCCAACTCAAGGTGCTCACATTGATGTTGAAAGTCCTAAATAACCTAGACCCCAAATATCGGAAAGACCACATCTTTTCCCCCAAGACTCTCCCATTTACCTCAGTAATATCCACACTGATTGGCAGTGGCTTTCCAGGGCATCAGGCAGAAGTTTCTCCCACCCCTACTTGGAGATGCCGGGGACTGAATCTGGGGTCTTCCATGTGTCAAGCAAAGGCTCTACCACTGAGCTATAGACCTTCCTCTTATTTATCCTAGTGTGCTGGTGCTTATCTTTGGAGCCCTGCATGCTGCAGTGCCAGGTAACCCAAAGGAATGCCAGCTGCCACATCAGCCTGCCCATTCACTGAGATCATCATCACAGGCCTACCTCCACACCTGCTCCCCTCCCACCTCTGGTGTGTGGTGACTGGCCTGTGTAGGGAATTCTCTGCTTAATAGGCTGTTTGATGCCTAACTTTCCTCCATAATATATTCTGATACTGGAGCTCTTGCAAAGTGAGACAGCTAAGCTAGGGATTGGGGAGGGGATTAGATTCAGTTTACATCTAGGTGAATTTATCTGATTCACACTTTTCTGACACAATGCATAAAGCACAGCTGTTCTTAAAAATTTGCACTTCTCTGGATTTTGCAGTACAGTTCTGCAGCTAAGAAATGTGCACAAAAAAGTATTCATTGGGGTAAAGTGTACAGATAAATGTATATATTAGTGAAAATAACTTATACAAATTCATTATACACCTATAGGTGCCAGGTGAAAATGGTCCTCTTCAACCAAGCCTATATTCTTTTAAATGTTTTTCTGGGAGGTGTTGGCAGGAAGGGGGTTATTGGTTTGTTTTCTTCTTGTTTTTATCATGTATCTTGTGTGTTTTATCTTGTATTTTTAAGCTGTGATTTGCCCTGAGATCTATGGATGAAGGGTGGTATACAAATTAAACAAACAAACAAACAAACAAACAAACAAACAATATAGGATTCCATGGTGCTGAAGGTAAAGAGGTTTGCTTTATCTCCCAGTTGGATTGCTTGGTTTTACGCCACCATCCTCAATGCTTAATTTAGTATCCAGTATAATGATTTACTCTCAGCCTGACTGTTCTGCCCGCATATTTTATTTCAGATTCATTGAACACAGATTTATGTTTTAACCTTCTCTTTGTGAAGAAGTCTAGCTATCACCTTGTTTGGGAAATAGTAGGATATCTTCTCTTCCTCAAACACTTTCAGTGTCTAGTTTTGCCTTAATTTTCTGCCAAAATTCATTATCCAGATTAAGTAAAAACTGGTCTCATATCTGATTCCTTTTATGGACCTGTATTTCTGAAATAGCTTAGTGAATATTAGACTATTATTTCAGTAGTACATGCAAAAATTGTCAATAGCTCTCACATGTCCTCATTGTAATGGGTAGGCAAATATTACTGCCTGCGCTGCATTGTCATGGCATCCTGTCCACTGCCTGATGCAGCGGACAAGGATGGGGTGGGATCACCTAGGTGAGTATTTCATGAAAGAGGATGAGGTTTCAAGAGGAAAGGCATTAGTTGCATTTATATGGCACTTTATCTTGTCTCCATGACTTCTCCCTGCTAAATTCTGAATTATATTTGAGACTGAACCTGCCTGCTGCTGGTGACATTAGCACATGTGGTTTCATTCACCATCTGGGCAAGACCTTACAAGCATGCAAAGGGAAAGACAAGCATCAAAACTATGCAAAGAACACAACTTCTCCCTGCTCTCCCTCCCCCACCAATGTCTCTTTAAGATAATTAGGCACATTTATCCTTCCCAGATTCAATGCTCACTGTTTATTTGATATACAATAAATGTTGATGAGTAGAAGGCTCATTTCTGGCTTACATTTATTGGGAAAAGCAGATACCAGAGCAAAGAAATGGTGTGCAAGTAGTGCAATAATGAACACCTTGAGCAGGCGTGCATTGGAACTTAAGCTTATTTGGGCTTAGGCTATTGCCTAGTTCTCAATTTTTTCCTTCTTCCCTATAATAAAGGGCAGTTTCTCACATTTAAAAACTGTAGTTAGTCCTGTAATAATTCTTTAATATCTGTGTCAGAGGGTGGGGTTGTATTTCAGGGATACAGCACCTCCCTTGCATGCAGAAGATCCCAGGTTTCATCCCTGACATCTGCATTTGAAACTCAGGAGAGCAACTGCCAACCAGTGCCAACCAAACTGGGCTAGTGGTCCAACTTGGTATGGGGCAGTATCCCATGTGGGACTGTTCCAGGTGGTGTCTCTTTCCAAGGTGTGGTGGATCATAGCTGGATGTGGGGCTTTTTTATGGTGACACCCTAGTTGTGGAATAATCTCCCCAGGAACACTTTGGTGGCACTTACTTGCTTGGCTTTTTGTAGCCAAGTGCAGGCAATACTCTAGGGGGTATTGTTTTGCTTTGTTTTCGTTCTTGTTTTTATTGTGTATTTTGTGTTTTTGTCTTTTATTTTTTATCCTGTGAACTGAGATCTACAAATGAAGGGTATACAAATAAAATGATGATGATGATGATGATGATAATTTGTACCCCACCCATCTGACCGGGTTGCCCCAGCCACTCTGGGTAGCTTCCAACAACAACAACAACAACAAACACAGGGAGACATCAAGCATTAAAAAATAAATCCCTATAGAGGGCTGCCTTCAGATGTAAGAAGTTAGATAGGCACCATTCCTGCTGAGTTTTTTTTTTTAAAAAAGATTTTAATTTCTTGAGGTTTTGAGGGCTTAAATTGATGTTTTACATTTTTATATCGTGTAGGTCTCAAACCAGCTTACCAACATAAAACACACTATATAAAATGTAAAAATGTAAAACGTCAATTTAGCCCCCACAACTCAAAACCTTAAGAAATTAAAATCCAAAAAAGGAAAGTAAAATATCTGAAAAGCATTAAGGATGGAAAGACTTCTTGTTACAAAACAATTTTGACCAGGTACCTGAAACTCAGTGTTAGGGAGCATTTGGGAACATTTTTGGGTTCACTCACTCAAAACTTCTCTGTCCCTTACTGCAGTTAGGCTTGAAGTGAAAAGGGGAGAGCAGCACGCAGTGGGGGCTGGTCCATGAGAGTGAATGGGGCACTGCCCCAGCATCCACAGCCTGTTCTCCACCAGGCTCCACCTGCCTGCCTTCTTCCTTGAAAGCAGGCTAGCAGGTGGTTCTGCCTGTCAGCTTCCTCAGTGCTTTCTTTTCTTCTTAAAAAAAATGTTTAGGGGTACTCTCATTTACCTACTCATATTGAAATACTGCCCCTCAATGAGGCCAAACTTAGATTTACAAAATGTTTAGGGGTATGCGTACCCGTGTTCCCCCAGAAAAATAGCACTGGTCTTCCTTATTAGTCTCAGTGCTGCAATTATTGAACTCAGCAGGCAGGAGGATGGGGATAAAACCAGAACCAGTTGGCTCCCCCTGGCTCTGGCTCCGCCTACTTTTTGGGCATCCTGCATTCTGCCCCACCAGTCTTGGGTCCAGTAATACTTAAAAGTTTTAACAGGGAGAGGTGGGTAATGGTAAGTACCCGTGTGATCCTTAGCACCCTTAAGAATACACAAGTGCCATTGAAAACAGAATCAGCAAGTTAGCGGGTGCAGGGATTTAGATACGAAGAGTTTTGAACAAGCATAGTGCTTTCAAATATTTGCTGGATGTTATAAAGTGGAGAAACTGCAAAGCCCTATTTGTGTACAGGACAACAGTCTTGTTAACAATGAGCTAAACTGCCTTTGTTAAGAGGGGGAAGGAAGGAAGGTAAGGCTGTGAAAATTTATTTAACTGAAGGTGATTTATTTTAGGGATTTATAACCTAATCCTTCAACATGTTTTCAGAGCATCTCATTTAAATCATTGATTGAATTCACCATGGGGGAAAGACCACTTTAAATCAATGATTTTAATCAAGTTTCTCCCTTTGTGATTCATAATGCTTTTCAATAAATTTGTGTACCAGTTGGCTCTAGTAACAGTTTTTTTGGTTTGTGCTAAATAGAGTTTTTCTGAATCATTATTTCGGAATCTCTGATCTTGCATAATCATGCATATCTTGCATACAAGAGGCTTGTGACTTCTATGAGACAAAGGGAAAGGTACTAAATTAAAATGCAATCTTATACCCACTTATCTAGGAGTAAGCCCTGTTGATCCTGGCAGGACTTACTTCTGAACAGATATTAGCATTAGTATTATTAAAGGTATTTATATACTGCTTTTCAGGTATCTCACAAAGCAGTTTGCACAAGATTATTAGAATAAGCATAATTTTATTTTAAAATCACAATAAACTGGAGAAGACAATCTGTTTGTTTAGAAGAAGCTGCTGCTGTGTCTTCTTCACTCCCTGCAAGATGGTTCTGCAGAGAATGGTGGCAGTTCACAAGGCTGTTTCTTTTTCTTTTCACCTCACCCCACAATATGGTTCTGCAATCACTGCAGCAACATGATTAGAATTGTGCTAATTAGTGGTTGTCTCTGTACACATGCACTGAGCAAGATCCCAAGACTAACAACACAACTTTATGCATGTTTCCTTGAAAGCTAGAGCCACTGTGTTCATTGATGCCTACTCCTAGATCAGCGTTTGAGGTTTGTAGTAAAGGTAAAGGGACCCCTGACCATTGGGTCAAGTCGTGACCGACTCTGGGGTTGCGGCGCTCATCTCGCTGAGGGAGCCGGCGTACAGCTTCAGGGTCATGTGGCCAGCATGACTAAGCCGCTTCTGGCAAACCAGTGCACGGAAACGCCGTTTACCTTCCCGCCGGAGTGGTACCTATTTATCTACTTGCAATTTGACATGCTTTTGAACTGCTAGGTTGGCAGGAGCAGGGACCGAGCAACGAGAGCTCACCCCGTCATGGGGATTCGAACCGCTGACCTTCTGATCGGCAAGTCCTAGGCTCTGAGGTTTGTAGTAGGGATGGGTTAATTTATAGATTTTTTGCATGCAAAATGCATCCTCTGTCACAGAGCTATGGCCCTTCTCCATCTGGAGAGCCATAGATACCCTATCTTTGCATTATGGGCAAAGTGTTTGTCCAAGGGTTTAAAGAATGATGTGGATGCTGGAGTCACCAGAGACAGTTCACTAGGATAGTCTTTTTCACTGCTCATTGCAGCCCTTCATCAACCTGGTGGTCTTCAGCCACATTTAGACTGAAGGTAAAGGCTGCCATACTGAAATGAATGGGAGTTGCAGAAGAATACAGCAGTGCAGTGCCAGGTATATTGTTCCAGGGTGCTCCTCTTTATCCCAGCAGAGTTCATGCTGGAGATTTTCCTGGAGCATTATTTCATCTGTGTTTTCAGAAAAAAGCATCTGAGATCTTATTTCCTCTCTCATTTTCTCCCATCACTTTGATACAATGTGTTGGAATCTATAGGTGAAGGACTGTTATGAGGACTTAAGTCCTATGTTTGCATTTTGTTTTCCTGAATGATTAGACAGAGGGTGCCATATGAATGTGTGATGTCAGATATTATTCTTGTTGCAAAGCATAGTGGAATCTCCTGTTTCTTTTCCCCTTACAAACATGTTATTGTGTTGGACAAGCAGCGATATTATTTGGGGTCTTTAGTAGGGTATTAATAAGAAGCAAATCCCACACCTTACCCATTTTCTTGTGTATAAGCAGCATTATTAAATGCAGGCCTTTCTCCATCTCTTGGCTGATGCATCTCTTGTGTGGCATTTATTTTGATTGCAAAATTCCCATCCTCAAGTCTTGAGATCAGCATTTTATTATTCTACATAGCTCTGTGATTTCCCTTTCTTTATACCTTTCTGTGAACCTTCAAAACCTCATAACTTTCTGATTTAAGCTTTTATCTGCATTTCCATTTGAATTGTGGTGATGCATTTTGGGCTTGTTTTATGTTGTTGTTTTTTGTGTTTTTTAAAGCAAGAGCTCACTATGGCTTTGATACTGTTAGTTAAAGACAAATGGTGATCACTGGAGGCTTGATTCTTTCTTGTGTTTTTTAAAGAAAGAGCAGCAGGGAAATCTAAGTTGTCCACTTGGAGCAACCAAGGCTATCATTTTGTGGAAACCTGTTCACGTGAGAATCTGTAAAGGTTGTCTGACTTGGGTCTAGGATAAATATTGGTTGTGCCAATCACAACATCAATCATTTTCAAAAATACAATGCCATGGTGGATGTGAGCTTGCAAGGGGTTTCATGATGGGAGCACTGTTATGTATAGGCATTTGCTGCATTCTAAATAACAGTGATGCTTCTGAAATGTTCTCATTCAAATTTCTCCCTGGATTTTAAGGTTCAGAATTAGCTGGACTTACCGTATGTCTGACTTAGATATGATGCATTAGGAATTCCATTTTCCCCATTGTGTACATGTACACAATATAATTTACTCTATTCAATTCGGCCCCTTATCATTGTGTACACCTGCATTTGTTATGTAAACACTGCCAAAAAAATAAGCAAACTTGATGCAGTTATATGCAACATTGCATGAAAATCATTTTTGTACAATCTTACCAATGCATATGGCCATTTGTTGTTGTATGCATGATTGCAGCAATATTCTTTTTGTGCAGTGTTTGCTAATGTGCAGGATTGCATGGACAATTCATTTTTTTCAAAGGACATCCTGTCCCCATATGAACTGACCAGACCCTGCGACCATCACATGAGGCCCTTCTTTATGTGCCTCTTCCACAAGAGGTCCGGAGGGTGGCAACATGACAACGGGCCTTTTCTGCAGTGGCTCCCCATTTGTGAAATGCTCTCCCAAGGGAAGCTCACCTGATGCCTTCACTTGAAGCTCACCTGAGTCAGGTGAAATGCTCCTCTTCAGCTAGGCTGAAACATTTTTTTAAAAAGGTTTAAGGGAAAATGGAGTTATGGGTTTGTTTTCTTCTTGCTCTTGTTTTTATTATACATTTTGTGTTTCTGTCTTGTATTTTTATGCTGTGAACTGCCCTGAGATCTATGGATGAACAGTGGTATTCAAATTTAATCAATGAATGAATAATTTTTTATGCAATAGCAAATGTGTTGTGCAGGTGGATGATTAACAAAATCAATCCTCCTGTCAGACTGGGAATATCCCCTCACTCACCCAAGTTTAGGACATTCCACACCTTTCCTCAGCAGAGTTTCTCCTTCTTTGAGAAAAATAAGTGGCTCATGTAAATCTAAACTAAGCTTTAATAATAAAGAAAACTATAGAAACTAAATACAACCACATAGGGCAAGTCTGAGGCAAGAAGAGGCAGTTGGTTCCTCTTAACTGACATTCTTAACAGAACACAGACTGAGGGAGGGACTGATTCTAGAGCAAAACACACAAGCCCCGCCCACCACATACCAAACACTCTACTGATCAAATTACCGTAGTCCCCAGGGTTTTTCTTACAAAATGCAGTTGCATGAAGACTGTATTTTTTGTCCGAAGTTTGTCAGTGCACACATGCTTTGATAACACAGATTGGAAAAGGAAAGAGGCAAATGTCAATGTTATTACATTACTGATGTGCTTGCTGTCCTAGGTTCTTTCAGTAGGAAAGGCAGGAAAGAAAACGAATGAATGAATTGATCTGACAACTCACAAGACTGTTCATGATTCATTTCTGGAAGATAAAAACTTGCACCACCAAACTGCAGAAGACCATTGTGAATTTGAGGAGGCTTAGGTGGTATGCAGCAATACTCCTTTCATTTCTAGAAATCCTATGGGCCTGGGACCTTTGAATGGTTCTGTCTTTCTCTTTTAGTATTCCATATGTAATATGTTGAGATGGCACCATGTGGGAGTTTAAGATAGGCTTCTGCCAATCCCATGCTGGCACCTGAAATAGGGAGCACTGGCTGGTCTTAGAAGTTATTTATGTGGGATGCCTGCCAAGTCTGAAGTAGTTTTTCACTTTAATGGGAATGGATGTGCCAACCAAACACCAGATGCAGCTTATACAGCCCAAACAGTATATAAGCCTTGAGACCACCTCTGCTAGAAAGAATCCCAGCCTATGTCCTAAACTGCAGAAAATGCAGTCTACTGGCCAAGCTCCAGCTCCTGCTTCTGGAGCCAAGTCCATTGTTCATTAGCAACAGCAAGGTACCATTGTTTAGTTCCTATAAATTCCTTTCTGTTTGCTGTTTATTTACAATGCCCAGTTTGAAGTTGAAGGGCATGAACTTAGTGAGAAATGACTGCCTGGTTGTCTTGTGTGCTTCCTCAATCATGGCTTTACTTTTGGAGAGAGATTATATTGCTGGTGCAGAACCCCTTCTTTCTTGCAGAAGGTGACAATTAATCTTTGCTGGTAACACAGGGTTAGTGTACTGTTATTTACATCAGGTATTAAAATATCAGAATATTTACCAGTGATAACTGCTTCTTCCAACAACCAATCCAGGAGCTGGCACAATCTGACAGCTTCCTCCTCCTGAATCTCAGTACAGTGGTACCTCGGGTTACATACGCTTCAGGTTACATACACTTCAAGTTACAGACTCCGCTAACCCAGAAATAGTGCTTCAGGTTAAGAACTTTGCTTCAGGATGAGAACAGAAATTGTGCTTCGGCGGTGCGGTGGCAGGAGGAGGCCCCATTAGGTAAAGTGGTGCTTCAGGTTAAGAACAGTTTTAGGTTAAGAATGGACCTCCGGAACGAATTAAGTACTTAACCCGAGGTACCACTGTATGGTAATCATAGAATGCAGCCAAGAGGAGGATGGGGGCAAAACTAGAATTAGTTGACTCTACCTGTCATTGGCTCTGGTTCCATTGACTTTGGACCTTTCTGCTGCTTACCCTATCAGCCAGTGTGGTGTAGTGGTTAAGAGCGGTAGTCACGTAATCTGGAAACCGGGTTCGCGTCTCCGCTCCTCCACATGCAGCTGCTGGGTGACCTTGGGCCAGTCACACTTCTCTGAAGTCTCTCAGCCCCACTCACCTCACAGAGTGTTTGTTGTGGGGGAGGAAGGGAAAGGAGAATGTTAGCCGCTTTGAGACTCCTGAAGGGGAGTGAAAGGCGGGATATCAAATCCAAACTCTTCTTCTTCTTCTTCTAATGGACATCAGCCACCGTTGGATCATATGGCTAAAGTTTAGAGCATGTGCCAGGGCATGATACCAGCCACTACTGGAGAGTTTTGTATCCAAAAAAATTCATATCTAAAAAACAAAGAGGGCTGATTGTGGTCTCCCAAATGTTGTTGGGTGCCCATTAGGCTCAGTCGGAGATAGTGATGATGGGAATGGATATTTAAATGATGGGAGTGGATATTTAAATGGATACTGCACATTTGTAGCAACAAAATGTCATCTGGGAGGGGGACAGAAAAATATAGTTGGGACAGGAAAATATACCATAGTTGGCTCCTTGAGGACATGACAAAATGATTGTGACAGTGCTTCTTCTTTCTTACAGTTTTTAAAATTCAAATATTTCAAAAACTATAAACCCTTCCAGTAACTTACAAAAATACATTTGAAAGCTTAAAAACCAGAAATGAAGGATTAAAAAAGGAAGCAAACCCATTAATATGACTATAATTCACTAAAATTCATGTAATTCTATTTTCATCAATTCACTTAAGAGCAGTGGTTCCCAAACATTTTGGATCCACACCCCCTTTGGTTCCATAAACATATCCCCAGTATTCAGAATAGTGGTTTGCACAACCCACTAAGGAAGATAATAACGCAATAAAATTGCAAACAGTAACAATTAAATGCACATTTATTTAAAATTCAGTCAAACCTATTTAGTTTAATTAATTCAACAAAGTTGGTGAACCTTATCCAGTGATATCAGCTTTTCAAAGTCTAATAGCCATGTATACCCCCAGCACCCCCTGCCAGCCCCTTGGCTCTTAGTAGGCAATCCCACCACTCTGCAGCGGGCAGTACTGCCCACTTGGGAAGCACTGAGCTAGAATATAAATACATAAATATTTGCTATGAAATCTGGATTTATAGGATACTCTTTTATCTTAGATGTGGCTTCAGATATGGTTTCCATTAGAGTTTCCTTCAGCTTGTCTATTAAATTAGGTTGATGGAAGAGTGCCATACCATTATAGGGAACAGTTATTACATTTTTTAACAGTAGCAAGACGAATGAATGCTAAGGCATGGAAAAATACCAACAACCTCAACAAACTGGACATAATCAGGAAGTAATGAGAAGAGCTGAATGTAATAAAATGTATGACTGTGTTATGAAACAAAGATAATTATAATGAAATAGTGGACAAATGGAGGCTGACATCAGGGAATGGACTGTCTCTCAGTGGGAAAGTGCATCCTTTGCATGCATAACGTTCCAGGTTCAATCCCCAGCATCTGTAGGTAAGGCTAGGAGAGAAGACCACAGCATAAGATCCTGGAGGGCTGCTGCCAGTGAGTGTGGACAACGCTGAGCTACATGGACTAGTGATCTGATTCAGTATAAGGCAGATTGACATATTTCTATGTTTGAGGAAGGACCATAGCTCAGTGGTAGAGCATCTACCAAGTTCGACCCCCAGTGTCTCCTAGTAGTGATGGACAAGTCCGCCGCCTGGAACTCTGGATAACTGCTGGCAGTCAGTATAGACAGTACTGAACTGGTTGAACCATGGCAACTTCCTCTATTCCTAGAGCAGCTGATTAAAAACAGAGGGTGGTATTGAACTGAGTTTTGCTCTGTAGGCAGGGTTTTTTTGTGTCCCGAAGCTTTCCTGAAGAAAACTCATTGTTTTGCATGGAATTGGAACAAATGTCAATTCTCAGAAAACATGATTGATGTTTGTTCCAATTCAGCAGTAAACAGTGGGTTTTCCCAAAAAACCTTTCTCAGACCCATGTCTACAAATCACAGATCTGTGCCTAGAAATCATGACACAAATGAAAGTGTTGATAAGCCCTGAAATGAACGAAACTATTAATTTCAATAGGTTTGTTGGCATACATCTGTCTCGAGAGACAATGGGGCAGTGTGTTTGGATGTCCTGGGCTGCCCAGATGACAAGGCCCCCCTCTCGGCCACATCAATGTGGCCCAAAGGAAAGCAGACTGATACATTTGGTACCAGCTTAGCTGGTTTGCCCTTAGTCCTAACTCTGGGTGGTATCAGCCAAGGTTTACTATCAGGAGAAGGGGTGGATTTTCCACTGCTAAAAGACATAGTGGCAGTCCTTAAAGATAGACACCCAGTTCTGCCAGCATCTTACCAAGTGCATTTACTGAAATAGCAAACCGCTCAACATGCTATTTGTGAACTGGCAGATGCTACATTTTGATGTCTGCTCCAGCCTGTTTACTTCAGCTTGGCTGCTCACTCAATGTCCCAGTAGGCAAGGGGAGTTGGCAGGGGGTAGGAGGGGGGAGGCTCTTGTGTATCAGATTCTGACTTTCCTTTGGTGAGGCAGATGGCTTTCATCATGTATGAGCAATGCATTTCTGAATCAAAACACATTATAAAGATGTTTCTTGTATGTTATCAAGAAGCGTTAGGGCTGATGGGCTCCACCAGCTATCAGTCATCAGCCGAAAGGAATCAATGAACAAGATAAAATTGGCTTTGCTGCAGAATTTGATAAGGAATCGCACAGCGACACAGGAATCTGTTTCAATGTCTCTGTTCTGTTCACCAGTAATATCAGTGATGGGAAATGTTTTGGCATTGTTGTTCAGGCTAGGGGGCTTTCATGCATGCATCTTGGGCTGCCACAGATTTGACACTTCTGCAAACTGGTTTGTGCTCCAGAATATATTGGCTGACTATATTGCAATGTTTCTGTCTTCTATGCTGCAGCTAATGATGCGATGCCCCATGGCACACGTTTTTTGCACCCCTTCCGTGTGGTCAACATGAAGACCAAACTCCCAAAATGTGTAGTTGTTTCAATTCATTAAGTGATCATATAGAACAGGGATCACCAGCCTGGTGCCAGCGAAGGCCTTTGCTGGTGCTCGTAGACATCATATTGCCGATGTGCACTGGGATGGCTAGCTTCAATGCTTTATTTATTTTTTAAAAAATGGCAGAGCAGTGCAGAATAGTTGCTGGAGCAGCAATGGGTCCTTGCAGTGCATGGCAGGAAGGGGAGCTATTTGTGTAGAAGGTGTGTTTGTGCAAAAGATGGGGGGTATGTATGAATGTGTGGTCTGTCAATATGTGTGTTCTGTGTGCTGGGGTGCAATCTTGAATTATCATTATTTTTGGCGGTGGCGGAGGGGGAGGTAAGTCCTGCCCTGCATAATTGATCCCAACATGCAGCACCTATACATCATTTGAATGATAATGGCCATCAACTTGGGGGGGGGAGTGGCCCCCTCAAATATTTTATTGGGTGTAAGGGGATCTCAACCCCTAGTAGTTGGCTCCTTTGTGTGCTGGATGGAGAAGTGTGTGTGAGAGAGAGGGGGGTGGCAGCATGTATATAATGTGTGCTTTGTGAGATAGGGAGAGATAATAATAATAATAATAATAATAATAATAATAATAATAATAATAATAATAATAATAATATTTATATGCCCCCTCCCTAGCCAGACCCGGGCTCAGGGCAGCTAACACCAGTAAAATTACAATAAAAACATAATAGAAAAAACACCAATTTAAAATACAATTTAAAATGCAGCCTCATTTTAAAAGTATGACTAGCACCCACAGCACTTTCTCAAAATTCAAAATGTGCCCACAGGCCCCACAAGCTTGGCAACCTCTGATATAGAAGCATCTTCAGCAGTGGGGTATCATGACCCCTGATTATGGAAGGCCCGTCTTTGTGAGGTGCATCTCCCTCATTATTTGTGCTAAGGGTAGAATTTAAAGACACTCTTGTCCACCCCAGCTTTTGGTAGTTGAAGGATATTGTTGGGCAACTGTGAAGCTATTAGCTGTGAGGTTGTTGTTTTTTTTTAAATCTAAATACCTTTTAGAAATGTATTGCTTTTCTGTTATATCATGACATATTTTGGAGGAAGGAGGGGAAGTATATGTTCTGCCTTCACTGCATTGTTGGAGGCAGTGGACAGAGTGCTCGTGCTTGGATTCTGCTTGTGGACTTCCGCTTTTGGAATAGTGTGTGTAGTTCTGGTTGCCTCACTTCAATAAGGATATTGTGCAGTTGGAAAAGATCCAGAAAAAGGCAACCAAACCGATTAAAAGGATGGAGAGACTCTCCTATGAGGAAAGGTTGCAGCATTGAGGTTATTTTGCTTTAGAGAAAAGGCGATTAAGAGGTGACATGCTATAAATTTATAAAATTATGGCTGACACACAGAAAGTGGATGGAGAAGTACTCTCTCATAACTCTAGAACTTGCGAATGTTGAATGAAGCTGAATACTGTTAAGATAAAAGAAGGTCCTTGTCAGGGTGCTGTCAGCAGCTCCCGGCTGGTTGACCAGGAAAGTGTAAAGGCAAGGATAAATTTCTTACAGTCCTTTATTTCAAACTTTACAGAGAGAAGCTATAGAACCCAGCTTCTTGGATAATGGCATTGTCCCAAGTGAATCTCCACCCCTCGTCTCTCCTACTTCCTCATTCCTCATTCTCATTATCTCCTCTACGGGTGCTGCTATGTGCCCTCGGTCTTTGAGCTCTTTGCTCCCCTACTTTTGAGGCTCGCCGGGTTCTGGGAGATGGAGGGTCTGGAATGCTTTCTAATGACAATGCTTCAGCCAGCTGCTCTGGCTCTCCCATGATTTCCCAACTTTCCCCCTCCTCTGCCTCTAAGCTGCCACCTCCCTCAAACCCCTGTTGCCAATCTATACTGTGTCTTCCTCTTCCTCTTCCCTGGAAGGGTCAGGCTGGGGAGACGGTCTCCACCATTCCTCCTCTGCCCAGTCCCTGACAGTTCTTCACACAGTATGTAGCTAAAACACAGAGCTCACACCCACAGGAAGCAGTGATGGACACAAATTTGGATGGCTTTAAAAGAGGATTGGACACATTCATGGAGGATGAGGCTATTGATGGCTACCAGCCACGATGGCTATGCTCTGCCTCTGCCATTGGATTCATTAATGCTTCTGAATACCAGCTGCTGGAAACTGCAGGAGAGGAGGGTACTTTGCTTGAGTCTTGCTTCAGCAAACTCGTCTTATGTTCTTTCCATGGGTGTAGCCAGGATGTTTGTTAGAGGGGCAGGCCTTTTGTAAGGGGGCTATAGGCCTTTTCTTGAGGGTGGGGGGGGCACAGACTCTTAGTTAGCTATGTATTTTTATTTTTATTTTTTGGGGGGGGAGCTGCCCCTCCCTGCTCCCTCCCTTGGCTACGCCCATGGTTCTTTGTATAAAAATCTAATAATCAGAGCAAAATCTTAATGCTTTAAAGTAAGCAATGAGGTTCACTAACCATGGCAAGGTGAAAAATAGTGGCTGCAGGGGGTTGGCACAGATTCAATTGATGTCTTGCAGAGGAGTCAATTTCCACTTGCACCCCATGAGCCACACACTGAGAACTTGCATATAGAAGTGCAAATCTACATCTGAATTACTACGGATCAAGAGTCCTAAAGCACAGCTCTAAAATTAAGCAGCAGAGCTGAACAAAGGCATGCCATTAATACTCTTACTTTACAAATGAGGAACACTGAATCCAAGAGAGAGAAATGATTAGCAAAAGGTCAACCACCCCAGAAAATAAACCAAATTAACATACTATTCTTTAACTACTAAAGTAGGGAAACTTTGTAGCTCTATTGCAAATCACCCAGGAACCTACCAATAGATCCCAATATACACTCTCCCACCTATGCTTTACATAAGAGTTTTTCAAGCTTTCATCCTTCAATGAATCTTTTCCACATTGGCTGATGTGTCTTGTGGGATGGAGCTATGAGGCCTCCTGCAACTGGCATTGCTGCAGCTTACCTGGACTGGGCTGGAGCAGGGGAGGACATTTGTGAGGTTGGGGTGCACAGGCACATCAGCTTGGAGTGCTGGATTGGCTCTGCTGGTGTGCTTGTGCATTCCAGACTTTACCACCTCCCTGCTTTGCCTCAGCCCAATCCAAGAAAGCTGCAGCAATGCCAGTGTCTGGAGGGCAGTTCTTTGCCTCCTCCCTACCACACAGGATGCTACTGTAAAAAACCCCAGAATGATCCGTTTCTTGAAATAAATAAGATAACCACATTCTGTGTAAAAATTCACTAGGCTGTGGTTCAATATGTACTACTACAATCAAGGCAATTTCATAAGCTGCATAATTTGGGTTTATTTCTTTCTTGAAATTTCCTTTTCAAGATTTATACTAGAAGCATCAAAGGTGGCTTGCAGGAAGATAGCAATTGCAGGGGAAAGGGTTTTAAAAGCATAATTACAACAAGTGAGAGAGTCCATAGAATAATTTGCAGCAAGTGTTGGGGGGGGGTAGCACTTGCTCCTAACGGTCTTTAACACCTTTGTATTTATTTGGCTTAATATATCCTAAATAAAATCAACATATAAGCTCTGGTTACACAGTTCTTTTTTATTTTTAAGAAGATTCTTAAGATCTTTTAAAAAGCTTTTTAAAAATGATCAAGAGGGTGGAGTGACTCCCCTATGAAGAAAGTAGCAGCATTTGAATTTTTTTGTTTTTGTTTAGAGAAAATACAAGTGAGAGGTAACATAATAGAAGTTTGTAAGATTGTGCATGGCCTGGAGAAGGTGTTTTTTCTCCCTCTGGAGAAGGTGTTTTTTCTCCCTCTTTCATGACACTGGAACTTGTGGACATCTGATGGAGCTAAATGTTGGAAGACGCAGAACAGATGAAAGAAAGCATGGCATGTTTCAAATTCTGAGCCCACTGTGGGTTGAAGCCCTGGATGGTATAAATGCATGCTGGCATTAACATGGAGATGTGGGCCAGAGTGCATATATTTTAAGAAACTCAGAAATGCAACCTATAAAATATGTAGATGCAACCCAATTAAATTCAGCAAGGAGAATGCATCCGCTGGGCATACAACGGAAAGAAATTGAGATAATCTTACACTATGGATCTTTTCACTGTTGGTTCCTGCCCCCCTTTATTGTAAAGCTTCTGAGTACCATTTTTCTTTCTGGATTTATTTGTTTGACAATTTGAATAGTTTTAAGCCACTTTGGTTGCATGAATTTTAGGGTAATGATGAAGAGGGGAATGATGCCTCTTAATTTCCAATAGTCAAATGACATCCACAGATCAAGTTCATCATTATTCTCCTTTCAACATGATGGTGTTCATTTAAGTTAAAAGAATTAGGAGTATGACCCAGAGTCTGTATCTACAGCATTGTGTAAGATGCTTACTCCTTACACGAATATTTTAGATGAAGGCTGAAATTAGATTAAAATGTCTGTCTGCAAATCCCTCATTGTCTAGTCTAGAGCAGCCATTTCTGATCAGATACGTAAGAGTCAACGAGCAGCTTGCATAAGTTCCTTAATGTGAGAGTATCTTGGACATTGCATGTGACTGTTTCCACCTAGCATCAGCTACTCGCAGGCGAGAGAGAGCAGCCGCAGGCTATTTTGCAGAGATGAATGAATAATTCACAGCAAAGAAATTCATTGGATAAATTGTGCCCCTTCTGATTCAGTGAGACTCCTCAAGTGCTTCTAGTTAAGCAAGAATGTAAGCAGTGATGCTTTTGTGGATTTAAGGAGAAAAGAGCCCCATCAAATCAGATCATAGGCATTGATTATCTACAGAAGTGGCCAGTCAGGGAAGTTCACCTGAATGTGTTTAACATCTGACATTCAGAGATACGCTATCTGGAGGCTCTGTCTTCTTACTGCTAGACCTACCTTGCTCCATAGATTTGTCTGACTATTATTTAAAGCCATCAGTTACCACCACCACTGTTTGGCCAGAAAGCATTTGCCCTTCTAGATCAATTGGGCCAGGCCACATGTATGTGAGTGTGCAGTGGCAGACTTGGGTACTATGGCGTCCTGTCCGAGCCCACAATTTGCCCCATCCCACCCCTCATGCTGCCTTCCCAAAGCAGCATGGGAAAGTGCTAACTAGGCTTTGGGAAGGAAATGGGAGGACTCTACCCTATCAGAGCCTCATACCTCCTTCCCAAAGCTCAGTGCCTCACTTATTGGACTGCACCCAGTGCGTGCTCACGCAGTCCTAAATCTGCCCCTGGTGTGTGTGTGAGGCACTGGGCTTTTACTTGCATGAGGCTTGTCTTTTTTGCTGTGCCACCTGGGTCAATATGCCCTTTGATATTGTCTGCCCTGTGGTTGAGATTTACTGATGACTGCCTCAGGGGGAAGGCTGCATCTGCCTCCTATGAACCTATAGCAAGTACTGTACCTTTCTGTGTATAAGATGCCCCCTAATTTGGGGGACTCAAATTTAAGAAAATGGGCGGAGATGGCACAAAGTTGTTGAGATTTTTGTGAGAACGAAAGCTCACCCCTTTGAGTTCAGACTTTGGGAGGTTCATGTATCTCCAGCGGCATTCGAGTTGAACTTCCACATGATATCCTTTTATGATTGTGGTAATTTTAATCTGTTTCAGCATTTCAATTTTTGTATCTTTAAAAAGCAGGGTTGTTAATTATAATTTCATCTTTTTGTAAACTGCTTTGAGGTTTGTTTGCTTGTTTTTACAATCAAGTGGTGTATAAATTAATGAAATGAATGAATGAAGTTATTATATCGAGTATCTCTTGCAGGAAGAGTGTGTGTGTGTGTGTGTGTGTGTGTGTGTGTGTGTGTGTTCTGCAACACTATACAGTTTAGTTATTGTGCTTCATGGAGAGAATCTGTTGCTTTAGTTCAGTTTCATTTCCCATTCCATCTGTTAACAGGGTTGGACCAGGCAGCCTGTCTATTACAGGGCTCCTTAATATTGAGAAGAGTTTGCGTGTTCAGACCCAGAGACCTCCCCCCTAAATAAAGACACATTTGACTCAAATCTTAGTTTTGGTTTTTGGCAGAATTTAGGCCACAACTTTATTGATTAGAGAAAGTGTGTGGTTGCATAGGCTCTGGTTCGGATAGCTCCCTGCATTCTTGCAGGTAGCGCTGACCCAGAGCTCTATCATAGGTCAGCCAAGGGTGAATACCTGAGGTAGGCGGAAAGCCCAGGAATGGACTATGCCCCCCCCCCCAGATGCTCTCCTGGACTCAGGCACAGGCACAACTCCCTTTCGGGGGTTGACCAAACCAAGTTGAGTCCCTGGATTCCTTTAACGGAATGCCCTTCACATAGGGATGGCGAGAACATTCTCCCATCCCTATCACCTGAACCAGTGCCTATCCGCAACCTTACAAGTTGTGATGAATTGCTACGCGGCAGGCGAAACCCAAATGGCAACAGCCAATCAGCCAAGTGGGGAAAATTCCTGCTGTGCCCCTGTCCCAACGACAGACGACACATGACGGCATAGCAAGGTCAATCACAAAAGAGAGGTGGGCGGGTTTTCCAATGCACAAGCCAAAAGAGGAAGCTTTGGGTCATGTGCATAGGCATATATTGGTCGCTCAAACCATTTAGACTGCACCCCACTGGCCAGGGTTGTGCTTTTTCGGGTTGCAGACCACGAAACCTGGAATTACCAGAATGGGTTACTTCTGGGTTTTAGCGGTCGCGCACGCACAGAAGCGCTAAATCATGCTTTGTGCAAGCGCTGAATCACAACCTGCATGTGCACAGACGCAGCTTGCGAACGCAGCGGGTTGCGAACGTGCATCCCAGATGGATCACGTTCGCAACCCAAGCGTCCACTGTATACCCACCCACAACACAGGAGGTCAGTCTCCAGGTATCACCGCAACACGTGCCCTCTTTGAGGGAGGACACACTTTCCCAAACTTGGGACTTCAGTTGTTTTTGGACTACAACTCCCATCATCTCTAGCTAGCAGGACCAGTGGTCAGGGTTGAGGGCAACTGTAGTCCCAAAACAGCTGGAGACCCAAGTCTGGGAAATGCTGATATAGAGCAAGGCAATAGGACCTTTTTCTAGGGTTGCCATACGTCCAAATTTTCCTGGATACATCTGGAATACTGCAGTCGCAGGAGTGTCTAGGTAGAAAACCGGGGAAAGTCCAGGAAAATCCAGATGTATGGTAGGCTATATTGGCAATGCCATTTCCCCCACCAAAATATCTTAAAAACAGCATTTTTTGCAATTTCCCCCAAAAAGCTCAACAACTTTTCTGCCTAGATTTTCACTGTTTGAAATATGTCAACCTTACTTTTTTCATCCTAAGGGACCCCTGACCATTAGGTCCAGTCGTGACCGACTCTGGGGTTGCGGAGCTCATCTCGCTTTATTGGCCAAGGGAGCCAGCGTACAGCTTCTGGGTCACATGGCCAGCATGACTAAGCTGCTTCTGGCAAACCAGAGCAGCGCACAGAAATGCCGTTTACCTTCCTGCTGGAGCGGTACCTATTTATCTACTTGCACTTTGATGTGCTTTTGAACTGCTAGGTTGGCAGGAGCAGGGACCAAGCAACGGGAGCTCACCCCGTCGCGGGGATTCAAACTGCCGACCTTCTGATCGACAAGTTCTAGGCTCTGTGGTTTAACCCACAGCGCCACCTGCATCCCTTGCTCAAGGGGTGTATGCCTGTGGTAACTGGGGCAATGGATGCAACTTACCTTTGGGTATACGTTGCAGTCATATGAAAGTCAGTGTTTCCTACACATGCACACACATGAAAGACACACTCCCATCTCTGCATCTTGCATCTGGGCAAGCAAGATGCATTATCACAGTTCAGTGACACTTTCCAGTCAGGCACTTAAGGAGAGCACAGAGCACACAGAGGGGTGTGGCCTGGGGAGTGTTTTGAGGGCCAAACAGGGGAGCCCCCAGCCACATTCCTGAAATAGAGGACTGTCTGCAAAGTAGAGCTTATGGCCATCTCATGCCCAGCCTGAAATGGCAGTTTGTTTCTTCAGTAATTGGACTGGCTCTGCAGCAACTATCTTTATACAGCGCAGGATTGTGATAACGTGGAACACTGATCTGATGCCAGGTGTTGACTGGTGACAATGATCTCATTGGTGGCATGAATGTGAGAGAGTGGTGTCAACTCCAATGTCCCTAGAGCCGTTTTTCCTCTGTCATTTGCTTCCCGCAAACACTCATCTTACCACCTAGTGGGAAACCAAAATGAGAAAGCTTATTCCAAGGGCACCAGCAAAGAGCAATTCTGCTTTGCCACAGCTGGATTTGTTTAGAAGGATCTATGATAGTCCATTTGGTTTGGCCACAACTTAAAGGAAATAACTATGGTACTTAAGGACTTAACTCAATACTCCCTGGAGGTAATGATTCCCTCCACCCGTCTTCCTTCCATTGTACAGACTATCTTGCTTGTTGGTTGGGGACCTTTCATTCCCCAGGCGACCTAATGGATACTAAGAATTGAAATTCAATTTTCAGCTTTTTGCTCAAGGGAAGAGCTTATTTCGGTAGGGAGACCATGGGGAGCCAGTGAAGCTTTTCCTTTTCCTTTTTTTTTTTTTTTTTTGTATACTCAAGCCATCTTCAGGTTTATTTATAAATTGAGAAAAGAGAGAAGGTTGCACTAAAAATAATTAAACGTGTCAGAATGCAAATAAAATGATTGCAAGGTCACACAGAGCACACTGGGGAAAAGTCAGATCCGGTTCTTCTGGGAAAAAGTAACAAAAGTAAACGTTTGCTCATTAGAGGCGGACTGTGCTAGAACATGGAGCTTTGAAGTCATTAGTGCCCATTAGCCACCTTACACCTGTATCTGGCTTGCTCAGGAGGAGGATCCGCCCCAGCTGCTCTAAAACAAGAGGCACTGGGCTTATGCACAATTTACCCACATTACACTCGACATGGGAGTAGGAATCTGCAGCACTCTGACTGCAAAGTTGGGCTCACTTGAATTGTTCTGAGCAAATAATGAGCCAGATTGGATCAGGACTCTACATTAGTCATCTCTAGAATCAACAGTCCTGTGGATCCTGGGATGGCTAGCACAGGGGGTCTTCTTGCTACCGTGCACTTTCAATAGAAAGGAGCCAGTCACCCAAAAGCAATGGGATTTGATGACATTCCATCAAGAGTGAATTGTATCTCTGGGAGTAGGGAGGGGCTGTTTTCATGTAAAAACTAGCTGCCAATAAGCTACTGAGCCTGGTTTTGACTACTGCTTTTGACTTATTAAATTATCATCATCATCACCATCTATCTGGTCCCTGGAACAGCTAGAACAGTTACATAAGTGTCTATGTTAATATAATGTTCATCATATCATGGCCCCATAGCTCAGTGGCAGGGCACATGTTCTGCACATAAAGCAGGGGTGGCTAGCCTGTAGACTTCCAAATGTTGTCATGGGGATATGGCTCCCATTCTCCCTGAACCTTGTCCCACGCTGTGGCTGATGGAGACTGGAGTCCAGCCATGTTTGGTGGGTCACAGTAGTTAGCCACATAGAGGGTCCCAGATTCAATGCCTTGCATCTCCATTTGACTTTTACCTGAGATCTTGGGGAGTGCTGCCAGTCAAAGTTGGTGGCACTGGGGTATGTGTACCAATGTGCTGACTTACTATGGCCAACTATGGCCAATCATATGCCCATTAGTTTTGTGGCTGAGCAGGAATTTTAACTTGGGTTTTCCCAAGTGATGCCCCAAACTCTAGCCCAGGGAAGGGAAACCTATAACTCTCTAATGCTGTTGGAATTCATCTCTCATCATCCCTGACCATTGGCCATGCTAGTCGGGGGCTGATGGGACTTGAGGTCCAACAATTTTTAGGGGGCCACAGATTTGCCACCCTTGCTTCAATCAATGTACCACACTGGCTCAAAATTATTAGTTGTATACACGAAGAACCTCCCCTCTCCCTCTCCACTGCAAATCAAGGGGGTGAATGTGCAGTATGGGACACACACACACACACACACACACACACACACACACCAAGGACTTTGTGATGAGTTGTAGTTCAGTGGTAAAGCATCTGATGTGCATGCAGAAGGTTCCATATTCAATTCCTGACATCTTTAGGTAGGGCTGGTAGGTGTGGGTGATATCGAGCTAGATGGACCAATGGTCTGACTCAGTATAATGCTGATCTCTTTGTTCCTGCACAAGATAAGTAACAAATTTTGTAGCTCCATCTGAAAGAACTGCTCTCTTTCTCCCCCCTCCCCCCATTCAGGTCACCCAGTTGTTATGAACAATGGCTCAGCTGTACTACAAAAAGGTGAACTACTCGCCCTACAGAGACCGGATCCCCTTGCAGATTGTGCGTGCAGAAGCAGAACTGTCATTGGAGGAGAAGGCCTACCTCAGTGCTGTGGAAAAGGGGGACTATGCCAGTGTGAAGCATGCCTTGGAGGAGGCTGAAATCTACTACAACATCAACATTAACTGCATGGACCCTCTTGGACGCAGTGCCCTTTTAATAGCCATAGAGAATGAAAACCTGGAGATTATGGAGATGCTACTGAGCCACAGTGTCTACGTGGGTGATGCTCTCTTGTATGCAATAAGGAAAGAAGTGGTGGGGGCTGTGGAGCTTCTTCTGAACTATAGAAAGCCAAGTGGGGAGAAACAGGTATGTCAAGAATGAAAAGAAATGCTGCATATAATTGTTTGTTTAAATTGAATGGAGGAGAATCCTAAGATAATTCTATGGAGACTGGGCCAAGACCCATTACACCAGTTTTCTGAAAATATTGTTCCTTTGTGAAAATTGAGTCTTCATTTTCTGCAGCTTTATTGGGGTGGAGAGAGAAATTCTCCCCAAACCTTAAGGCAGTTGTTTCTACTTAATTTAAGTGAATTTAGGATTGGCACTGGATATTTTGAGTCAATCGGTTTTCAACTATTCTTGAGGGAGGGGAAAAAGAAATTGTCCCAAAATCCAGGGTTAAATTTATGATAGATTTAAGGATGTAGGGCTTGAAGCTGAGGGATCTCCTTTTAACTTTCTTCCTTTAGTGAAGCATTTATCTGGCTTCCTGTACTTCCTTTTAACGTGAAATAAAGCTGTCCAGCTCTCAGGTATTGCAGATACAGCATTTCCAGGTGAAAGCAAATGAGGAACATGGGAGGCTGCTTCTGGAGTGTTCAACAGCTGGGATGGTTTTCCTGATGCCATATAAAAAGGATAGCAATAGAATTTTAGGTGGGGGGTGGAATCACACCCTTCTTAGGCCACAGGTGGACCATGGACCAAATCAGCCCTTTAAGTCCCTTCCCCATTTAGGCCAAGACACACCCACCTGCCCTTCATTCAATATCATATACTGTAGCAGATTGCACAGGAAGCATGAAGGTGGCTAAAACTGCAAGATAGAGGCACTGCAAGATAGTGCTTTGAAAACGGGTTCAGCAAGGCTGGACTATCTCCCAACTGCTGGGCCTTGCAAAGTCCATTTCAAAGCAATATCTCGCACAGCACTTTGAAAGTGCTTCTCAAAAGTTTTCTTATGGAGGTGCTATACACAAAGAACTTGGAACCTTCTTCATGCAGTGCTGATGTCTACCACTGAGCTGCGTCCCTCCCCCATACAGTAGAGTGGAATTTAGCATCCTAGTATTTGCTGCCTAAGGGCTCACCCAGATTTTCACTTGTCCCACCGCTTTCCCCTTGGGAAACCTTCTCTTTACCTCTTAGCTGGAGTAAACATCAATCAGGTTTTCAGTGGACTGATGTTTGCTCCAGTTCAGGGCTAAGGAACAGGTTTTCTCAGGGAAAGTTGCATGGCAAACAGAAAACCACTCAGGCCAGTGCCTGGAGAGCACGAGGCAAGTGGAAAACCAATAAAAACGTTAGGAAAGGAAAGGAAAGGAAAGGAAAGGAAAGGAAAGGAAAGGAAAGGAAAGGAAAGGAAAGGAAAGGAAAGGAAAGGAAAGGAAAGGAAACCATTCTGACCCATGTTTTCCAGGCATAGGACAAGTGGAAGTGTGGATTAGCCTTAAGACTGCAGTGTCAAACCCCTTGACTGGGTCGTAATAATACTGTTCACAATGCAGTACATATGTTAGAAGAAAACTCTTCCTCAAGCTTAGGGCTCTCCCTTCTATAGACCATGCTTCTGTGCCAGCAGCTGGCCTTGCAGAAAGTTAGGCCTTTTCCTGGCATGGACATAAGTAGAAAGGAAACTGTCACCTGCTACATTTTTTAATGCCAGACAATTGGCACAGAAGCAGAGCCAAAGAAAGAGGCACATTTTTTAAAGAAGATAACAATGCTTTATTTTTCCAGTTGAATTACAATTCTGTTGCATATCATCCAACTTACTGTTGAAAGGTAGTATTTGTAGGGGAAATGGATATGCGTAAATATTTAATGCAGTGTTTTACAAAAGCAGAGCAGGAAGATGTGCTTTAGTAAGTAACACATAAGCTTTTAAGATCCATTCCTCTATATGCTGCTTGATTTCCTTCCCCCCACTCTCTACCCTACCAGTTTACTACAACAATGGTGTGTGTGCAGTGAATTTTTTCCTCAGCTAGAGAGCAAAATACCTTGAGCCAGCCCTGGGGAGAAATGCATTTCCTCATCATTTTAAGTGCCGAAAAGCTGCCATTTCCTCACCACAGAATAACTTCCTTCAGGGAAGAAATCAGGATTCCTTGCAACAACTAGGCAATTGCAGCGGGGGTCGGGGGGAGCCTGGCATACAAATGTGAACAAGCAAATGGACTGAAGCATGTTTAAGTCTCTTGATATTGTTACAAAAGTCAGGTGCCTGCCCTTCTCTATGTTGAGAGGTGGCATGAACCCATGGGGTCCCAGGCACACACACGGGGTCTGTGTCCATTTGGAGAATGGAAGACACTGCGGAGACTGTTGTAGCTTTAAGGAATATGGTTTGTTCATCTATTTACACCTTTAGTTAGCATGGAGGGAGTCCAGATCTTACAGCATGGCTTGTACCCCACAGCAGCGCAGGCGGCCTTCAGCCAGCCTGCCCAAGATGAATCTCAGCTCTTCCTCCTCCTCCTCCTCCCACCTAGAAATTCTTTGTTCCCAGACTCCCTCAAGCACACAGTTACCCTGGCAACCTTTCAAACCCCTGTCTCTGTTCACACCTCGGGGCAGGGAGGAGGGGGTTCTCTTGTACTGCGAATGGCCCTCTATTGTTCTTTGATGGCCCTAGCTCAGCCAGGTTGTTTTGCATAAGCTAGCCCAGAACTTCCTCTTCAGCTTGCATTCTCCCTTCATATCCCAAATAAACAGAATTCTAGAATTTATTAATTTCTAGGATTTAGGGGAGTCCCAGAGCCTAGGACTTGCCGATCAGAAGGTCAGCGGTTCGAATCCCCGCAGCAGGGTGAGCTCCCGTTGCTTGGTCCCTGCTCCTGCCAACCTAGCAGTTCGAAAGCACGTCAAGTGCAAGTAGATAAATAGGTACCGCTCCGGTGGGAAGGTAAACGGTGTTTCCGTGCGCTGCTCTGGTTGGCCAGAAACAGCTTAGTCATGCTGGCCACATGACCCGGAAGCTGTATGCTGGCTCCCTCAGCCAATAAAGTGAGATGAGCACCGCAAAACCAGAGTCGGCCACGACTGGACCTCATGGTCAGGAGTCCCTTTACCCTTTCACCCCTTAAATCTGTAACAACATTGAACCCAAATCAGTCTTGACAACAGACAGGAAGGAAGGAAGGAAGGAAGGAAGGAAGGAAGGAAGGAAGGAAGGAAGGAAGGAAGGAACCTAGAAATATGCATCAGAACACATTCACTAGGGACTCATCCACTCTTTCATTTGCCCTGCCGCTTTCCCTTGGGAAAACCCATGGTTTAACACTGCATTGTAACCAACAGCAATTGGGTTTCCCGCAGATTGCCATTTGCTCTGATTTAGTGCTAAAAAGTGGGCTTTCCAGGGGAAAGCAGGGAGGCAAAGGCAAACTGCTCAGACCTGTTCCTAGACAGCATGGGACAAGTGGAAAACTGCCCGGACCTGTGCTGTCTAGGCAAGGGACAAGCAGAAGTATGGACAAGCCCTAGGATAAGGATGGGGACCCTATGGCTGCTCAGATGTTGGTGTACTACTACCCCTATCATCCCTGACACCTGGCTGTGCTGGTTGGCGTTGATGGGAGTTGGAGGACCACAGGAGTCTTCCCTGCACCAGCAAACAGTAAGGTATTTTTAAAGAATGTAAAGGCCTGCTCAAGGGTCTCCTCTTAAAGTATAACTCGTCCTGTATGTGCATCATGCATGCCTATTTACTATGGTTTAAAAATTCAAGGGCAGATGTGGCTACATGGAAGCTAAGCTGTAGCTTACAACTTGGAATCATGTACAATACGTGAGACTGTGATCTTTCTCTTAAATCCAGACTAAGTTAGTTGAATGGAGATCTCACTAAAATCAACAAGATAGGATAGTCAGTGGGAGAATGCAGGTAACTTAACCCATTTGCTGACTTGGAATTTAACCATAGGTGCCTTTGTTTGCCATTTCCATGGGTTCAAGCACATGAACGAATTTTTAAGTGGTTTGCTGAACAATTGATTATGTGTCTACTCAGAAGTAAGTTCCATTGAGTTCAGTGGGGATTGCTTCCAGGCAAGTATGGATAGGATTGCAGTGATCATTATTCTCTTAAATCTTTTTTTAATATATAAAAAAGTTTGGATTTCAGTATTTGAATATTATTACTTAATTGCTAATATGCATTTGCATCTGCGCATATCCGGTAAATGTTGCACATGCTATTTTAGTATTTGGTAGCATTTACTAACTGATGTGCAATGGTAGTTAGTAATTAATAATATTGGGTGGCTGTCATGCAACTGTGTTTAGTAGATGACTATATTTTTACTATAACTAACAATATTTAGAAACTGATATGCAGCCTTATTTTGTCACATTCCAATGCTGCTTATTATTTGATAATTGACAACGTAAGACTTCAATCCTAGCCATGTCCACTCACAAATAAAACTTGTTGAATTTGAGGAGGCTTACTCTCTGCAGGTAAGTGGGGTTGCAACCTTAGGAGATTTCATATTGGTTGTGTGCAAGAACCACCAAGAGATGTCAATAAATTTTTCATTGTGAGAATTTACATTCAAAATGCAAACTAAAATTGTGAAATGTGAAATGTCATCACGATTCTAGCACTGCAGGGAGTTGTATTAGATGACCCTTTGGATCCCTCCCAGCTCTAAAATTATTTGATTCTATGATTCTAAAATAGCCCCATTCTTCTGCCCATAATGGGCTTAAGTGAACACATCAGGAGCTTGAACAAGTGCACTAGCTCCACCCCTTTGCCCTCTGCTTGTTCCTAAGCAGCTGTC